>NC_080671.1:427504295-428104295 GCF_030247195.1 Topomyia yanbarensis | reverse complement strand
AAAATGATCCTATCCCGCCTCGACAATTGGGTCGAAGCAAATGGCTTACTGTCAGATACACAATTTGGCTTTCGCAAAGGCAAAGGGACGAACGATTGTCTTGCGTTGCTCTCAACCGAAATTCAAATGGCCTATGCTAGTAAAGAGCAGATGGCATCAGTATTCCTAGATATAAAGGGGGCTTTTGATTCAGTTTCTATCAACATTCTTTCAGAGAAGCTGCACCAGCATGGTCTTTCAGCGACTTTAAACAACTTTTTACTAAACTTGTTGTCGGAAAAGCACATGCATTTTTCGCATGGTGACTTATCGACATCACGATTTAGCTACATGGGCCTTCCCCAGGGCTCATGTCTAAGCCCCCTGTTATACAATTTCTACGTCAACGACATTGATGAATGTCTTGACAATTCCTGCACGTTAAGACAACTTGCAGACGATGGCGTGGTGTCTGTTACGGGACCCAAAGCTGTCGATCTACAAGGACCATTACAGAATACCTTGGACAATTTGTCTGCATGGGCTATTAAGCTGGGTATCGAATTCTCCACGGAGAAAACTGAGCTAGTTGTATTTTCTAGGAAGCGTGAACCAGCACAACTACAGCTTCTATTAATGGGTCAAACTATAGCTCAGGTCTTCACAGTAAAATATCTAGGGGTCTGGTTCGACTCGAAAGGTACTTGGGGATGCCATATTCGGTATCTGAAACAGAAATGCCAGCAAAGGATCAACTTTCTTCGTACAATAACCGGAACGTGGTGGGGTGCCCACCCAGGAGACCTAATTAGGTTGTATCAAACAACGATACTGTCGGTACTGGAATACGGATGCTTCTGCTTTCGATCCGCCGCGAACATACATTTCATCAAACTCGAAAGAATTCAGTATCGTTGTTTGCGTATCGCCTTAGGGTGCATGCAGTCGACCCATACGATGAGTCTCGAAGTCCTGTCGGGCGTTCTCCCGCTGAAAAATCGATTTTGGGAACTCTCATATCGATTGCTCATTCGATGCGATATCTTGAACCCGTTGGTGATTGAAAATTTCGAAAGGCTTGTTGAGCTCAATTCTCAGACCCGTTTTATGTCCCTGTACTTTGACTACATGGCGCAAAATATTAATCCTTCTTCTTACAATCCCAACCGTGTGCATTTCATAAATACTTCTGAATCTACTGTTTTCTTCGACACATCCATGAAAGATGAGATTATTGGAATTCCGGACCATATACGCCCACAAGTGGTTCCAAATATTTTTTATAATAAATTCCGAGAGGTCGACTGTTCTAAAATGTTTTATACTGACGGATCAAACCTCGAAGGGTCCACTGGCTTCGGTATTTTCAATCAAAAGTTCACCGCCTCCTACAAACTCAGTGACCCTGCTTCAGTTTACGCCGCAGAACTAGCTGCTATTCAGCATACCCTTGGAGTCATTGACACATTACCCGCAGACCATTACTTCATCGTCTCGGATAGTCTGAGTTCTATTGACGCTATTCGCTCGATGAAACATGGAAAGCATTCCTCGTATTTTTTGGGGAAAATACGGGAGCTACTGAGTGCTTTATCTGACAAATCTTTCCAGATTACCTTGGTGTGGGTCCCTTCTCATTGCTCCATTCCGGGCAATGAGAAGGCGGACTCCTTAGCTAAGGTGGGTGCCATTGAAGGTGACGTTTTTGAAAGACCAATTTGCTTCCACGAATTTTTCAGTATTACTCATCAGAGAACTCTCGAAAGTTGGCAAACCTCGTGGAGCAATGGGGAGCTAGGAAGGTGGCTACATTCGATAATCCCTAAGGTATCGACGAAACCTTGGTTCAAGGGGATGGATGTGGGTCGTGACTTCATTCGTGTGATGTCCCGACTCATGGCGAACCATTACACGCTGGATGCACATCTCCGACGTATTGGGCTCGTGGAGAGTGGTATCTGCGCTTGTGGCGACGGTTATCACGATATAGAGCACATAGTCTGGGCGTGCACCGAGTACAGTTCCGCCAGGTCTCGACTTATAGACACCCTCCGGGCCCGAGGAAGACCACCCAACGTCCCGGTTCGAGATGTGTTGGCAAGCCGCGATGTCCTCTATATGTCCCTTATATACACCTTCATAAAAACCATCAATATCCAACTTTAACTGCCCCTTTTTCCTTATCATTCTCAGAAACGCTCTCTTCCACCTGTACCATACACCCACGATGGTTTGATGCGACTCCAAGGCGACACAAAACATCCCTGTCGAATGAGCCAACAAACACGGGACCTAAAGCACGAACATCACACGGACAATTCGAAATGTAGCCGATCAACATCTGAGCCGCACTACGAAATCGTCTGGAGAAACCCCTGCCATCTCGAGAACGACCACCCGGCGTCCCAGTACATGATTCTTCCTGATGAAGACCACCCTGATTCTGTAATCCATCCGTTGATCTCCCGAAGTCTGAAACTGAAACAATGTTCTCCCCCTGCCATGTTTGTCCACCCTACTTCCCCTGACTCTTATACACAGAAGTAACACCCCTTCCCCCCCCCCCCCCCAAATATCTTCATGAAGCATTTAGCTCTTCTTGCCTTTTCTAGTTTTAACTATTATATTATATGATCTCGTTTAAAATGCCCAACTCTACTACCACGTAAAATAACTCTAATTAATGTCTCCGAATCTTTACAAAATTTAATCACGCCCTCTAATTATTTCTACTTTTAAGATAGTCGTAAAAATTTTCCCCCTTAGTTAAACATTATTTGCTCCAATAATCTCATTGCTAAAAATGTCAAACCATATTGCCATAAAAACTAAATGACCCCTCTAATCTTACGAAAATTATACTACCCCCTTGTGTATATGTATAGCTATAAATTAGCCTTAGTTTAATTTCAAAAATCAATATGTAAGCCCCTAGTTTTAAGTAATTTAAAATGTGAAACAAAACAAAATTGGCACCTTTAAGCTAACGCAAACCTGCCTTATCAAATAAACGAATTGAAAAAAAAAAAAAAACATAACCAGCCATGGAATCGAAGTTTAAACAAATGGGAAAGGCACAATTGCACCACTAGGTGGATTAAAACAGGTTTTTTTTCTTGTGGTTAGGACCAACCCGGTAAATAAACAAATTTGTTCAAAACAAATTCTTCCTTTTCGTGTTTGATAATGTCACAATACTACGATATACAATGCATATCGCCCATTTTCCGGCCAACAGTGCACGGTTGACCGGGTTGGCCCCCGCCAAGGGCACCAACCTTAGGGAAGTTACGATAGGACTGCTAATTATAAGTATTTTACTGTTCGAAAGCCGTACTGGAAAAGAAAGCTTTGGTGGTTGAAAACAGTGTTTTGAAGTATTTAAATCATTGGAGTCAAATTGTCCATATAAGCGATTTTCCTTATATGATGATCATCAGAGTCACACTCTTTCTGAGCCAAGAGAGCATAATGATTTGTCGTGGTGAGTGGCGAAGCATTTTTTTAGTATTTCTGCAAAAAAAATACTTAGAGCGTCGTTTAAGGGAACGCTTTAAATTTCTCGGCAGCTTTTTGTATGCAGTGCATGGTAATATATCATGAGGACTCACCCCACAATATGTACACTTTTCAGCATTCCCAAAGCATGAGTTATCCTGTTGATTCTCTGCGTATTTTTCAAATCAAGTCTTATTGGTACAATGGTCCACTTTAGTAAACAGCCGAACAGGTAGAAGATCCTTTTCGAAGCAGTCCGGCGAAAGGTCACCCGATACGAGTTTGAAGAAACACTATATTGTCCTATTCAGTGCGATTGTTATTCAGAATCTTTGCTTACTAGCGTAAGAGATCCTTGAATCGGCGAACCAAGTGCCTCTGTAGATCTACATACGATAAACTCGATTCGGTGACTACACCATCGATTTTCACTTTATCCGCGGGTATGTATTTGTATGTAAGGGGGGGGGGGTATGTAAGGTTTGGTCCCAATAACGTCATTTGCTTTCTCTGTACATATATATCATAATTCTGAACATATCTGGGCAAAATTTCGAGATATCTGTCACGGATGAATACTTCAGCGCCAGATCTTTCGGAATCATTAACGAAATATCTTTGATCCGAAAGAAGATTACATATGGTACGACTGAGTTCAATATATGTAGTTTTAAACGGAGTCTTTGAAGATCAATCTTGTTTGACAACCAATTCACATCAGCTAGAGCTTTGCAAGAGAGTTTATTTATGCACAGTCCTAGAACCCGGCGTAAAGTAAAGAATGAAAGAATGCTAAGGAAGTACACAGATTCTCAAAGCTTCCTCCCATCATATTGTGAAGAATGTGAACGTAAGCTCACATGTCAAATTTCACATCATTCGGACAATTGTCGACCCCCGCCTACCTCGATTGAAATTGGACAGTGTTTTAAAACGTCTTTTTTGTGCTCGAAATCATTAGAATCTTTACCGCTCACTTTAGTAGTAGAGTTCGAAGAGATGGTTGCTTTTATAATTGCGTTTTTAAATGATTATATGGTTCAGTGATTCATACACCTACAAATAAGACAAAAATTACTGTTTTAACTTGTACTATTTACGGTTTTCCTGGGATCGGACAGAGAAAGCATTTTGTATCTGGCCTTTGTACAATAAAAGCAGCAGCAGATCAAAACTGCAATAATGTATTTATGACGTTTCAAATTTTAAATTAATGCACAACCCAAAACTTGCGATTAGTTCCTTCTCGATTCCTCCTGCAGATAGCTTTTATCCCTTTTCCTAATTCACGTCCAACTATTTTCCTTCCTCCAACTATCTCTTCTCACAACTTTCAAAATTTCCTTTTGCTGTCTCGAAAGCTAATCCGAAATCGAAAATTGTATTCTACTTATTTTAACTCCTTTTTGCCCCATCCGAAATTTCAACGGTACCTATATATGATAAAACTTTTAGCTCGTTCGACGGCACGATGACATTTCTAACGTCATTCTTTTAGTTCGTTCGACGACAGTGGTGCCAGAGGTGTTATCCCGAACAAACGAGTTGCACTGAAATGGTCTGTATACTGGTAAAGTTATTTGAGAGGATTTTTTTTCAAAGCGCTAATTAAAATAAAACACGTTCGAATTGTTACGATTGTACCCTTATAGGAATGGGATTTATCTCATTTTTTATTCTCGTAAAATCAATTGACAGCAGTTTTGCACGATTGCGCTGAAAGACTTACTGAATACATGCTGAAGTGTAACTAATCGCTAACGTATGGCTACAATATATACCATAATAATTTAGATCGAGACTTTGTATCTTCAGTAAAGTTGTAATAAATGTTATAAGTAAAATTGCTCAAGACATAATATATCTAGTTACTTCAAAATTACGTACAGAAAAAAATATTGGTAAAAGTAAGAGTGTTCTGCTCTTAGTAAAAAACAACCAACGCCTACTGTTAGGTTGAAATTAAAACTTTTAAATTAATCAAGAATAATAATGAAAATAAAAGTTTTCCTTTTAAGCTAAATGAATCTAAAGAATAGTAATCAAAATAAACGTTTTATTTTCAAACTAAGAGTATGCGCTCTTAACTCTTATTTTTACCAACATCTTCTTTCTGTGTGTAGTTTTAGTGTTTTTCCGCCATTCGTAAAAGAAAATTGTAAAACATCTTTGGATCGTCTAGAAAGTTGATCACTGCATAAAAACGCGTATTTTTGTGTAAGAAAATAACTTTTCATATGTAAAATTTGAACAGAATATTCCAAATTTTCCGATAATTTTAGGGTTACTGTCATCTTCAATAACCCGCAAAAAGCATCAAACAACATAATAGGAAATTAAAAGTACTAGCAATAGAAATTTGTTAGGATAGGAAGATCCTTTGTTCCGCAAAAAGACGTGTTTTAATACAGTAAACAACTTTCTCGAAGAATAAAAAAATGTAAAAAAATGGCGAAGAAAGTTATTATGAAAAAACTAATTTTATGGTATCTAGATATATTTTTTACAGAAATTTTGTTTGTAATGATATTAACTACAACTTTACTGGCGGCACCGGTAGTTGAGTGGTAAGCGTGAGCACCATTCACCGCAGTGTTGATGGGCCGTTGCACAGTGGCGGGTCTTCAAACAAAAGTCGGACAAAACCTCAAATGTTACCTAATTTGGCTGAAAATCACAATTTAAGCTAATTTTGAGGTGCTGAGCTCATTTTTGATGCCAAAAGTCGTAAAATATTAAATGCATTTTTCCATACAGTGTCATTGAACCTTTCTTATAACTATGATCCCGTTTTCATGATAGATTTTCCGTTACTGTTCACCTATGTCAGCAATATCATAAAAAATGAAGAACACTACTTTAAATCCATTGTATAACGTGTTGGTTTACTGTAGATTGTCTAACTATTTTACACAAAACACCATGTGCCTCCATATCAGCAACAAATCTTCAAAATCTCCTTAAACCTTTTTGCGCACCTAGGCGCAGAACGAGACCATGATATTCGAAAAATAGAGGTTATTTGCTATAGAATGTATACTATGTGACCGTTCCGAAATGATTCCGAAATTTGTACGGAATACATTAGTGAAAAAAGTATTTTTGATCTGATCACCACAAACATATTTAAACGAAAGAGTCATAGTTCCAAGCAAATTTACCAAATGTATTTTATTCACTAACCAAGTTCTTTCGTTCTTCTACACAATGAAACTAGTTGTGCTAAAATCGGACGAAAATCAGAAGAGCAACATGCATTTGAAGTGAACAGAGCAATGGTGGTTTTGGAAATGAAAATCATTAAAAAGTCTGGACTTTGCTACGTTTAAACTCATGTTAAAAATCGTGTTCTTATCCAATAATCATAAAATTTTGAATATACATCATTCAATACATGAGAAATTTAGAAAAAATATAAAATATCACTATTTCAAAAATAAATTTTTGAGGTTTTGGCCAGCCTCCAGCCACTGTGCGTTGTCTAGGGTCCGGTTGGTGGAGACACCTCTCTGACGTCGGTGATTGGCACTCAGTGTGGACAGAGGCTACAACTTTACAGAAGATACAAAGTCTTTATTTAAAATATTGATGATAGTAAATTTTGTATCTCATATACAGATGAACTAATCACTGAACTGTATATTCCTATAGAAGCGCAATCATATACGCCCCAACTTTTCCGAACGAACTATACATCAAAAGTGAACGACTTAGACGCTATTAATTTGAGCACGGAAACGAAAACTCACTATGGGAAAATATAAGAGAAAAATAATTTAGATGCTAAAATTTCTGAACTTGGTCCCGTAATTTTTTTTCGTAAATAATTCATGCCTTTAAAAAAACATTTTGTATTTGATTGGAGATATATTTATTTCTTGCGCATACCGGAAGTTGGGGTCGTGTGATATGTTGTCCCAAAAATTCCCCATTTTTAATAATATTTCTGCTCTATGCCATACATTTTTTGCAGTTTTTTTAATATGAAAAAAATTCAGTTATCAACCGAAACCTTCTCGACAATCGTCTGAATATGAGAAGGCTCTGCACAGTTGTCGGAAATGACAAAAATATGAACTTAATTCACTAGAGGCCAAACCATCGAATATATTCACAGGTTCTCTTTGGACGAATTGTTCTTCCCCACAACCTGATAAAAATTAGGCATGGCTTACTATGATCGAACTAAAAAATTAACTTTTTATACTGACGAGGTAGAAAGTTGGTGCCTTCGACAAAGTTTTAGAAATGGTTGTAACGAAGAATTTTGTTAAACAACCTGAACTTGTAAGACTTAAGGTTATCGAATTATAATTCGTTTTCTATGGCAACCCCCTTAAATTTAGTTTTTTTAATATAACTTTTTTCACTGTGACTTTTCGTGCGTACGATGTGCCAGCCAAATGTTGCGGTATTAAAACCAAATAATATTGTTGAAGACTGTATGTAAAAGTACTCATTCATTTCAAAGTTATTGGAGAATTTTAATTTTTTTTACTCAAATTTTGTTGTAACTGCCGGAACTGCGGCGTAATTTGGAGTCTTCCTCCCGTTGGGTCAAGTCGCCCTCCATCACCCCTTTCCAGAGTGATATAACTCTTTTTATTATAGAAAATTTCTACCTTAAATTCTTAATGTCTGAAGGTAAATTACGAATTTAAATTTCTTAAGGAAAATTTCAAATTTATTGGCTGGTTACCCACTGGTAAGTAGCTCGTTTGCACACTCGAAAGTGATTGCTCCTAGCAACCGCGGAAGGTATGCTTTTTCCCGCGTACTGGAATGCGCGTCGTTGGCAATCGCTTGGATGTTTGGCCGGTTGTTCCTAGCAAACGCGAAGGGGACGCTGCTTCCCGTGAATTGCTGCGCGTCGCTCGAGGGTGGTTGCTCCTAGCAACTGAAACGGGCGCGCTGGTTCCCACGAACTGCTGTCGCCTACTATTCACCTCTTGATGGTTGCTGCTCCTAAGCAATCTAGCTCGATTTCCTCGCACAGTCCTTTGGGGTTGGGAGAGTTGTCGCGTTCGCTTCGCCGTCCGAATGTAAAATGAGCTTGGGTCCCGCATATCACAGACTTTATACCAGTTCGTTCTCATGTTTGGATGGTTGCCCATGACAACCATGCGTATCGCATACCATCAAACTGGTTGGCCAATACCTTGAGCGGAGTGACTTCCCTCGGGAAATTACAGAATTCATGCCATTGACACATCTCGGCTTTGGCTTACGGATTACCAATGCTTATTAGAATCTCTTCTGTAATGTTATTTAAAACCATTTTTTGTTTCAAATTTCAAATTTTATTCAGTAACAAATATATTTTTTTAAATTTAATTATTACTACTCCACAAACTTCAATTGCAAACCAAAATAGATCAGTAGGCACTATTTTCAATATCCAGACTATGCATTATAAATGTGAGATGGTTTGATTCGTGGCACTTTGAAACCCTATGAATAGGGTAAGCTCACTTTTTCATGATTTTAAACATTTTCCATATAAAAATAGCATAGCCTAGCATAGCATATACGGTTGCACAAATCGTGGGTGGCTGTACAATGATCAGCTAATATTTACCAATATATCCACCATATCGTGTCGCAAGAAAAAAACATTTGGGATGAATACTTTTTCTTCATAGTGGAGCAAGCATCACAGTGTACAGCTGGCCACGTCCTTACAATCGTCGAGGAAAGGAAGGAATATTAGTTCAACATCGAGATGCGAAAGTGCAGCAACCCATACTACTTTCACAGATGTTTCAGGAACAGGAGTTTATGAGTATTTATGAGAAGCTTATTCAACAACATTTCAGTGCAAAATGGAAATAATTTACCTTGATTAGCCCGTATTTACAATAAGAAAATTATTTGAATAAACTACATGAACATTAAAAAATAACATAAAACAATTTCACCTGCTCTCAATTAATTATGGTGCAAAAATTCTCCTCCATCATCAGCAAAATCGTTGCATCAACTAGTCAGTTATAGGAAGGCGCTACGCGGAATGAGCAGGTGTGTGTTTGGCGGCTAGATTCACGCGCGTGCATTGCAAAGTTATCAGAAGGTGACGATAAAACCTCTACGTAAAATCTCTCTATTTTCACGCTATTCACACCTATTAATACGCTACTCTACAGAAGAAATGACTATGTGAATGATTGACTTCGACTTTCCGTCAAACACATCATATACTATTGGAAAACTTTGAGAATTTTGCACGAACAGAAATAGGGTTTTCGATTGATGGCACTGACCATAAAAAAATATTTTCTCATCATCAGCAAAAATAAAAATCCATGTATAACAACGCCCAGGGGCTACATGATAAAAAATATACTAGTTTAATACATAAAATTAGAAAGGTCTAAAAGAGGCAGGAAATGAAGAACCGGGTCCTTTTCTGTCACTTCTCAAGACATGGGAGCAGAATCAAGCAAGATAATAATGAAGTCAACCTCCTAGTGGCAACCAGTCCCCTCTACGCTTATCGGATATCTAATAAACGATAAAAGATTATCCGAGTATTTATTGTATTATGGCAAAATTATATTAAAATAGAATTGATTGATACAAACCCAACGAAAGCCACAAACCATTCATCAAGAGCCATCCATGGGAAAGAAAGCAGAAAGTTTCATTGGTGAAAAAAGCTTTCATGTAAATGGCGAACGGACGGTTGGAGATGCGATTTTTCCCATACCTGCGAGTAACGACATTATTCCGTCTAAGATATAAGAAACTACTGGTTTATTCCTAAGGAGTCGAGTGATTAAAATAGAATGCAACTCTCATAACTGCCCGCAACTGCACTTTCCGAAAAAAGCCTCAAACAGCAAACAGCGGTCAAAATCCGAGAACATATGCTGTACCACCAGATGCTGATGAATCTCAGTAGATGCTTCTTGAACGACAATGAACCACACGCGAAAACCGATGTTATACAAATCCTGGATCTCAAATTGTACCACGCTCCTGGTCGCGGCAGCTTTCCTGGCAGAATCAATTTTGTGTTCACAAAACAGAATTATGGTTTGGCAAGGGATCTGTTCCTGTGATAAGAAAATCAGCGCTTTTGTTTGACAATTTGGAAGTGTTAATAATGGGGTGCCATAACAGATTTCACCCTTAATTAAGTCCTATGATGGTCTAGTTACATTTTGGCCAGATTTTTCTTTAGTTTTATGCTAGTTAGTTGAGCTGTTGGACTGGAATCAAAGTCACGGCAAACCTCTTTAAAAATGCGTTTTGTGGAAATTGCTATGACTTCGACAATTATAAATATTTTTTTTATGTTCCTAAGTGGATTTTGCAAATTGGACATTGTACTACGCTAGCCGTATAACAAGTATTTCAAAAAAAATATGGCTACATACCTTTACAAAAATTCAATTTTTTTCATTTTTTTCAGCATCTCAACATATATAATCTCTTAAGGCAACAGTCCCGGGCATTTGTCGGATTAACAACACTAGTTTTCAGCATTTCTGAACTAAATAAGCTAGTGGTCATTTTGAATGTAAAATTGTGTGCTGAATCCGAAAATGAGGCCCAAAAAATTTACAATAGAATAGTTTTCGAGTTACAGTGAAAAATGAATTTTACCTTTAAAAATAAAAGTACGTTTAGTAAAATCCAAATATTTTCGGTTGTAGTGCATCGACATGAAAAATTATTATGTTGAATTAAAGGTAACTGAATTCACTACTGGTTCTGACGTTATTTACGAATATATTGAACTTTTGCTTAATTTTTCGTCGTTTTTTGAAGAAAAATGAGCGTGTGGTCAATATTTTCGGCAAGATAAAGCAATCCTAAAAATTATATTTTTATGGGGAGTTAAAACCTGCCAATAACCAATGAAAATAAGCACTTGTTAGTTTAAATCCGATGAAAATTGCGAAAGTTACTCAATTTTTTGCAAAATGGCAATTTTTGTGTTTCTCTGGGTCAACTTATTGAACCGTCTCGATTCCAATTTTTTCTAGGGCTTGATGAGGGCTATATGAGGGACTCTCTGTCAGAATTATGTTAAACAAGTAAATGGAAGAATTTTGAAAGAATTTTATGTGGGGTAATATTCGAACTCGTTTATCCAAATTGTAACCGTTTGTTACAAAGTCCTCTGTTTATTTTAAGTATGTGCCTAAATGTTTAATGTACTGTCACGTTTCTAAATAATATAAGGATTAATAGTTAGTAGGGTTAGTAGTAATAAAATATAAATACTAAAAACTATTTGTTATTTGTCAAAATTAAGATTAGTAGGGTTAGAATAAACACATAAATTGTCAACACACTAAAAACAACACTGTGGGTACAAGTGGGTGGTAAAACCAACGAACACCAAACCGTATAACAGATAATGAAAGGGGGAGGAAATCTGTTATACGGCAGGCGAAAAATGGTAGCGCGACACTCCCAAAGTTCGCCCCAGAAAGCCGTGGAAAACCGCCAAAATGCTTTGCCATCTAAGACTTATGGACTGCTTGATGAGCCCACCAAAGGTCATAAGTAATCTGGCGTTCGTGTGCTTAACACCTTAAAAGTGAAGTGAGTCTATGTCTATAACTATGTTTAAGTTAAACGATCAGTGAGGTGTGATTAGAACCGTTTATTCAGGTAATAGCCTTTAGATTAAATTATACTGCGGTTGGGAAGTTGGAGCTAAGACTAGGCTAGAGCTAATTGTCTCCCTGAACACCCTCACAGGACCTTTTTTGTTGATTTCATATAAAATTTCCCGTGCCTTGGGTGACGCAATCATAACCACCCGGCAGCACACGATTCGGCCTAGCGAGCTTTGGATGCTTGCTACGTCTAACCCGTCAAAGACCAGCGATCGTCCTCTGGCCTTGGGCCATAACCGCTAAGGAGGACTTACCCCTCTCGGCACGGTCACTCCGGTATCGTCCTGGGCCTGTCGATACTCGTCAATGAGGGAAGACGTCAGCAGCCGCTATTAGACTCCACCAACGCCGTCAAGAACCTGCCAACCCACCAGCGAGAAAAGCAGCCACCATTGTCACCAGTTCCCGAACCCCATCGTCGTCAGCAGCAGCCACGCGAGTGCTCGCAGGACGGCCCCGAACCACAAGCAACTTCCAGCAACAGCAGCGGTACGTACCGGTATAAACCCACAACCCACATACACACTCACACAAAAGCAATAGTTTAAATAAACAGCGATTTAGTAAAGGTAAAATTCATTTAAATAAAAGAAGTTTTCGAAGTTTATATTTCATTTTCAATTTGCTCATTTCACAACCCATTTTAGTAAAGTGATAGTACCCTGCACAGTTGTCCGCGAAACCCCTCCGATTACCCAGTAGTAAGCCGGCCCTGAGACCCAGTTCGAGGGGGCTCTTGCTACTGAGTTTTACCGGGATACACAGTAGAAGAGTTACAAAATGATTAAAGACTTCTGTTAACAATAATTTCAGGTTCAGTGGAGTAATGTCATTAGGCTTCGCAGTACTGACCCTTTCTGGTGAGAACCGGTACTACGGCACTGAAGCCCTCAGTACCGGTAGTACCGGTAAAGTACTGGTACTCGAATATTTTTTTTTAAATTCGTAAGAAGCTTCAAACTGAAATTGATTGCTCAAACTGATGATCTTATTATTAGATGATTGATTTGTGCTGATGAAAAAAAAACATGTTCATTGTTTTTCATTGCTTCGGAATGGCATGACTCATTTCAGCAGAAGATATTTTTCTTCAACGGCACCTTCTTTTATTTCGAAATCTAGGCCACTTTGAAATCAATAACTGCTAAGCAGTGCGACTTTCGTCGACTTCAACAGATGTAAGAAACCCTATTGACAACAGTAAATCAAAGCGAGAATGGCAGTAAATCCAAGTAGGTTGCTCGGATTGCCCTTCTTGCTTTTCTGTAAATTGGACTCGACCTTTATGTTGTTTGCCTACTATTCTCTTGTGCATACCAAGGCTCCTTGCGTTCCTGTAAACTATGGAGTTTTGCTGAATTTTCCGATCACCAATAATTACAAATCGCTCCATTTGAAACAGTTCACCAAGTCTAAAATTGTTAGCTACTAAATCGCTGTTCGTTCTTTTATAGATAACGATTTAAGAGCAAATCAAATACAGACATGACTTAGACCAAAGTATTATTACGCGCCACCCAGTGAATAATGGAAATCAATCAGAATGTCGCTAATAAAAAATATCATAGCAAAATTTTTACGTCTCATACGCTAGATGTGAATATTTTGAAATTTAGTACAAGATCGTTAAAATTTAATTTCGACAAAATAGTGCAGAAAATTAAACATACCGTTTAGTACAGCGGGAGCTAGTAGTGTTTAACTTCTAGAATTATTATGATAATGGTCCCACCTCATTCCCCCACAAAGGTGTTAGCTCAACGATTTATCGAGAAGGTAATTAATACAATTAAATGTCATAGTGCAGACCAATATTTTGAAACAGGTCCCCCTAGAGAGTCCACATATTTTTCATAAAAAAAATTTTATGGTACCAAAAATGGGTCGGTATTCCCGGGATTTTCGGTACCGGTATTACCGGTACCACAACCCTAAATGTCATCAAAAAAATTGGCATTAAAAAATACGCATAACGTTTACATGTGTCATACAGAATCGCATATGTACAAAATACGTTGAAAACTGGACGCTCCACAATGCCTTGATATACACATCGGAAGCTTATAACTGTGTAAAATGCTAAATTCGGGCACTAGCTTCACGAATGATGACTTGTCCACCTATTTCGTCACGTTTTGTTCTACTAACAATTTATTTTACGTTATTAAAACGTCTAGAAATGTATAATTTGAAATTATATTGGATTCACATTGGCTTCTACAATGTACCGATTTTACTGTATCTACTGGTTCACAAAACTACAACTTACTACAATATATTGCGTAAAACATCCAAGTGCAGTTACAAAATATTCTACGTTCTTCAAATCATTCTTAAGTTCAGATTTTGAAATTTTTTTTCGAGAGTTGTTCTACTGGAGCTGTAGAGCTAGGTTCTCGGAAGGGCTTCCCGTCAGAATCACATACTACAATTTGCAGACGAGACAGGCAATATCGCCCACTAAAACACTACATTAGGCCAATTGTAGTGGGCCGTGATTCTGAATGTGATATTCATTGTACGGTTCAGGTATGTGCGGGCGTAGGGACTCGCGATCGCGTGTGCCATCGCGAATAGCTCGAGCATTTGTACGTTAACGTGTTCGATCGCGTGTGCGTGTGCTAACGTGTAAGGAACTTCGCGTGTATGAATTCTATTTTAGAACCGTGTGCCTTTCGCATATTCTCGTGTGTTCTTGGATAATCGCCCGCGGACTGCGAATCTATTTTTTTTTATTTTTTGGTGTACTGCTAAGATGCTAAAAGAGTGTGAGATCTTCCATATCACTAGAGTGCCCGGTGATGTTGCCATGGAACGTGTTGTCTAGTGGATATGAGCTTTATTTTTTGATTGGTTCTACTGAATGTATGGACCTAAGTTATTAAGACAGAGAGTAATGATTTCCGGACGTGACCGCTTCATGAGCGCGCGAAAACGGACGTTTGTAGGTTCGTGTAGCGTTTGGAACTTCGTGAGTGCTAAAACGTTCTCCTTATTACCGGAGTGTTATTAAGTTTGCGCGATCGCGAACGTAGGTGTGCGTTGTTAATCGCGAAGGGCTTAAGCGTTCGTACGTTAACGTGTTTGTCACCTGTGTCGCGTTCATGTGACCTCGCGTGTGGATTTTGTAACCGTGTGGCATTTCCTATACACGCGTGCGTTCTTGGATGGTCACGCGGACCTTAGTTCTGAAAGTTAGTTTTTGGTGTACAATTCACATTCTGACAGGGAGTAAGTTACCCCATATCACTAGAGTCCTCAGTCATGTCGCCATGTAATGTGGTGTCCAGTGGATATGAGAGCTTTCTTTTTTTTTAATTGATCCAATTGAAGGCATGGACCTAGTCTGCTGATATCAAGGATAGAAACATCCGGAAATGACCGATTCATGTTCGTGCGACCGCGGGAGTTTTTAGGTTCACGATTGAGACCGCGTTTGAAAATTTATAGGAGCTGAGACATTCACTTTATCACCGCGATGTGTAGGGTGTAGGTGCCGGGGATGGCCGCAAAGGGCTCAAGCATTTGTATATTAACGTGTTTGTCACGTGTATGTGACTTGGCGTGTATAATTTTGATTTTATAATGATGTAGCGTGTATTCTTGTTTGATCTACCGTGAATCTGATGCTTAATTTTTAGTGTATGGTACAGATGATAGTCCGTTTCCCCATATTACTTGAGGTCATGTCACCATGGAATGTGTTGTTTAGTGAATATGAGCGTCACTTTTTTGATTGGTTGAACTGAAGGCATTAGTCTAGACTGGTAAAACTTTCGAACGTGACCGCTTCATGATCGCGCGAGTGGTGGGTTAATGTTTGAGACCGCGTTTGGAAGTTTAAAGATGATCCGTTTACTTAACTACCGGGGTGTTTTCGTGTAGGCGAAATCGCGGGAGTAAGTATATGTGGATTATTGCAATTGCATGGTCGCGTTTGTGGTCAGGTTTGTGTTATTGCGAAGGACACGAGCGTTTGTACCTATATGTGTATAGATAGCGTATAGTAGAGATATACTAATAAAAGGAATCATAACATGCCGAATAAAGAGAAAAAAAGATGCAAAGAGCTCGACTAGAAGTGTATAAATTGAACAATACTATTTTGGTATGCATAAATTATGGAAAAGCAAACTACTTGCACTTGGCCCAGTCACCTGTCGAGCATTTGTATATTTGCGTGTGTGAATGTTCACGTGTGTATGGGAAGTGTTGGGTGTTACCTGTAAATAATATGTTAATACAAATAAAATGTAATATGTTAAAATAAGACATATGTAATATGCTACTTGCAGTTTGTTGCTCGTTCCTACTTATCTGATTCATTTGAGTATGAAAGTACATCTCAATTCTTCTAAAACCTGGCGACGTCTGATGGCAGCACTGTTGCCCTTTTTTATTGAATGAACTCGGAGATGTCATCAGAGGAATGTGACGCATGAGACCGAAAATAAATAAAATAAAATGAAATAAAAAGAAGAGTTAGTATTGCTATTGAGTATTAATTGAACAACACTCATGTAACATGCAATAAAACTACTTGGAATCGTCCAAATGCCAGAAAATGATATACATTTACCATTAACGACAATTGCACTCCGCCAGAAGTTTCTCATGCTATGCTGGCCGGGAATGGATGATTGACGCGCATCGGTAAATTATTCGTACCTTCATTTCTCCAATCCGAATGAATCGAATCGAATGCACGAATTGAACACCGGTAAAAAGTGACCAACGAATCCTAAGAAGGATTACCCACTATTCTATCATATAATCCAGTTCTGCATCCATTCCCTGACCCATATGTCACAAATACTCAGACGAACACATGCACAGATAGACATACGACTATCACGTAACAATTGTACCCTAGCACTAAAAACTACAATTATTACAACACAACACAACACAACCAATAGGGTTCAACTGTTATTTTTTTAATGCGCCTGTGCACGTTGCCGAGGTCGACTGATAAATCGACACACAATGACTTCCACTGCGAGCCGTGCCGTTAAGCTGTTGAACAATGTCTGCAAACACAGCCCATAGAAAAAGTCAATTCACGGCGACCCGCCAATCGGCCACGCCAGTGTGCACAGGCTCTTAGTTGACTGTTAGTTTGGACTGGTGCAGAGTATGAAAAAACACAGAACATAAAAAAGGCCCATAAGCCCTCTCGGTCTCCTCGATGCACCACTATCGAGGCGTAATGCAATAACCATCCTAAAGCAGTCGTCTGTCAGAGCTTCTTTAAAACTAACGCTGAAATATGCTTGAAGATGTTTGCAATACCGTCAAACCCGTCAACCTTGGGGAGGGAAGTTCAGATTTTGAGATTTTGAACCTAAAATAAGTCTTGTTCGATGTCCTACATAATTTCAAAACACGAACTGCTAGATGTTCTACGAAGGAACACAAATTAAAAGTTTCACAAATTATCAATACTTACTATCACATATTTCTATGAATTCGTATAGTTTGTATTACATTGTACAAATCCCAATTGAGCAGCTAGCGTTTCAAAATACGAATTTTATAACGTGTGCGGGTTTAGTTTACAACGAATTTTGAATCATAACAGTGTTATTTGATGTAATACACTTGTAAATATTACACGCAGTATTGCATACCAATCATTCGATGACTTATAATTTCATTGAGCCTGAAATAATTGTTATAAGAAGTCTTTAATCATTTGGATAAACGAGTTCGAATATTACCCCACATTGAATTCTTTCAAAATTCTTCCATTTATTTGTTTAACAGAATTATGACAGAAAGTATATATTATTAAACAAGCCCTAGAAAAAATTGGAATCGAGACGGTCCAATAAGTTGACGCAGAGAAACACGAAAATTGCCATTTTACAAAAATTTGAATAACTTTCGCAATTTTCATCGGATTCAAACTAACAAGTGCTTAGCAGGCTTTAATTCTCCATGAAAATATAATTTTTAGGATTGCTTTATCTTGCCGAAAATACTGACCACACGCTCATTTTTCTTCAAAAAATGACGAAAAATTGAGAAAAAGTTCAATAGATTCGTAAATGACGTCAGAATCAGTAACCGCTTTAAAACGAAATGTTCTAACGATCGAAAATGCATTCAATTACCTTTAATTCAACATAACAATATTTCATATCGATGCACTA
Source organism: Topomyia yanbarensis (assembly GCF_030247195.1). NCBI lineage: Eukaryota > Metazoa > Arthropoda > Insecta > Diptera > Culicidae > Topomyia > Topomyia yanbarensis. The sequence goes on along the minus strand of NC_080671.1, from coordinate 428,086,030 downwards.
TAACCGAAGATATTTGGATTTTACCGAACGTACTTTTAATTATAAAGGTAAAAGTCATTTTTTCACTGTAACTCGAAAACTGTTTTACTGTAAATTTTTTGGACCTCATTTTCGGATTCAGCACGCTATTTCACATCAGAAATGGTGTTCGAATATTGAAGTTCAGCTTTTTATTTTTATTTTGTAAACTAGTGTAATAGGTGTAATCAGCTAGCTAAGACCGTGACTTAAGATTTGGTGCGCCGGTTAATTCATTTTGATGCCAAATGATTTTATAACGCATGAATGGTCTAGAGCTGATGCCAAAACAGAAACGCAAATTTCAATTTTTTAAAACAACTTTACCACGGGTGTTTTGGGACTCAAAATTTTGTGTAGTTTCTATTTTTAATCGGCTTAAAATTTTTTTCTATTTGGTTTCGGGAGGGGCCCGGACCCTTCGGGCCCTATGACTAGCTACGTCCTGTACAGTAACCCTACACGTGTATTCCACGGATAAATATCTTCAGGAAAATCGTCGTTTTTGTATTGAAATTGTAATCAATAACACAAATGACGGAAACAATTTGTAATATAGTGTGTTTATTGTCAAATTACAGTATGACAGATTGTGGAAAAACAATAAAACAAATCTATGATTCTCATTTATGCGGTTAGGGCTACAATACAATTATTTCGTCCGTGTTATAACAATTAAATATTTATAATTGATATAGCAAATCATGGAATCCTGTAACGCTTATGAATGAGAAAAGAAAAATTACACCACTAGATGGATTAAAACAGATTTTTATAATAGCCACAGTGAACAGATCGTTGATTTCCATAAAGTTTAAAAGTTTATACCTTCAACGTGGATACTTTTCTTGAACCATCCGCATAGATTGATAATGATTTTAACCGTTTATATGATACTTCCTCCATTAAACCCAAAGTCTTTCAGGGCCCCGTGAATATGCATTTTTCCGGTTGAATGGTCTTACAGATACTTAACTGCATATTCACCGCGGCATATCCCCTGATAATGCAGCTAGCTTTGACAAATGCCGCAAATGGTGCAAAACTGAGAATCCGCCAAAGGCGCTAGAAGACCACGCTACGGATCTGCCCCTTTTATCCGTTATTTAAGTGTCCTAATCATCATCATCATAAAATAGAAATCATTTTCACCCAGGTACCAAAATGACAAAATCTGTTCAGAATCAGCTCGTATCAATCTTCCTCATGGCCAATCACCTGCTTCAAGTCATTTTCCAAGACGAAACGTGCTAAAGTTTCCCCCCGAAACGCTTCAGCCACTTGGCCGCTGGTCGTTTGTCCTGCTTAGTCCGGTAGGGGCCACTTTTCGAAAAGTGACATCAAAAGCGGACAAGGTCAGGTTCGGAAGCCATTCAACATGATGCCGGTATAATATCGCAAATGTTACTGCATATCCTGACGTGGATGGCTTTCACGTATATCGCCCTTGCTCCCACCCACTCCGACAATTTCCTTTTTCTTCTTAGCCGTTCAAGACCTTTTTCAGGCATCCGGGATAACCTTTGATCACAATTTTAGATTTACCGGTGAGCTCCTGCGAGTAAAAGGACTTTAATCTTGGCTGCGGGTTTGACAAATTCTCCTGCCCGAGTAGATGATTGATAAAACACGGATCACTTTACGATGCGGTAATTCGATTGGCCAATTCAGGACATCGACTGGAAATGGAATCCTGATTGCAAAAACTGAACAAGCTCAAACAGAACGAACAAGTGGAACCGCCCCGTGAAGCAATATTAAATCGATTGCTACTCTGAACATTATTGAAACAAAGTCGCATTATGCCGGAGCAGTACTGCAACTGACTTCGGGTGGGGGTTGCTAGAGATTCCGCTCTTTGACAGCCGGAGCAGCTTGTCTATTGAATTGTTGAGTGTGAATGAATGAGGGATGGCGAGTCGACTTGTTGAATGGCTTCAACATCATCAGCTGTTGGAAATTGCTTTTTTTCCATTCACTTTCTTGCTTGCTTCTTGTAGCAAACAAAAGCTTGATTCCGATGCAGTTTTCGCTGTACAGTGGAACAATGCATCCGTGTCTTCTGTACTTGAAATGAACAACACTGACTGAAATGTGTGTATGTATGATGAAACTAATGGAGATGGGAAACGGGTGGTGTCTCATCTGGTTTATCTATCCGGCCGGTATTCAATGTGGGACGGTGGGGGAAAAAATCAGGACATTGTGTATGGATCTCTAGATCAAGTGGTCGTCTTCCATTGTTCGGTAAAACCAATCATCAATCGTTCTCGATTGATTGATGATTGATTGATTTTATTGAAACGGGTTTTAACCTTATAGGTCATTCACCCGTACAATCGTTCTCGATGTGCTAACAGCTTTTGCATTCAGCAACGGAAAGGAATGGAAGCCAATTATCGCGAGGAGAATATTAGTTTCGAATGAATGAATACTTTGCTGGTGAAGCTGTCTGGTGTTCAAGGTGTGCTTTTGCTTTTGCATCGTTCAACTTCGATCAATTTATTTCTTTTGATTTTAACTACTAACCGCCTATTGAGAAACCAATTAAACTATGGAAAAGCTATTGTACTACGATTAATTGTAAATATAACTTTCAATAGAACATTTTGTGTCTTTCGATAGCAATGTTTGACGTTGAGAGAGCAATGGTCCAAAGCCATCTAATGTTGGTTTGTGGTCAACTTGTACGCTTTTTCTAAGGGGTCATCTAGCCTGGCACCGTTGTTGATGTCGTGTGGGTCAACATTCTAACTGGTCTTTGGAAGTGGTAGCGTCTTTTCTTTTTCTAAAGAGAAGGTAAGCATTGAACATATTCAAGCTTCGTTGCAGTCGACTGCAAATTACTTTTAGGCTCTTACCTGAGACAGAGATGCTAGTATCATCACAGAAAAGTGACTTTTTACTGCCTGCGGGTAGCAGGGCCGGTGGAACACCTTTTTCCAGAGTGGGTAATAAGATTCGAAATGATTTCTCCTCGTACTGACGAAAGTTCAGATATGGCGTGTGTAAGTGAAAATGAAAATTCCCTGATAATATCTGTTGGCTATTTGGAAACACTCTTTGTTAACAGGGCTGTTTGTCCGACGGCTCAGCGAAAATGTGAAGGATTCTATTGCCTTTTTGGTAACAGACCGCGCAATTGCGCATTGCGGTGTTAAACTCATATTACCGCAAAGGTAGTAAACGGTGGAATGACGATGTAGGATAATTCGGTTGATTAGTATTAGTATTAGTATCGAGTCAAAACAGCCGGAGTTCTGGCGGATTTCTACCCAAATTCAGGCCGGAATCTGCACCAATTTTGGGGCGGAATTAGGGATTTTTTATAGGGTAACTTGGATAGTGAAAGAAAATTTTTAGACAGTTTTCGGATCTGGCCTAGTTTTCGAGTCCGACACAGCTCCCGATTTGGAGCAGTTCCCAAATTTGGACCTCCCGGATCTGGATCAGTTTCCGGATCTGAACCAATACCCGGTAATGGACCAGTCCCTGGATCTAGTCCATCCCCTTTTCCCCTTACCAGGTCAGGACTTGAACCAGGCCCAGATTTGGTGCGTAGATCCAGACAAGAGGCTGGATCTGGACTCTCGGATGGGATACGTGGATCCAAACTATATGTCTTGCTTTCCGTACATGATGGGAAAGACTGTTTATGTTTTGTGCAGTCGGTACCTTGCTGTTGACGTTCAATTTAACTACGACCGAAATACCCCACCACTATTCCGAATCGGCTTTTTCCTAACTGTGCTTTGAAGCTAGCTGAGTGTGAGCCGATGGGTCTCTCCGGCGACCAACATCCTTGCAGGCTTAGTGGAGGTTGATTTGAATATTTCTCCGATGGCAAAAATAATACCAATAAGTTTCATTTTCGATACAAATTATATCTAATACAACCGGCCCCCAGATGGTCTACTTCCGGACCAAAGACAAGCCATTTAACGTCATCCATAAATCACGTGATCTAACTAAACAACACTCGACCGTGTACGAAAAAGTATTTTGTCTGCGTACCCGCTTGCGAAGTAGAGATTAATGGTGGGCCTTGATTGCGAAATAGGGGATGGTTCCTTCGAAATCCCTGTGCTTCAGTCAGTGTAAATTCTGGTATGCAAGCAATTGTGTTCAGTAAAAATCGAAGAGTATTAGAAAACTTATTTTCCATCATCCTCATTTCGCCGGATTTGTTCTTCCAAAATTTGTTCTTTTGAACAGGGCTCGTCTACTTGTTCGCCTTTTTGTAACCCGAGGTATGAACTGAAGAACCCATTGTAGAAATAAGGCACGGTGTGGAAAATGCAGAGAGGATCAAGACATTGGCTCCCGGTCTCGGAAAGTCCACATGGGACATCCAAAACTTCAAGTGTCTCTATATTTCTGACATATTATTTTTCTAGGTTTACTACCGACGTAGATCTTTTTCAATTTTATCATTATTCGCCATGGCCGAAAACAATATTGAGGAGTGTTTTGGGGATCAAAACCTGCTATTGTTTCAATCGGAATAGCCTTTGCTCGGTACGAGGTATTGAAGTTGTCGCTTGTTAAATCCGAATCATAGGCAAAACTGGTTCGAGAAGATTTCAACTCCCACGGCATGTCATGGGGTTGTCTTCATGCTGATAACTGATATATCTTACTGCATGATATTCGCGACAATTTCAGTATGACCATCTTAAATACAGTGGAAATGATACGAGTGCCTACCAGCGCACCCAAGTGCGATAGATTTATCGTTGTACTCTACCTCATTAGTGTGCCCATTGATTGAAAGAGCTACGCGTCCACTATATCCGAAACAATGGAATCAGAATGAGAAATTTCTCCGGTGGCAGTGTGCAACGTGTTGACTGGCTTGTTTTTCTACACTGAGATTAAAGGTCCGACGAAACGAATACATGGCGCGAACAATCATGGACGGTTTCCCACTTCGTTGTGGGCAGAGAGTGCTCAGAATTGTATGCGAAAAGGTCCTATAGGGAATTTTTGAACGTCAGATCGCCCAAAGTTTTCCGAATATACGCGACGTTAGAAACGCAAATAAAAAACTTGATGTAAACTGAAAAACGCGGTTATTGGCACCGGTTCGTCAACGGATTAACGAGAGAAACAATATTTCATCTAGCAGCTGGGGCCTACGTCGTGTACTCGATTCGACCTTTGATCGTAATACACGCAATTAAGAATTCTTTATCGGCGACAACAGCATTCCACGTAAATTCACATTCAAATGATAGACGTTTCGCGATAATAATGTATATAAACGTAATAATTGTTCTTCAAACACACAAGTTTATCTGACAGAAACAATACTCGCGCTAAGCATTTTCCCCATAAAACTTATGGTTTTATATTTACCTATGACCATGTCTATCCCTCGGCATGATACTGTACCTTGATGTGGTCCGGGGGCTTTTCCACCAAAGCAGTATTACAGTGATTATATCACATAAACTTGGGATACGATTATTTTCTTTTTAGTTAAGCTACATTGTGATCAATTTTAGTACTTAACTTGGCAACCCTTATTATCCACTGCCATGGTCAAATAATATACAATGTGGGTTTAGGGCCCAATTCTCTCTGCAGGCACCTCATTCCAAACGTACAAACGTGGCGTACGCGATAACACAAACCTGGTCACAAATACGAACGCCCGCGATCTCGCCAATATTCAAACACCCCGATTGATTAGGTGAACGTTGGAACCTAAGAACCTAAGCTCGCGCAATCATGAATCGGTCACGTCCGGAAGTCTCCGCCCTTGATCATAGCAGCCCAAATTCATGCCTTTAGTTGGACCAATAGAAATAAAAACTAGACAAGACGTCCATGTGCGATCGTTGAAGAATACGCGAACATGCGAATGGCCACACGCTTATAAAAATAATGTGTCCACGCGAAGTTACATACTAGCACACGCGACAAAAACGTCCACATACAAACGCTCGAGTCCTTCTCGATCATCCACGCACGACTACACCCACGATCTCGTAAAAAGTATAACACCCTGGTGACTTAGTGAATGGTTTAGCACTTATAAATTAACAATCCCGGTCTCGAGAGTGAACCTCCAAATGCCCGTGTTCGCGCGAAACTACATAAAAATCGAATGCAAAGTCACATACACGCGACAAAAAAAAATATCAAAATGCTTGAGCCCTTCGCGACCATCCACGCAACCTATACTCGCGCTCTTCCAGACATTATAACATCCCGGTGATAATATGAACGTGTCGGCACTTGTAATCACTCAAACGCAGTCTCAAGCGTGAGCCTACAGTCCCCCGCACTCGCGCATTCATGAATCGTTCGCGTCCGGAAGTCTCTATCCCCGATTCCAGAAGTCTAGGTCCATGCCTTAATTAAATCAATTAGCTCTACAGTTCCAGTAGGACAACTCTCGAAAAAAATCGGCATATTATTAATATTCAATAACAATACTAACTCTTCCCTTTATTTTATTTTTTTATTTATTTTCGGTCTCATGCGTTATTTTCTTGTGATGACCTTTTTGAGCTCATACATCCGAGAAGAGCAACATTGCTGCCAACAATGATTCTTCTCTGCCATCGGACGTCGCCAGGTTTTAGAACAATGGATATGTATTCTCATACTCGATGGTATCAGATAAGTAGGAACGATCAACAAACTGCAAGTAGTATATTACACATTTCTTGTTTTGAAGTATAAAATATTCGTATTAAAATATTATTTACAGGCTCCACACATATCTCAACACACACAAATACACAAATGCTTGACAGGTGACTGGGCCAAGTGCATTCACTCGTAGGATCTATCATTTCGATGATCGCCTCGATTCTACGAAAAGAGTGCACAAGTAAGTTGACATAAGCTAGTCTCATCTGGTGAATGCATGTAACCTGGAAACCCCAATCACGACAGGACGAGACGGACAGACTGGACTCGACGGGGCCTAGTTCAGAGTTTTTGAGCATTCTTCAATGCACGGTTATTGACCTAAAAAAAGAAGCATTCGGCACGTTATTTTTCCTTTTATTACTGTATCTTGAGTTGGGTTCATACTGATATTCACTAGCACAGTCAATTGCATATTCTCCCATATACATTCACATCCAAAACGTGCAAACGCCCCTAGCTTTCGCGATAACACAAACCTGGTCAAAAACGCGAACTTACATTACAATTTCAATCATCCACACACACCTACGCTCGCAATTTCGCCAACACCCCTTTACTTAAGTGAACTTTTCAGCACCTATAACTTTACAACAGCATTAACCCACCACTCGCGCGATCATAGACCGGCTACGTTCGGAATTCTCTACTCTCATGCCTTCAGTTGGACCGATCAGGAATGATGCTCATATTCACTAGACAACACGTTTCTCTACCATACACTGAAAATTAATTATTAGATTCACGGTCCGCGCGCGATCGTTCGAGAATACACGTGAATGTGCGAATGGCAACATGGATCTAAAACCGGATTTATGCACGCAAAGTTGGAGACACGCTGGCATTCATATGCTCGAGCCTTTAGCGATCACACTATTACACAATTAGTAAACGCCCACGCTAACCCAGACAGATATGCACTCCTGGACTCGAACGCTAAAAACCACACCTTCCACGCATACACCACCCAGGACTGAACATTAGATTCATACATACAAAGCAACAAGTAATAATTACAGGTATTCGTCTGGCAACCGGGGGAAGTACATCTCAAACGCAGAACTTATCATTTTAATGATGGCCTTGGATCTGCGTTGCCTGTGTTCAAGGCACCATAGCTTTGTCCGTCAGGTCAAGGATGTATGAAACCCGCTAGCCACCACCCTCGGCCCTAGCTGCCCACAAAGGGATAAAAAAAAAAATATTTACCTATGACCATGTCTACATCGCTACAGTTCCAAGTAGGCGCTTCGATTGATGGAGCATGGAAAGCACTCCTAATTTTCCCGGAGAGAATATGGGAGCCTAGATTCTTTATATTGGAATCGTTCCGGATTGCCTGATAAAAATATTAGTTTGAGTTCATTCGCATTGATCTATTCTGGGTAATAAGAAAAGTGCCACTTAGATTCGAATGGTAATGAGAAGGCTGACACTTAGGCATTAGAAGGTAATATTTGTGGAACATCGCGCAGCTTTAACGAATTTTTCAGTTAGATTTATTGTTAGAGAAGGTTAAAAAATTGGCAAATTTTGTGGGAAGTTTAGGAAACCCAAAGGCATCAACCAACCTTGATTAAAAAGGATGAATGAACGTCGTGACTTCCTTCGGGTTGCATCTCGGATCATGTCCAATCATTATACGTTAAATGCGCATCTCCGGCGTATTGGGGCCGTGAAGAGCGTTCTCTGCGCTTGCGGTGACGGCTATCGTGACATGTTGTCTGGTCGTGCGCCTAGTGTTTTACATACCAAAAAATATATTTTACTGTTGAGGTATTTCGAACTTACCACAATCTAACAAACCGTAATTGACGAAATATAACCGTGTTCTGTTTAATTGTTGTTTACATGAAAGATGTACTTTCCATGCGCAGTGCCATAAAATTACACATTTTAAACAAATGCCATATGTGGAGTAAAATTACGTGACTCGCAAAATTCAACGACATGTTAAATTAAAATAAAATGTAAAACTATTTCATTTTTGATGCTCGTATAGTCATGGTCCAGAGACTTAAATTTACACGATTTTTTCTAGTTGTGTAGTGCCAGTTCTGCGTTAAACGAATCCCTTCGGCCTGGTTCTAGTCCGAGATATGCTGGCTATCCTCCATATTCATTTATATCTACTCTTTTGGTTGACTGACTAACAGGTATCTGCAAATGTGATCCCAAGAGTTCCAAGCGGATCCAAGGAGGCCAGTTGGCGATTCGGTTCAAGATGTCCTGATAGTGAAATTCCGTTTGCCACAAAGCTATAAGTTTAACTTCTTTTTTTTTCTTGTCATTTTTCTCTGATTGTTCTCTGATACGGTCTCTGCTACCGATGTTGGGATCAACAATCTTTTGCCTTCCTTATTCAAAGTCTACTGATTGTCTAGTGATTGTTTATCCTTGCCTCAATTTTTAATCAAATGATTTATTCATGTTAAAAAATTACAAATTGCAATATAAACAACTTCCTTAAAAATATTTCTAGTCTAAATAAAATTGTATATTAATATTTTTTGTCCATCGATCTGAACTCATTGTTTTAAGATGTAGATGTGTCCATGAGTATAAATAGAATAAATAATTCCTAATTTCAAACAAATTCTGATTATTCTCAAGAAATTTAAATTGTAAAGCAAGAAATTTGTATCTGAATAAAAATATGCAATTGTTTTACATCGAGTATTTCCAACACAAGAATTTTGTGCGAAAAAACACATACGTTGTTAATCTCAGGTTTTAATTTGTTCCAAACTTTCGAGTGGGTAATTCCCCCCTCGGTAATTTTCGAGTGGGTAGAACTACCCATACTATCCACGCATTCCGCCGGCCCTGGCGGGTAGATTTGAGGTAAAAATATTATATAAGATTGGAGCAGGAGCGGCGAAACACTTTACGCCCGAGTGGGTAGAAAGCATAGGGGAGGGGTCCATTAGTAAGGATTTTTTCCCTTTTCGCAATGCACACGCTTACAAGTTTGTTTATGCAAATGGAATTGTGATACATCGATGTTTCCAAATGTGTGTAGTGCAAGATACATGCGTTGCGCATCAAATTTTTTTGAAATGGTTCAAAATTTTGAGTGGGTAATTACCGACTCGGTTATTTTCGAGTGGGTACTACTACCCATACTACCCACGCTTTCCGCCGGCCCTGGATTGGAGCGACGTTGATGGACGCTTGCTTTAACGGGTAGCTTATTAGATTTACAATTCTGATAAGATACTTGTAAGGTACGGACTTCATTCTGTAAATAGAAAAAAATCCTACATTTTGGCAACTAATCCTTTCTGGTCCAAACACCGTCGAAAGCATTTTCGATGTCTAGAAGAGAATCTCTGAGATATTTGCCTTTATTATGTTAGTTATTCTGACAAGTTGATGAGTAACTGCTCGGGAAAAAAATAGAAATCTCATTGACAGCATTCTAATAAGGATGATTTTTTCAAATAATTTATGGGATGTGCCTATCAAATAAATGAAATAAATAAAAAAAAACTATTTATGGTCGGGTGTCCTACTGGGTGCGTTAAAAAGGAATACGCGTAATAGGAATCCCATAGCTTATGGGATTTTGACTAATTGGGGCTGTGGCCGAATATTTCGTCCGCGTTAACATTTAGCGCCACACTTTCTTTGGCAAAGTTGTTGTGCTTACTTAGCCCTACAATATAGAGTAATTGGATATCCAATTAGTTGAGAACTGTGCCGCCAGGGGTGCTTTAAAAAATAGTAAATAAATTGAACCTCCCATCGTGAATGTGACTATCATTGAATGGGTTCAAGATGAAATATATCGAAAGATTGATTATTTTGAAAGGATGTGTCTCAGGAAGATTTGTTCAGAAGCCTAATAGTTTCTGGATGGTGCAAACAATAACTCGGAATTGTCCCACCAGGCGGCGCCAGTGCGAATGCAAATGTTCAACTAATGCCAAAATCGTTCTTTATCTCAATAACGAGAACAATTGGAGGAGTACTGCCTTCAGTAAAGTTTCTCGACAAATCAAAGACTATCAGATGGTGACAGATTAGTTTGGGAAACTGTGAGCGTACCACCTTATAGCACATTATAGAATATAACACATCACAAAAGTCTATTAACTTAGAAACATGGTGTTTCCGCAAAGTTCTAGAGCAGGGCAAATAGCTACGCGATTATGGACAAATCAAATTGATATAGACCCGCCAGGCGGCGCTAGTGAGCAAATTCTATATCTCGAGATCATGATAATTCAGAAGTGTGGTGTCTTCGGCAATATTCATCAGCGGGTCGAATGCTGCACGAAGGCGAATAGATAATTTCAGAATTCAGCCACTAGGCGGCGCTAGGGAGTCCACAAGTTCCAGTACATGTTGGGTGATGTTTTGTCACGAATATGTAATTACTTATGAAAGTGATGTTTTTTGTAAAGTTTCTGAGGACTGCAAGGGCCGTTTGATAATGCAATGATTAAATTGGATCTCACTCAATAGGCGGCGCTAGTGAGCATACATCTTTTTGTTTCAGTATCTCCAAATGATGGCATTTTAGAATATCTTCAGCAAAGTTGCTCGAGATGTCAATGACTGCCCGTTGGAGACAGATTAGTTTGGGATACTCTCACTATGTGGCACTAATGAGCGCACAAGCTTTTAGTACATAGTAGTTTGTAATATATCCCAAAAAATGATAATTTAGAAAGATGTGTTTAACAAAATTCTTGAGGAGGTGTACCCGGCGTTTGTAAGCTACTAACATTTTTTATACATATTTTCGGAACGATTTTGACGAGTAGGTGCCAGAAATTGATTTTTGACGCCATTTTGATATCCAAAATGGCGACTACCGGTTTAGCGAAATTTGCTATAACCCAATTGTCGTTGGGATTTAGAACCGACTTGGTTCTAGCTTAGCAACGACGTGTTACTGAGCTTCGCACTTGCTTCCTTAATGGATTTGATAAAAGAATTTATTTTATTTTTGGTTTTTAAAATTTCTTTTACCCGGAGGGAAATCTAGTAGGTCATAAGCCGGAAGTACGACTTATGATGACTACGGTTTTCCTAGCGGGTTGTACCTTGGAAAGGAGAAAAAAGAAATAGATTATATGATAAAGGATACTTCTCTACCAACTCCTCTGTTGGTTTGATTGACGTCTTCTGGGCGCTGGTAGGGACCTCTTCAACTGCGAATCACTACAAAGGAAAAACGTGTCATCGGTTTCTACTTAGAAAGAAAAACGACTCAACCACTGCTATGGGAAAAAAGCGACTGAACGACTAATTTAATTTCATATTCTTAAAACTATATATACAAATTCCTAATCTAACTATTCACCTACCTACTTAGTCCTAGCTATCCACCCTTCTCGCTCACTCCTACCGTGATGTGTTTTTTATTCCCTTCCGCCGTCCATTCGGTACGGCCGACAAATTATGTTCCTGCCTGCTAGACTGTTTTAGGGTGGGTAAACAATTCAAATCCTAAACCCTTTGCGCTTGTAAACAAATCAATTCTATGTCTTTCGGCGCGGGTAAAATTATCTATTTGGTATCGGTCTAGACCGGATACCTTTATGTTGGATTTTTTCCCATGACCGTCGCTAGATCACTTTATTATTTTTTTTCTTTTACGACCTTCGTGGCGGTACTTGCGCCTCGCCGGGATCACCTACGTACACAATGCTGTATTATTTTGGCAACCGTCTGAGAGTTTTATTACTATCGTCCCTTCTAGACGATAATTGCTTTCTTCACATTTTCTCATGGTCTTGCCAAGTAACTTACTATCATAAATTTCACCAGTTACCTGGAGTCTCGTCCCTGGTGGAAGCTTAGACCACCGTATGAATGGTGCAATTAATGCAGCTTGGGACACGAGCGTCGATGAGTAATTACGGCTATCATGAGGCCTTTTGTTATTATTGGGTAATTCGCCCACTCTCAGTATAGTGCTTCCTTGAGCAATTTAATGGTTGATACATGAAGGCTTTCAGCCAACTTCAAGCGTATGCATATATGTACCGTGAAGCGATCCTGAGCTCGACACCAATCAATAAATCAGAAGTCGCCATCTTGGATTTCAAAATGGCGTCAACAATCAATTTCTGTCATCTACTCGTCAAGCCCACTTCGAAAATACCCATATTAATTGGGTTATAGCAAATTTCACTAAACCTGAAGTTGCCATCTTGGAATTCAAAATGGCGTCAAAAATCAATTTCTGGCACCTAATCGTCAAGACCATTGCAAAAATATCCCTACTGATAGGATTAACCCGGAAGTCGCCACCTTGAATTTCAACATGGCATCAAACATCGACCTTTGTTTCCTATTCGTAGAGACCATTCCGAAAATACTCATATTGATTGAGTTATAGCAAATTTCACTAAACCGGAAGTCGCCATCTTGGATTTTAAAATGGCGTCAAACATAAGTTTCTTGTACTTAGTTGTCAGGTCCATTCTGAAAATACCCATATTGTTGAGGTGCGAGCCATAAGGAGTCTTACAGACCAGTCTATTCCATTTTTCCAAAAATCTTCTAAGTCTTTTGCATTCAAAAGGACTTGAAATATTTTTTGCAACAACCGTGTTAACCCTACGGCACTCGCGCGAATGGCTGCCTGAATGAGCAGCCGCTGGCGGTGGAAGCAGATTTCGCTAGAGTTTCAGAAGGTGTTGCACAAAATAAAATGGCGCGAGTGCCGGAGGGTTAATTGTGAAATCCACACAAAAAACTGCCAAAATTCTTCTACGTTCTTTGCATTTAAAAGGATTTGGAAACTTTTCAGGAAAAGTCGAAGTCTTTTGCATTTAAAAGTAGTTAGAATATTTTTGCAAAATCTGTGCAATAAACTTCCAAAATTATTCTTCCAAAAATAAGTCTTTTTTTACACGGATTTTCGAATCAACGCGGATTTTCCAATTAACGCGGTTTTTACGCAGATTTTACAATTTACGCCATTTTTTACGCGCTACGTTACCCTCGCCTTAAAAAAAAACCTGGGTGTATCCAATTTAATCTTTGCATTATCAAACAGCCCTGGCCGTCCTCAGAAAATTTACAGAAAACACATATTTTTAATTATTGGTGCCAAAACATCACCTAACATTTTGTGGAAGTTGTAGAATCCCTAGTGCCGCCTAGCGGCTGAATTCTGAAATCAATGGTTGGAGATATCCAGGCACCCACATTTACTTCTACGTGAGGAGCAGCACAGGGAAACTACTCGGGACCGTTGAAGTTTCTCCTTCACTTCAATGACGTGTTTCTCTTCAATTTAATATTTGGTTTTAAAAAAGTTTCAGTCGCAACGGCTATATGAACATTACGTAACTGTTGTAACGGCATTTAATTAGCAGGGGACTGGAAGGTGTGAAATATTTTTCAGTATTAAGAGGCATAGTTCTCAAGGGAGAGCAAGGTGTTGAAGGAAGAGAAAAAGTTTGAAAAAGCATGGAATAGGATCACATGAGCAAGCTTAGAGGTTCCCAGCGATTTAACCATTTGTCTGCTACCACAGAAGTCAGGATCTTTTGGAATTAGAAATGCGAATCGCCTGAGTCTGCAGCATGTCCGAACGAGTGTAAAATAACTTTGTACTTCATGTTGTAGGAACCGACAAAAAGTTAAGTCACGGAAAACTTCAACACCAAGCCATTTGCGACGTTCAAACTCTTGAATGAGCTAGTCTTTCTGTTTTTTGTCCCTCACCAATTGCCTGCCTGATTTTTTATATTTAATCGACTATCGTGACTGCATCAGCATCTATGTCATATGGTCTCATGTGACGCTAATTCACACGGTGTCATAAATTCATTACAGTTTTGTTAGCAAATTCCCACCCAGTTTTAAAAGCTTCAAACATTGAGGTAGAATTTAGCATTGCAGTCATCAATTGAAACATTGATTGCTGCAACAAAAATCAATTTTTCTTCCGTAATGCTACCGAAATTGGGTGGAGCAAAGGAAGTGTTGTGTGAAAATGAAATTGGAGGTGTGGTAGTCATCGTTCTTTTTGCCGCGTTATCTTCCACTGGAGCGTAAGATGACGCACCATTGCAGGATGGTGTGACGAAGATAGAAGATTGTTGTATGGTAGAGAAGTTGTAATTCTATTTTGAAGTGGATCAACACGTTCAAACATGTTTAACTGAAAGGTACCTATAGAAGCATGTACATTTTGATTTGCTGCTCTTTTTGCATTGAACGAGTTTTTAATATGCCTAGAAATTTGATTTATGGTTTCTGCAACAATTGGAGCATATAATACACTCTGGCGTTTCTTTCACCGGAAAAGCATCCTTTATGTGCAAACTATCACTACTTATCATACATTTGGAACCTAAATTACAATTTTAGTGACGTGTCCGAGGCCTTGGGTCAGATTTTGAATTCTGCCGCCATGTCGTCTATAATGTTCCCACTTTACTCTTACGTGGAACATAAAATGTGCTTTGCTAAAACTTTCAAACTATTGATCATTCTATTCATAAGAATAATTCGTGAAGGAGAAAAATCAAGCAAATTTTTCAATTCGTTGCATAATTCGTCCAAACTTTGACCTTGCGGTAACCCTTTTAACACAGCCTTGAATGTTCTCTTTGTCTTGAAATACTATGAATAAAATTTATATAACTTTTCCGTAAGATACAGGAGAAGTCGTTTGTGGCCAATCAAGCCATCCGCTGTAACTCGACATGCTCCTCTGCGGCCAATATTATTGAGAATTTTTCCAAACCGCAAGTCGTCATTTTGAATTGTGAAATGGCTTCCAACATTCATTTTCGTCATCTACTCATCATCCCCATTCCGAAAATATCCATATTACTGAGATTATAAAGAATTAATCTGAGTCGCCATCTTGATTCCAAAATAGCTGTGTTAAGTTGTATACAACTTCATACTTTATTTATAAGGTGATTCATCAACAGTGCCATCTTTAAAAGTGAACCACCTTGGTTATACAACTAATTTTTCCGATCTTATTTTATTGCAAAAAAAATTAAGTAGTCTTTATTTTATTATATTCAGAATTGCACATATTGTTTCGTATATAGATTTGAATGTTCTTTGATTTGACGGCATTGTAAGGGAACACGTGGCGGACGGTTGATGCTAATCGAGCTGCCATTTTTTTGAGCTGATCACACTAATTCCTTTGTTTGTTTAGTGTTTATTTGTCCAACCGGGAAGCTAATCCAATGGGACATTTAATGTGCGTGGGAAATACGCATGGTCTCGTCTGAGTGCAATGATGAATTCACAGTTCGCGAAATGATGAAGTGACAGTTCGCGAGAGGAATCTAAAGCTAGATACCAATTTACGATAGTCATATTAGCACGAAGAACAAATGTTTAATTGTCATATTCATTGGCTTACCTTTTTAGTTCATAAAATCAATCAAGTATATTTTTTTCGGTATGAAATGATATGGAATTGAAACTATCAATATTTAAAAAGTTGACATTCTGTAGTAAAATTACGTAGTTTAGGAAACTCAACGTCACGTATAAAATCAATGTTAAAATTACGTCCGTTTTTATCAACCCTCCCGCAACTTGACGTTTAACCTAAGTTGCTTGAAACCACCGTGTTTCGAATGATGTCGCCACCATAGAACGCCGTCCACTAATTGCGATACTGTAAATTTCTATGCGAGAAAATCTAGATAATCAAGATGATCATTTCAAAACAGCGTAATAATTTAAGATAAATATAAACAAGTTAAGGATTACAAATTGTGCCGAATGTAAAATATAAAATGCATGATTTGATTTGAGTGCGCTTCTAGTGTGAACTTTTTCCTCTCCCATTGCCCTTGAAATATCTTTCGCATATGACAATTCTCGAAAGTTTGTCGTTATTCTTTAAATACATTTAGCTTTGTGATTATCATTTTTCACTACGCATTTAACAAAGGCAGGATTGACTTCGACTGTTTATTTCTGACAGTATAGCATCTAACTGATAGGTGCTGCGACATGTACGGTGCAAAGGTTTCCACGAAATTCAGAAGTGATGACAGTTCATTTTTTATCGGAGAGGGAGCAAAACAGTCCAGTATCATTGTGTGTGTTTTTTACATTGCAATACAAATATTACTACCTAATATCTTAAGACAAAATAAAGGTGCTCACTAACTAGTATAAGCGCCGTTTGTTTGTATGCTGATGATTCCAAAAAATCATGAATCATTTAAAAATAATGCATCGGAATAAAGATGCATTTTTATAACAAAACAACACCAAACGCCCAAAAAGTCTTCAAAAATGAATTATCGAAAGTAAAAAAAAATGAACAAGAAAATTTTCACTGTGAACAAGTTTACGCTTTTTTTTAGAAATTGTTCTTGAATTCAAATTGATCCGCCATTTTAGACCCACAGACCCAAATAAAGTGGTTTCAACGATTTGTATAGGAGCTGTCAAGTTGTTCCCCCTCTGGTTTTTATGATCTTATTTGTCTAGTTTAGGATATCTAAATGCACATGATTTTTTTTCTAAATGTCTATTGTTAGTCTTTTCAAAATCTCGGAAGCATAGAATAATCAATTTTGAAAGAATTAATTTGAATTTGATTTATACGATCGTTAACAAACTATTATATACATTCCAAACCGTTGAAGACTTTCATAAACACCGAAAAAACTGATTTTCCTTTGAGATCACGATTTAATTCGCATTTAGTTTCCGCACAGATGGCACTCGAATAGAACTTTTCAACGATGGGTCCTAGTGATTTGGTGTCTTCGGCAAAGTTGTTCATTGAAAATAGTTTTCAAGTTATAGATTATTTAATCTAAAAATGTATTTTTATACTCCAAAGAGGCAAAAATTGCAAAAAGAATTTCAAGGATTAAAAACAATTATGTTGAAATGCATTTGGTAAAAATTTGTTACTGTTACAAAGTTGTGCTTTTTTAATTTGTTCGTATTCGTAAAGTTTAAAGTTTTTCGTGAAAAAAACCTAATTTCACTCCAACTACAATACTTAGGATTACTGCACCTACAACATCATGTAGCATCATGTGCCAACTTTATTAAAGCGAATAAATGCATCTCTCCAATTTTTAACCTTAACATCAACCAAGGTTGCAATGGATAAGATACATACTCCAAAATAAAAGTTACTACAGCTGTTAAACCATTAGCATGATCTATGAATGATTTCAGCAAATTTTAGAAGATTGCCCAGAAATCCAAAAAATGCACAATAAAATTTCAGAAGGATTCCTAGGTTTTCAGAAAATTTTCTGGAGATTTTGGTAAATCCAAATAATTTCAATGGATTTTAGAAGTTATTAGTGGAATTGAGCAGATTGCATTAATTGTCCAAGATATTCCGATGATTCCAAGCGATTTGAAAACATTTCAGAATAGCCTAGAAGGTTCCCGAGGTTTTCTGAAAAGATTTCAGTAGACTCCATGAGGTTTCTGAGGTTCCCAACTAATTTTATGAAAATCCATTAAAATTCAGAAGATTTCCAATCATTTCGGAAGTTTTCAGAAGAATTCAGTAGAGTCCAGAAAGCTTCCGCTGTATTTCGTTGACTGCAGTAGATATTAAATTTCCGAGAACTTCAGAGAGTTACAGAAGGTTGTAGAAGATTCCAGATTTCAGCAAATCTCATATGGCTTCAAATGATTGCAAATTATTCCAGAAGATTTCAGAATGTTCCGGGTATTTTAAAGAAAAAATAGAGAATAATACAAGACTACAACAGACTTCGGAATATTCCAGAAAACTATTCATGATAATTCTAGAAGATTCCAAAAGATTTTGGAAGATGTTAAAAAGTTGCTCGAGATTGCACAAAAATTCAGAAGATTTGAGTAGCAATCCGTGGTTGTTAGAAAATTTCAGAAGATTTCAGCGTTTAGAATCTTTCAAATGTCTTCAGAGTATTTTGGAATATTCCAGAAAATTTCAAAGGATATCATAAGGGCTTTGAGGTTTTCGTAAAATTTCAAAAAGTTTCAATAGATTTCCAAAGTTTTCAGAAGATTTAGGAAAGTTTTTTTTTGGGGGGGGGCGTTTAAAAAATCAAAACATTACAGAAGATTTCAGAAAGCTTCCGAGATATTCAGTTGCTTCCAGAATAGTTCCAAAGATTTCAGAAAGATGCTTTAGATTCTGAAAGCTTTCCGAGGTATTCAAATGACTCCAGAAGCTTTCAAAAGATTTCAGAACATCGCAGAAGATTCTATAAGATTCCAGATTTTAGAAAGATTCTAGCTTCAAATGATTTCAAAAGAGTCAAGAAAATTACGGGCATTTAGAAAAAATCACAAGGTGACAGAAATTTTAACAGATTTTAGAAGATTCCCGAAAGTTTCCGAGTTATACAGATAATTGCAGAGCGTTTCGAAAGCTTTCCGAAGATTGCCCAGGATTTCAGAAAATTGCACAAAATTTCAGAAGGTTTTTGAAGAATTCTGAGCTTTTCAAAAATTATAGGAAAGTTTCTAATGAATTCTTAAGACTTCAGAGAATTTCAATAGAATTTAGAAGATATCGCAGCTTCAAAACATGTTCATAGAACGATCAAAATATAAATTGATAAAGTACAATTGTATCGGATGTCTTGTTTCATTGTAGTGGGAGCCGAAGATAATACTGAGTAATTGAAGAAAATTAACCAAAAAAAGACGTTATTGCTTTGAGAACATATCTGGTTGATTTGAGGACAATGGATTAAGAAAGGTCCTACGAATCTAGCAGATCGCTAGAAAAAAAATTTGGCTCATTTTCGGGTTACTATAAACAATTTTAGATTCAGCGTAAGGAAATTAGTCTTTGCTTCGTTATAAAGTATCTCTATAGAACGCAACGAAATTTTTTTGTTGCTTTACATCGAGGATGACTATTGGGATACCTATTTCAACAAATGTTTATAGACACTAACTAAGGCTAATGGAGTTGAAGTTGTTTTTTTTACAAACCGAGCAGAGCATTTCCAAATTAATTCAACAAACGATAAATCTATCATAAATTCGCGGCAGCCGGCTGCCAAGAGCATCGATCGTATCACTAATCAAGGTGAATCCAGATTTGTGTAACTCTTTACTCCATTCTATTAAAAAGAACTCCTTCCCGTGACAAGCGTGAAGATGCAGAGGTATATACGGCACTAACATTCCTTTCCTTCCCTGATGATTCTCTGTGCCATTTCGCTTGTTCTGGTCAATCACGGAGTAGCAACTACGAATTGTACGGTCATTATGCTCATGCTCAACCTGGCTAGTAAAAAATAGTTCGTTATTTCGAATTTAGTTCGTAAGAAAAGTTACGTAAATCGAATATTACGTAAAAAGCGTTCGTGAATGGAGGTTTCAGTGTACAGCTTTAACGATGATTATTTTGAGGTGAAAGACATGAGAGATACAGTAGGCGAGCAGACACCGCAAAAGAAGATCTCAACGCGCAATAGAAAATTGCATGCACGAAATCCAACGGATTTTTTGATAAATTATGAATATTTAAAAAATCCCACCTTCCGCTATTTTACACAAGATGGTATCGATCCTAGTGAATCTCCATTTCTCCTGCGAACTTTGGAGCAATTTGATTTTAATACACATTCCCCAGGCTGCAACGTCTGCCTTCTAATTATTTTATTATTAAAAAGCCGGAAAAAGGTTTCTTCAGTCCAGCTACCTTGTCCAATTTACCGGGTAACAAAACTTAATTCAAAATAAGGTCTACTTTACTGTTACGGATCTGAACTTCTCTCTCTATCTCTCTTTTGAAAGGTAAAACTTGCACCGGTCACGGCAATCTTTGATGTCCGAACAAAAGCTCCCGTCGTCGGAATTGGCTGTCCTTGCCGTAGAATTAGAAAGAAAAACAAAACAAAAGACAACCGCAGACCGTATTATATATTACCGTAATTAGATCCGGTGTTTTCGTGGCGAATTGCTGGCCCTGTTTCCTTTCGGTTGTCGGTTTATTCATTTTTATTTGTCTTTGTGTCAGACTGATTACCTTTGGCGATGAGATGGAACGGAAATTTGATCTTTTTAGGGACATTGTTTTGGCCTTGTTGGGGATGTTGTCGTCACGGCTCCTTCTGGCTGTGATTTGTGGACAAACGATGATAGATACTATTATTAATTATCCCCAATGTCGTGGAATGATTGTCATTTTTTTTCGGTATCAATTTATGTGTCCAATCCGGCTGGTAAAGATAGTCAGAACTGATGTGAAAAGTTTATCTGACCTCTGACATACTGACGCCAGCTTATACCATCAATCAATATTAAGCTTGAAATTGAAACTCGTCCGATAAATAGATATATCGAAAAATAAAAAATAGGAAGTACTCTCAAGCGTAAGCAGGTTCATTGCTCTTGGAACGAAAGATAGAAGAACCTGCAAAGAAACGAAACCCCTATCGAACTCCTTGAATCACAGTCTCCAAAGCAAATCAAGCAAACTAATTGATACTATACCAAAAGACGTCGTTAGAAAGCCATTATCTTAATTGCAGATGAATCCGAGATTCAATTCCACCATTCGCTGTGTAAACTCTATCAATAATTCAACCGTCAATCTAGCGAGCATCTCTCGTACTGTTCACTGCCATCCCCATCCGCACCCATTCGCCATTCGGCAGCTAAGTTTGTCTAGTTCTGTTTGCAGTCCTCAGCACTCTACTATATACCTACATACATATAGTCTCAGCAGATAGGACGTAGGACGCAGTCAGTCAGTCAGTCGTCAGTTGGCAGTAGGATGGTTTGATTGAATTCCTCCCGGAGTAGAGACGTGCGTCTCTAACTGTCGAAAGATAACACCCCCAGCACAGCAGCGATGATACCGCTCAGCCCGGACCATCCGATCACGTTTTACCCTAATTCACTCGAGTGAACCTATTATTATCCATTAGCGTTTGGCTCGTTTTCACATCGTGGCGTGCTGCCGACCGGAAAGGGGAGTGAATTCCAACCGGTTCAGCATCTTCGCGAGCGAACAGGAGGGCTGGTCGGGTTGCATTTGAGCTGATTTCATGAAGGACTTTGATAGCGGGGTGGTTAATTGTCTTTAAAGTGGTACGATCGAAAGTCGATCTTGTCTCTTAGATACTAGATTTTTGAAAACAACTCAGAGAATCGGAAAATGCTAAACAGATTCTATTTTTTGCCTTTACACTACGAGAGCGGTATCTTACTCCGCATCAGTAATTCTCCTCAACAGTAACTAGCAGCAAATTGGTGCGAGTTAGAAGTTACCTTTCAATTTTGGTGCTAGTTCAGATTTAAAATCTCAGAAGATTCTAGAAGATTCAGATTTTAGAAAGATTCCAGCTTCAAATGATTTCAAAAGAGTCAAGAAGATTACGGGTATTTAGAAAAAATCAGAACGTGACAGACATTTTAACAGATTTTAGAAGATTCCTGAAAGTTTCCGAGATATATAGATAATTGCAGAACATTCCGAAGATTTTATATTTCCGAAGATTTTATAAGGTTTCCGAAGATTTTATAAGGTTGCCCAAGATTTCAGAAAATTGCACAAAATTCCAGAAGGTTTTAGAAGCATTCTGAGCTTTTCAAAAAATATAGGAAAATTTCTAATGAATTCTTAAGATTTCAGAATATTTCAGTAGAGTTTAGCAGATATCACAGCTTCAAAACATGTCCATATAACCATCAAAGTATGAATTGATAAAGTATAATTGTATTGGGTGTCTTGTTTGCTAGTTTAGATTGAAAATTTAACTGACATCAAGATGGTACTAATTACTGATTAAGAGAATCAGAAATGTTTACTGCTTTCGACAAATAAAACAAATCATTTGTATAAATTTGTATTTCAAATCCAAAACTATCTTGTAACATAACACTCGTCATTTAAGTCGTTTATACACTGTTTGTCTATTTTCTCGCGGTCAGAGAAGTCAAATATTCCATATGACGAATTCGTATTCAGATTTGGCAGCACCCTCTCAGATTTCAATGAAACTTTCTGTACATGAAGACATTGTCACAAAAAGCCACTTTGCATACTTTGTTTTTTTTTCTAAAAATGATCTAGACTGTCTTTTGAAAAGGGTCAAACTTTTTTAACCAATTTTTTTCAAATGATTATAGTCTAAAAATGACAAATCCTACAAAAAATGTTGTAGGAGTGATTTTTACAAAATTAGTCCAAATCAAAAATGGGTTTTTTTGTAAATCGACTTTAAATTTTTAACATCGATTTTTTTCAGTGTAGGAGTCGATGAAGAATTTTTTCAATATTTTTATTCGAAAGTCGAACTTTTTATTCTTTTATCTTAAAGTATTGATTCTTAAGAAAGTATCTCAAATTGTTATAAAAGTTTAAGTAGTAGAAGCAAAGTTATAGCACTGTTTCTCTTGTTCCTTCACGGGGCGGAGCGCGTGGACCGAAACTTTAAACGTGAATAATCTCGAAATCAAGATTTACCAAAAACGTTGTTGCAATGACTAGGTTTGCCAAAATGTCTTTCAGCCGATTCCAATTTTTGTTTTAAATTTCTCGTAACTTATTTGCCGTGTCCTTAAGGGGGGTGTCAAGTGTAGCGGATAAAAAATCAACTTCTTTTTTATTCACTTAATAGTTAGTTATCCGCAGGAAAATCTCACAAAATAATGAGAAAAACAAAATACGCAAGATGTGGTAGGTATACCGACATATGCATTTTCTGTTGAATAGGTGTGAATACTTTTTTTTAAAGGATAACATCGACAATTGGAGACGACATTATTTCTATGGATGTCGAAACAACGAGAGCTGAATCAAAGTCTCTTCGAATACACTGATTTTAATAGTCAAGGGATTTGCCCAAAACCTTAATGGGGCGGATTCCTTCTAGTTTAGTTTTGGATAGTTCAACAATTTTATGAAACGGTACGGGCTACGTAAAATGAAGCTGTGTGGGGAAAAATTATCCGCTGATGCCATACCTTTTGACCCAATGCGTCGAACAAAGATGGCAGACGCTGCTTTAACCAACGGCTTCAAATGGGTAGTGTGATAATAGAAATCCGACAAAATTAGGCGCATTACCCTACTATGATTTACTCTTTTTGACTAACTATAACTTTTTATTACTTTTTGTTTACATACATGGAACAGCGTGAAGAAGTCATATGAGCAAGTTTAGAGTTTCCCAGCTACTTAACTCTTTGTCTTCTGCAACGCAGGAGTCAGGATCTTTTGGCATTAAATGCGAATCACCTGAGCCTGCAGCATGTCTGGGCCAGCGTAAAGTTACGGTTCCGACAGCATAAGCCATTAAGTGACTATACGCATGTCCAGACATGCCGCAGACTCAGGTGGTTCGCATTTAATACTAAAAGTTTCTAACTCACACACGCACATTGATTCACTCTTTCCTCGATGGAAGTGGTGACTTTCTTCTGAGTATGCAAATCTGAGAACTTGCTTTTCTTTTTTCCACATTTTGGTCAGGAACTTTTCAAAACACCCTCGTATCCATCAAACTCTGTCGGATCGTATGTTCTTCAATCTAACGCAAGTAAGGGACCATTCATAAATTACGTAACGCTTTTAGGGGGGGGGGTAATTGCGACAAATTGTGAATATGGGGGAGAGGGAGTAAGCTAGTACGTTACGCAACATGTTTTTCCCGAAGCAATTTTTTTTTTCAAAGTATTTGTTACGTAGTAGGGGGGGTGAGGGAATAGACATTTGAAAATTTATTACAAGGGAGTCGATTTTGGGTAATTTACGTAATTTATAAATGGTCCCAAAATTGCTCGTCATCTGCCTTTCAAGGAGGAGCATTATGCCTGTGCTCCCACAAACAAAGTTGAGATCATCGTTGTTGTTACTGATTCAAACTTGGCATTCGTGTATCTTTTGAAGATCAACGACACTCAGGGGCGGATCCAGAAAAAAAATCGGAAGGGATCTGAAATTTGATTTTGGGACCAACATTATACACTACCTACATTTAATGAAAATCAGTTTTGGTGGTCAAATTTGGTTTGAACTGATTTTGAGGACAAAACTAGTATAAAATTGAAACTATTTTAAAATTTCTTAACAAGTTGAAAATTTTCCGGATGATGGGGGGTGGGGGTCCAAACCCTCCTCCTGGATCCGCCACTGATGACACTACCTGACACTCCGTGAATGTTTGATTTAAATACAATAAGTCTCTCAATCGCTATTTTTGATGTTTGGTAAGAAAATGCATGCAGCAGTCAGCACTGATGAATTTGTTATTTTTATTTCGAATAATCTCTATAGTTACCGTGGTCATGCCGGTTTACACACGGGAATTTGACAACAACGAGTTAAGCGTGCATAGCTATCAATTAATACTAGTAACGGGTACATCGAGGAATTCATAATCACGTAAACCAGGATGACGCCTCAGAGCCGTCTTCTGGCACCCTTGGTGAAGTCTCAGTTTTGCGCCCCTTTGGTGTTTACTTTGGCTTTCTTTTTCAGTTCAACCTTCACACAATAATTTGTTATTATATTATATTATATTATATTATATTATATTATATTATATTATATTATATTATATTATATTATATAATATTATATTATATTATATTATATTATATTATATTATATTATATTATATTATATTATATTATATTATATTATATTATATTATTTTTTTTTTATTCAAATCGTTTATTTGATAAGGCACGTTGCGTTAGCTTAAAGGTGCCAATTTTGTTTTGTTTTACATTTTAAATTGCTTAAAACTAGGGGATTACATATTGATTTTTTTAAAATGAAACTAATGCGATTTTATAGCTATCTTATATATCTACACAAGGGGATAATATTGTTTTCGTAAGATTAGGGGGGTCATTTAGTTTTTGTGGCAATATGGTTTGACATTTTTATCAGTGAGATTATTGGAGCAAATAATGTTTAACTAAGGGGGACAATTTTTTACGACTAACTTAAAACTAGGAATAACTAGAGGGCATGATTGAATTTTGTAAAGATTCGTAATTATAGTTATTTTTGTGGGTAGTAGAGTTGGGCAATTTCAATGAGATTATATAATATAATAGTTAAAACTAGAAGAGACAAGAAGAGCTAAATGCTTCGTGATGATATTGGGTGGGGGGGGGGGGGGTAGGGGTGTTACTTCTGGGTATAAGAGTCAGGGGAGGGAGGGTAGACAAAGATGGCAGGGAGAGAAAATTATTTCAGTTTCAGGCATCGTGAGATCAACGGATGGATTACAAAATCGGGTGGCCTTCATCAGGGGAATCATGTACTGGGACGCCGGGTGGTCCTCCTCAAGATGGCAGGGGTTTTTCCAGACGATTTCGTAGTACGGCTCAGATGTGGATCGGCTACATTTCGAGTTAAGCGTGTTATGTTCGTGCCGTAGGTCCCGTGTTTGTTGGCTCATTCGATACAGATGGTTTGATACAGGTGGAAAAGCGTTCTGAGAATGATAAGGAGATAACAAGGGGCAGTTAGACTTGTATATTGATGGTTTTCACAAAGGTGTATATAAGGGACATATAGAGAACATCGCGGCTTGCCAGCACATCTCGAACCGGGACGTTGGTTGGTCTTCCTCGGGCCCGCAGGGTATCCATTAGCCGAGACCTAGCGGAACTGTACTCGGTGCACGCCCAGACAATGTGCTCGATGTCGTGATAGCCGTCGCCACAAGCGCAGATACCACTATCCACGAGCCCAATACGCCGGAGATGTGCATCCAGCGTGTAATGGTTTGCCATGAGTCGGGACATCACACGAATGAAGTCACGACCCACATCCATCCCCTTGAACCAAGGTTTCGTCGATACCTTAGGGATTATCGAATGTAGCCACCTTCCCAGCTCTCCACTGCTCCACGAAGTTTGCCAACTTTCGAGGGTTCTCTGATGAGTAATACTGAAAAATTCGCTGAAGCAAATTGGTCTTTCGTAAACGTCTCCTTCTAAGGCACCCACCTTAGCTAAGGAGTCTGCCTTCTCATTGCCCGGAATGGAGCAATGAGAAGGGACCCATACCAAGGTAATCTGGAAAGAGTTGTCAGATAAAGCACTCAGTAGCTCCCGTATTTTCCCCAAAAAATACGAGGAGTGCTTGCCTTGTTTCATCGAGCGAATAGCGTCAATGGAACTGAGGCTATCCGAAACGATGAAGTAATGGTCTGCGGGTAATGTTTCAATGACTCCAAGGGTATACTGAATAGCAGCTAGTTCTGCGGCGTAAACTGAAGCAGGGTCACTGAGTTTGTAGGAGGCGGTGAACTTTTGATTGAAAATACCGAAGCCAGTGGATCCTTCGAGGTTTGATCCGTCAGTATAGAACATCTTAGAACAGTCGACTTCTCGGAATTTATTATAAAAAATGTTTGGAACCACTTGTGGGCGTATGTGGTCCGGAATTCCACTAATCTCGTCTTTCATGGATGTGTCGAAGAAAACAGTAGATTCAGAAGTATTTATGAAATGCACACGGTTGGGATTGTAAGAAGAAGGGTTAATATTCTGCACCATGTAGTCAAAGTACAGGGACATGAAACAGGTCTGAGAATTGAGCTCAACAAGCCTTTCGAAATTTTCAATCACGACCGGATTCAAGATATCGCATCGAATGAGCAATCGATATGAGAGTTCCCAAAATCGATTTTTCAACGGGAGAACGCCCGACAGCACTTCGAGACTCATCGTATGGGTCGACTGCATGCACCCTAAGGCGATACGCAAACAACGATACTGAATTCTTTCGAGTTTGATGAAATGTATGTTCGCGGCGGAGCGAAAGCAGAAGCATCCGTATTCCATTACCGACAGTATCGTTGTTTGATACAACCTAATTAGGTCTCCTGGGTGGGCACCCCACCATGTTCCGGTTATTGTACGAAGAAAGTTGATCCTTTGCTGGCATTTCTGTTTCAGATACCGAATATGGCATCCCCAAGTACCTTTCGAGTCGAACCAGACCCCTAGATATTTTACTGTGAAGACCTGAGCGATAGTTTGACCCATTAATAGAAGCTGTAGTTGTGCTGATTCACGCTTCCTTGAAAATACAACTAGCTCAGTTTTCCCCGTGGAGAATTCGATACCCAGCTTAATAGCCCAAGCAGACAAATTGTCCAGGGTATTCTGTAATGGTCCTTGTAGATCGACAGCTTTGGGTCCCGTAACAGACACCACGCCATCGTCTGCAAGTTGCCTTAACGTGCAGGAATTGTCAAGACATTCATCAATGTCGTTGACATAGAAATTGTATAAAAGGGGGCTTAGACATGAGCCCTGGGGAAGGCCCATGTAGCTAAATCGTGATGTCGATAAGTCACCATGCGAAAAATGCATGTGCTTTTCCGACAACAAGTTTAGTAAAAAGTTGTTTAAAGTCGCTGAAAGACCATGCTGGTGCAGCTTCTCTGAAAGAATGTTGATCGAAACTGAATCAAAAGCCCCCTTAATATCTAGGAACACTGATGCCATCTGCTCTTTGCTAGCATAGGCCATTTGAATTTCAGTAGAGAGCAACGCAAGACAATCGTTCGTCCCTTTGCCTTTGCGAAAGCCAAATTGTGTATCTGACAGTAAGCCATTTGCTTCGACCCAATTGTCGAGGCGGGATAGGATCATTTTCTCGAACAACTTCCGGATACAGGATAGCATTGCGATCGGACGGTACGAATTGTGGTCGGAGGCTGGTTTTCCTGGTTTTTGGATGGCGATGACCTTCACTTGTCTCCAATCGAGTGGGACAATGTTAGCCTCGAGAAACTTATTAAATAAGTTCAACAAGCGTCTCTTGGCAGAGTCAGGCAGATTCTTCAACAAGTTGAATTTGATTCTGTCTGGCCCCGGAGCTTTATTGTTACACGACAAGAGAGCAAGTGAGAACTCCACCATCGAAAAAGGTGTTTCGTTCGCGCTATCGTGAGGAGACGCGGCGCGGTAAATCTTCTGTGCCGGGGCGGAATCCGGACAAACCTTCTTGGCGAAATTGAATATCCAACGGTTTGAATATTCCACGCTCTCATTAGTACTGTTTCGATTTCGCATACGTCGGGCTGTTCCCCAAAGAGTGCTCATCGATGTTTCTCTCGGTAATCCGTCGACGAACCGGCGCCAATAACCGCGTTTTTTGGCTTTCATCAAACTCTTCATTCGCTTGTCTAACGTCGCGTACTGTCGAAAACTAGCGGGTAACCCGTCGTTCCGGAAGGTCTTAAACGCGGCGGCCTTCTCTGCGTACACGTCTGAGCACTCTTTATCCCACCAGGGATTGGGAGAACGTTTTTGTATGTTCGCGCCGGGTACTGGCCTAGTCTGAGCTTGATTCGCGCTGTCGAGAATCAAGCCAGCCAAAAAGCTGTACTCTTCCTCCGGAGGAAGTTCTTGAGTAGATTCGATGTTGTCGGATATCGCGGCAGCATAGCTCTTCCAATCGATATTTCGTGTGAGGTCATACGAAATATTGATTGATTTCAATGGCCTTGAACCGTTATTGATTGAGACTACAATCGGCAGATGGTCGCTGCCGTGGGGATCAGGAATTACCTTCCACGTGCAATTTAACCGCAGCGATGTTGAGCAAAGGGACAAGTCTAAGGTGCTCGGGCGCGCTGGAGGAGCAGGAATCCGTGTCATTTCACCCGTGTTTAAAATTGTCAAATTGAAGTTATCGCAAAGATCCTGAATTAAGGAAGACCGGTTATCATCATAGAGGCAACCCCATGCTGTACCGTGAGAGTTAAAGTCTCCTAAAACTAGTCGCGGTGCTGGCAGAGATTCTAAGATGTCTTGTAGCCGTCGGTGCCCAACCGCGGTGTTGGGGGGAATATATATGGAAGCTATGCAAAGGCTTTTGCCTTTGGTTGTTACTTGACAAGCGACAACTTCAATACCTGTTATCGAGGGAAGGTTAATTCTGTAGAAGGAATAGCACTTTTTGATCCCCAAAAGCACTCCTCCATAGGGGGTGTCTCGATCCAGGCGAATAATATTAAAGTCGTGGAAGTTGAGATCTATGTCGGAAGTTAACCAAGTTTCACATAATGCAAATGCATCACAACTCAAATTATTTATTAAAATTTTGAAGGAATCGATTTTCGGGATGATACTTCTGCAATTTCACTGTAGAACAGTGATCAAATCCGTGACCTCGTTCGATGAGTTAGCCATCGAAGGATACAATCGCTGAGAGGAGGGGCCATTTAGCAGTCAACTGCTTCAAAAATGTTCTCACTGTAGGGAGAAAAGCTAACATAAGACTTTTAATAGGATCAGTAATATTGAAAGTTTTTATTATCCAGTCCACTATGTCCGAGTATATTATATTATATTATATTATATTATATTATATTATATTATATTATATTATATTATATTATATTATATTATATTATATTATATTATATTATATTATATTATATTATATTATATTATATTATATTATATTATATTATATTATATTATATTATATTATATTATATTATATTATATTATATTATATTATATTATATTATATTATATTATATTATATTATATTATACTACTTATATTCATTACTTAAA
This sequence comes from Topomyia yanbarensis, assembly GCF_030247195.1. Classification (NCBI taxonomy): domain Eukaryota; kingdom Metazoa; phylum Arthropoda; class Insecta; order Diptera; family Culicidae; genus Topomyia; species Topomyia yanbarensis. Next base: position 428,055,842 of record NC_080671.1, on the reverse strand, counting down.
ATACATACATGAAGCCGCAAGACTCAAGCTGGATGATGGCTACCTAGATTCATTCATACATAAATCATTCATCACTATAGGATTCTAATTTGGTCGTTATATTCATAACATTCATTATATGCATTATATTCAGAATTTCATACATTACATTTCATATACAAATTAGATAACACTGGGTTGGGAGGGAGCATCAGGGTATCATTCAAGTTACAACTTGGACTTGATGTTGTGGGTCGCCAGCTTCTAGTCGCAAAATATGAATACTACCAGCGAGCGCATAATTCTTCAGGATCATGCGGTTGCTGTGAATGTTCTTATCTGACAAGTGGTAACAAGATTGACGCGCCCTTCTCACACAAATCATCAGGTAGTGCCTTAACAAGTGTTGAGAATTGAGTTAGGTAACTGGCTGGATCTTTTCGTTGGAAGAAGATTCTCTGTCCCTTCGGATTGCGCATAAATGACTCCGTTTATGAATCCACCCCATTTTGGCCCTTTATACAGCGTTAATGTGAATGTCGGTTAATAACATAATTTTATCCTTACTGTTAAAAGCATCTTCAGCCACCGGAGTATTCCATGTACTGATGGTGGGTTCCTATATAATCATCATCATCATCATGACCTCATTTTATCTATTGTATTCATTTCATTCTTTATACAAAGTCCAATCAGTTAATGAATCTTTTTTGTATAATTTATTTTACATATTCTATTAACTTTTTTAGTGTTCACACATTATATTCATTTTAATAATCTGACTAATTTTGTTCAGTCATTAATTTAATTCAATTCATCTAGAACACAATTTAATTCATTTTAATAATTCTATTATTTATTCATTCTAATAATTCTATTATTTTAAATATCGCTGATTTTTTCGTTTTAATCATTTTGTTGTTTAAAAACAAGCAAACTGAAAAATAATAATAAAATGTATAGAAAGAAAACATTTTTATTCATTTTATCACTTTATTCATTTTGTTTATTTTGGGGGTGGGCGCAGCGTAGTTGGTAAATCGATTGCCTTGTACGCAGCGCACCTAGATTCGAGTCCCGACTCCGCACATAGGGTTGGAAATTTTTCATAAGAGATTTTTCTAACCCGAAGAGGCGAATGACCTTAAGGTTAAAACCTCTATAATCGAAATAAAAAAAATTGTTTGTTTTATTCATTCTATTCATTTCATTGGTTTTATTACCCATCTGCTTACCCAATTAATTATGAACAACAGCGTTTAAAAAAAGCACCAAATTTTGAGGTTACACAAGACGTCCTCACAAAAAAGTAAAACTAATAATTGTGACTATTATCGTTTATTTGAGCGCTAACAGTTACAAGAAATATCCGTAGAACTGAAGTTATTGCAATTGTTCTGACTGGATTGCACTGGAGCAGTGCTGCCAGAGATATTTTCAGTTATCAGTGAAAAATTAAATTTTGATATATCTTCCTTATTTTCAAATATTTTTGAAAACTGATAAATCTTATCAATTTAGACTGCTTTCCGCTACCTTTTCTGACCAATCGAACTATTGAAAACGTTGCAGGAGATTTGTATTAAGGATTGGTATGTAAAAATTGAGCAGCTTCTAACAATGCTAAAGAAGCATCTATCTTGATCAAAACAGGTTTTTCGCGTTTCTTTACTCTAACACTTTTTAAGAAAAAGTGTGCTAGAAAAATATTACGTATGAAAAGGTCAATTTTATCCATATTATTCGCATTATATATCATATTAATTAATTTTTTTTGTTTTATTCATATTATTTATTCAATTTATTTTAATCATTTTATTAAATTATTAATTTTTTCCATTTCATATATTTTACTCAGTGGCTTCATTTTATTAATTCGGTTTAGTCAGTTATTTTTATTATTGGATGATAGTTTGTTGGCTTGAAACAATTTAATTGAATCCCTTAATTTCTTAACTTTTTTTTAATATTGTCTAATTTTCATTTGAGCTAATTTTATTTATGAATAACTTTTTATTGCTTCATATTTATTTAAAATTTTTATTTGCTTTATTATTTTTCTTTAATTCTTTAATTTATTCAGTTTATTCGAAGTACCACCGTATTTACCATTTTTTGGGAATCTATACTACACAGCATGATATTTCATATCACAGGAACGGTATTTAATGTTAAGTGCCCGAATCGAAAATAATGCTATTTGAAAAAATTGTATTTTTTATATTAAAAGCTCTCATAACTTTGAAACGAAAATTTTTTTGCAGTTGGTGTATAAAAACGAATTATGCGCCCTAAAATAATCTTCAAGTTGTCCAAAAGGTGTTTCAGTGTAAAATAAAAACCACAAAAAGACCGGAAAGTATAGTTGTATACAGATAGAGCTTGCGTGTCTTCAGAAATATTTTTTAAATTATGTTGTTCTACAACTTCATGGAAGATAGTCAAGCTCTACCTCGAATTGTTGAGTTTAATTTCAAATCTTGCTGAAATAAGAACATTCTAGCTTCTGTCTTGCAAAGTACAACAACTTTCCAAAACATATTGTAAAGCTAAGTTATTATGTTTTAGCTAAAAGTTAAAATTCCTGCTAAATTTACTTTCTGGGTTATGCTTGTAGATCTTCAGATCTGTGCTCAAAGATAACCCTAATTGAATTGTGACATCCGTTGCATTATTATGTAATGAAAATCAAAGAACGTACAGAGAAAAAAATCAGCTATGGAATTTGCATTTCGACTTCATCTCATCAGAATCCGACACTAACTTAGACGGGTTGACGCTAGCTCCTAAAAAAAACGGAAACACAATTTGTGTTCCTGAGCAAACCCCTAGTCAAGCGTGATGTCCCGCTTAAAATGAGCTCATTTTCTTGCTGGAACATCACGCTTGACTAGTGGTTTGCTCAGAAACACAAATTGTGTCTCTGTTTATTGGAGCTAGCGTCAATCCGGCGCTAGCTTGGTCCCGTCAGTACCCAAGTAACAATTGAGGTTTTGTGATAGTTTTATAGCCATTCATAAAACTTAGATTGCACTTGTAGCGTGGTATAAAACTTCAATTGTTACTTGGGTAAGTTAGTGACGGATTCTGATGAGACGAAGTAGAAGTGACTTGCTTTCTTCGACAAAGTTGTATAAAAACAAATTATCCTTCTTATTTTCACTTGCGGTGATAAAGTGATGAGTACAGTGTCACCTAGCGGTGAAAAGGCAAAATAGTAGGTTTTCTCCATATAAATTGTCAGCTAGACTTGTTTGCATCAACTTCGGAGCAAACACTCCTAGTGGGACTAGGAATCGACTCACGGGTGGGCCGAAGGGGATATTTTTGTTCTTGTTACTCTAGTGTATGTGTTAAATCCGACGTTGAAAGGAACCTACTACATCGTATTATTTATTTAGTTTAATCTTGTCTCTTGTAAAGTAATCCGAAACATGAAAGAGCATACTCTATTCAACTCTTATAGCAATTAAGCTGATTATCACATCAAATCTCCCCGGGGTAATTAGTAGCCCGACATCAAACATGTCACTCGTACAGCACATAGTTGGTGGCTCAGCCATCTTACCACAGTTACATTACCAATCCTACTTTCTATATCTAACCATCTTTTTTCACCCCATCTCTCTCGCCCCTCGCAGGTGGAGATGCTGTATCAGCGCTACTTTCTCCGCATGAACCAGAGCAATGCGGTGCACATCGTGTGGCTCCTGTTAGGATTAATCTTCATCTTAGCGTTAATACATCTGGTGTTCACCTTCATCCTGCAGCAGTCGCTCCAAAGCTGCTACGGGTTCAATGGCACCGACCGGCTTCGGGGCGCGCTGGGTAAGTTACTGTCCTGTTCATTCCGTAACACCTCGTTGGAATTGTGAAATAATGAGAAACACCTTGTGGGCTTGGCTGGTGATAGTAAAAGGGGAAAAGTACACTTTGATTATGTTATTATTTTTGCACCATATTTTTTACTGTTTCATCTTGCAACTTTGCTAACTTCAACAATGTCGGTTCGTTTTTCTTTCACCGGGTGGCTTGAGCAAGGGGGAAAAACTGAGTAACGCTCGGTGCGACAGTTTATCCACGTTTACCTATCACATTTTCCATTAAGGGTTGGTTACTATAGGAACCCCGTCTCCGTCCGTTGTGGTGGAGAAGGAGTTGCATTGTTTTGTCGTATCCATCCTAGCCCGTCTGGCGTGACACGCTCGTCACGTCATCACAAGTTAGGCAGCACACAAGGTACCGGACATGGTGGTGCGACGAGGCATCCGACATCTGAGAACATTGTTGTGATATTAGTTTTTCGCAGAATCAGTAGGCTTCGCAGATGCACTGGTAGTGACTGGGTTTTGCAATCGGCTTCAATTAACAAAGTACCTAGCGTTCCCGCAGAAAGCAGGCACGATGGGAACGCATGGTAGCTCAGTGTCAGTGCTAGTTATGTAGTTGAATGTAGTGCGGTACGTTTATTGTGGTTGATTGATACCCGGAGAGATGATATTTTTCTGCATCGAACATTGCAGCGGATTGAATGGTGTAGCATGAACATCCACTCAAACTGAATGATTGTTGAATGAAATGAAAATTTGAAACTGGTTAGGTGTAGAATATCTCGCTGGAAAGCTTCTTCCGGTGATTAAATTTGGATTCGCATTGCTACTAGTGTGGCTGGCGCTAGACATACGTGAACTGGTAGTGTTTCTACTTCGAAACAATTCGTATTATCAGATTTGATATGTATCTTATCAGGAGTGGACACAGAAAAAAATTTCGGAGGGAGTCCAAAATTTCGACTTTGAAATGTTCATTGTACAATGCGTAATATTTAATACCCTCATTTAATTAAAATCGGTTTTGGTAATCGAATCTGGTTTGGAATGATTTTGAACTTAGAATGAATTTAAAATAGAAACATTTTAAAAATTTCTCAAGAAATTAAAAATTTACGGGGGGGGGGGTCCGGACCCCCAAGACCCTCCCCCTGGATCCGCCACTGGTATATTCACTCTGCAAATTCGAGGAGAACAAACGTTTCCTCACTTTTGTCTTGCGAAATTCATTTCCAGGTGTTCGACACCTGAAAAGTAAACAAGCTTTCATAGGAAATAACACTCGGTTAAGCTGAAACGAAGTTAATTTTCTCTCTTTTTATGAACTTAAACAATTCCCGGCTAACTACTCTTTCTTAGGGCAAACTAGGAGATAGAACGACAGATTGGCACTTACCTTCTCCGAAATGACCTCACAATGATCTTTTTCGGAACCGATTATGTAAGAAACTAGTTTAACTGTGATCGAGCGAGAAACGATAGTCAAAATCAGAAAATCTTGTGCATCCATAATCTGTGATCAGTGCGATCTTACTCCTTCCCATACCACTTCTTGATTTGTTTCACTCCACGAGTGCAGGTAGAAACCGATCTAGTGCGAATAGGCCTTTTGCCGTCGTGCTTTATCCGTCAGCCGGCCAGCTGATCTATGTATGTAGAAGGGATCAAATCAGATGAAATAAACCGTCGCGTGATAAACACATTCTTTCGTTCCGCAAATATACGTTTTTAGTTCGCGCTTTTTCGTTAGAAAGTTATAAGTGATTTAGAAGTGTCCGAAGAATTCAGACTTGCGCGCGCGAACAAACTGCATTTTACGGTTATTATTGAAAAAAATTCAAAATTTAGAGTTCACGATGACCGGATAGTGTTTTTTTTACAATGGAGAAGACCTTTACGTCCTAGCCCAGTACACGTGCTATTGGTAGGGTCCAATCTACCACACGGGGTGCACTGGGGGCGTGTTGGACTCGAATGGTGACCAGCCATTAATACCGACTAAACTCCATTGGGCTCCGCCATCATTCCTCCCAGGAACTACCTCTCGGTATTACTTCTGGGGGGATGGCTGTACTATATGTACTCATTCACTCTCACTCACGCGATAATACATCCTGTATGAGGCTTACTTGGGTGCTCTCTCAATCACACTTTGATTCACTCTCAAACACTCCCACATGAGGCTGACTTTTGTGCTCACCTTTTACGTTCCTTGCGAGGCTGACTTGTGTGCTCACCTTTTTCATTCCTTGCTAGGCTGACTTTTGTGCTAGCCTCTACCATACCTGTGAGGCTGACTTTTATGCTCACCCTTAACATGCCGTGTGAGACTGACTTGGATGCTCACCCTTTCACTCCTCTGCCACGCCATGAGGTATCGATAGCTAAGTTCCAACATACTACTCTACGACCCTCCCGTCTTGGCATGAGGCAGTCCACTTATACGCCTATACACTCACTCTTCTGTCTTGCTTCGGGGTGGCTGGGTTTACCCCTTACGCGGTTGCCATTCGCTGCGCCAAACCTGCCTCGGCATGAACAGACCATTCACTCCCTTTTTTGCGCTTGGCCTTTTTTGCTCCAGCTAACCAATCACTAGTTAGCCGTGCCCGCCGTCTGTTGCTCGGTTCGCCAGATTACCTGTAGCCTACTGGCAATCTGGATGGTAGCAGCCGAGACTGCGTTCCACTTCTCCACCGATTGACACATCCGCTGAATAAGGGTATGAGGGGTTGTGTCCCAGCCACAGACGTCAAGCATTGCTCTTCTTTCGACGTCGAACCGATGACATACGAACAGTATGTGTTCGGCAGTTTCATCTACACCTGGGCAGTCCGGGCAGACTGGGACCTCCGCGTGCCCGAACCTGTGGAGGTACCGACGGAAACAGCCATGGCCTGACAGGAATTGTGTCAGGTGGAAGTGAACTTCCCCATGGGGTCTTCCCACCCAGCTCGATATGCTAGGTATCAGCCGGTGGGTCCACCTACCTTTCGAGGAGTTGTCCCACTCACGCTGCCATCTGGCGACCGAGGTCACCCTGGTGCGCTCGCGGGCTCCCCTATTTCCACGTAGCTCAAAGCACTCCTCATCTTCCCGAATGACCTGCCCGACTGGCATCATGCTCGCTTTCACGCAGGATGCATCGTGTGATACCGTGCGGTAGGCAGATATCACTCTGAGGCACATCACGCGGTAGGTGCTCTCCAGTTTCTGTAGGTAACTGGTTACCCTCAGTGCTCTTGACCATGACGGACCGCCGTACCTGAGGATAGATACGGCAACGCCTGCCAGTAACCTACGTCTACTGGCGCACACCTTTGAGCTGTTGGACATCATTCTCCATAGAGCCGCAACAGCAGTCGACGCTCTCTTGCACGTATAGTCGACATGGCTGCCGAAGGTCAGCTTGTCGTCTATAATGACTCCGAGAGACTTCAGACTTCGCTGTGAAGTGATCGCGACTTCTCCCACATGGATAACTGCATGTTGTGCCGACTTGCGGTTGTTGACGATAACTACCTCCGTCTTATGATGAGCGAGCTCCAGGCCTCTCGCGCTCATCCATTCCTCCACCGTGCTGATCGCGTGTTCTGCGGTTAGTTCTACCTCAGGAATTGACTCCCCGTAGACCTCCAAGGTTACGTCGTCAGCAAAGCCGACGATCTTGACTCCAGGAGGAAACTTCAGTCTTAGAACCCCGTCATACATGAGGTTCCATAGCACCGGGCCTAGGATCGAGCCCTGCGGGACTCCGGCGGTAATCGGAACCCTTTTCTGACCGGCATCGGTCTCGTATAGCAGTACGCGGTTCTGGAAGTAACCTTCCAAGATCCGGTACAGACCCACCGGTAGGCTAAGCCGGTGTAACGAGAGCGCGATGGCATCCCAGCTTGCGCTGTTGAATGTGTTCTTCACGTCAAGTGTCACTAACGCACAGTATCGAATACCTCGCCTTTTTCGTTGGATCGCTATCTCGGCAGTATTTATCACTGAGTTGAGAGCGTCCACTGTGGACTTACCCTTCCGAAAGCCAAACTGGTTGCTTGAAAGACCGTCCGTACCTTCCGCGTACGGGGTGAGCCTGTTGAGGATGATCCTCTCAAGCAGTTTGCCAGTCGTGTCGATCAGACAGATTGGTCTGTACGCCGATGGGTCGCCTGGCGGCTTCCCAGGCTTCGGCAACAGCACCAATTTCTGCCTTTTCCATCTATCGGGGAAACGGCACTCGTCAAGGCATCTCTGCATAGCTAGCCTGAACATGTTCGGGTTCGCTATGATCGCTGCCTTGAGAGCGTTGTTTGGAACTCCATCCGGCCCTGGAGCTTTGTTCATTGCTAGGGATTTAGCCACTGCGAGTAGTTCTTCATTCGTCACTGGAGCCACCATTTCGACCGTGCCCGCACTGTCTCGTAGTGCAGGTGGCCAGGGGCTTGTGGCCCGAGACGGGAAGAGTACTTCGATAATCGTTGCCAACCGGTCCGGAGACCGTTCTGGGGGTGAGGAGCCCCCTTTGGTCTTGGCCATCACAATCCGGTAGGCGTCACCCCACGGATTCGCGTTGGCACTCTCACACAGGTTGTCGAAACACGCTCTCTTGCTGCTTTTAATAGCCTTGTTAAGGGCCAATTTCGCAGCTCGAAACACTTCACGGCGGTTCTCTCTTCCATCCTCGGTGCGAGCTCTTTGCATCCTACGTCTAGCTCTGAGGCAGGCTGACCGTAGAGCTGCAATCTCGGCACTCCACCAGTATACCGGGCATCTACCGTTTCTTGGCAGTGTTTTTCTCGGCATAGTGGCGTCGCACGCGCGTGATAGAACAGCTACCAGCGCATCCCCGCTTAGACTGTCGGTGTTGGCCTCCAGTCCCAGGGCCGTGGTGAAAGCTTCGCTGTCGAAGTGATTGGACTTCCACCCGCGTACCTGACAGGGATCTCCCGCCCTCGGATGCTGCACACCATAGTTGATCTTAAAGCGGATTGCTAAATGATCGCTATGGGTGTAGCCTTCGTCTACCCTCCATTCCATGCCTGGAGCCAGACTCGGGCTGGCAAATGTTAGGTCAATCCACGCCTCCACTCCGTTTCTACGGAATGTACTAGCGGAGCCATTGTTAGCTAGCACAGTATCGAGTTTCGCAAGCGCTTCCATTAGCGCTTGACCCCTGCTATTTGTACAGCGGCTGCCCCACTCCACTGCCCAAGCGTTAAAGTATCCCGCTATGACTACCGGTTTCCGGCCCACTAGGTCCGACGAGAGCCTGTCGATCATCTGGTAGAACTGTTCTATTGGCCACCTTGGTGGGGCGTAGCAGCTGCAATAGAACACACCATTGATCTTGGCAATCGCCACACCCTCGGCGGAGGGGTGTATTACCTCTTGAACCGGAAACCGTCCCGTTGTACAGATTGCCACCATTCCAGACCCGTCCGACACCCAATTGCCGTTGCCGGCAGGGATGCGGTACGGGTCTGATAAGAGGGCGACATCTGTCCTCGACTCCGAGACCGGGCTGCTGCACAATGGTTAAGATTTAGCTGTGTGACGTTCACGGCTTCTTCTTATTTAACTCACTGAAGGGACACGAAGGTCCGCCCATAGCATGTTTATGGGCTTGCTTCTTAGCGGTGCAGATAAGGCACTTGTGTGCCTTAGTGCACCCCCGCTCTTTATGTCCCTCCTCGCCGCAGCGACGACATAGTTTGCTCCTATCTATGCCTTTGCACTCGTAAGATTTATGGCCGGACTCAAGGCACCGATAGCACCTATCCACTGAAGGCGGCTGGGGTATACTAATAGGGCATACCGACCAACCGATCTTCAGCTTCCCTTTCTCGGTTACCTTTTTGGAATCCGCCTTCAGTGGCCTGAGGTAGGCTACTTGGGTGCCAGAGGGTCCATCTCTCAATCGCACAGAGGCCCGCTCGATTGTGACGTCGCAATGCTCCTTAACGGCTGCGACGACGTCTTCTGCGGTCGTGAACTCGTCCAAGTGCTTGCACTGGAGAGTCATTTCCGCCCCTAGCGACCTGACTTGGGCGCCCTCACCAAGGACCTCTTGGGCCAAGGCCTTGTATACCGCACTAGATTGTGCGCCTCGCTTCAACACCAGAAGCATTTCTCCCGTGTTGGTGCGTCTCACGCTACGCACATCTTGCCCAAGGGCCGAAAGGCTTTCGGCCGCCTTCATCGACTTTAGGACATCGGCATATTTGTCCTTGTCGGTTTTCAACCACAAGGCCTCGCCTCTGTCCTTGGCCTTCTTCGCGGGCCGCGGTACCTGCGGTGTCGGTGCCGGCTTCTTCCTGGTGACCAGCGTCCAGGGGTTTGGGCCCCCCTGCCCCGGTCGCGCCGGGTTGCTGGTACCAACGCTCTGCTCAGCGAGGTCACTCTCGCCCTCGCTTACCTCGCCCAAACGGCGTTTGACCTTAACGGTTGCACGCCGTGTGGTGTCGCTTTTTGCACCCTCGCCTGGCGACTTCCTAGGGCGCTTCGCGTTCGACGCCGTCTTGCGATTGCCCTTACCCTTGCCTTTTCCCTTCGAGGGGAACTCGGCCGCCGCTTCAAGCGACGTGGCTGCTCCATAGAAGGTGAAGGGCACTGTCTGAGTGCCCGTATCGACCTTCTCTTTTCCCTCCTTCTTGGAGGCCACTGTCTGGGTTTCTCTGTCGGACTTCTCCCGACATTCCACCCTCTTAGCATAAGCCTGCTGTTTCTGTCTTGCGACACGAACAGTTTTTCGGAGTTCCAGGAGACTCTGTTTTAACTCCTTGCTTATATTTTGCTTTGCGCTAGTGTACTCGATTATTGCATCGAGCTGCTCCACCACTTTGCGCATCGCCGATAATGGCCCGTCCGGTGCGTTGGTAGGGCTATTGCCTACCGCTGCTGGGGGGTCACTGGTGCTTTCAGATGCAGCACTCATCGCTCCACTACTCTCCCCACGGGGGGGAGACCTCGCCAAACCACCTCTAGCAAAGGGGTTTGGCACCTCCGATTGTTTGTTGTTTTTATTTTTGCTCTCTATATCAAATCCCACGAGTAGCGCGAGAATAAATGTCCGCCACGCCAGAGCTCCGCATTAGCGTGGTAAGGGACGCTTACTGTGGGGGTTGCCCAGGTACCCCACAGGCTCCGTTAACGATCGAGCATCTTTTTCACCCCCTCGATCACTCATCCCTCGGCACGGGTCGCTTCACGCCTTGGAATTGGGGTTATGACCTACCTTGCTTTACGTGGTGACCTCTGCCCAGATCATCACAACCATCCTCCTTTACCAGGGCTTTGGACCTGTAGATCTGGTTCTCAATAGTTCCATGTACGTATATTATTACAGACATGCCACTATTGAGATCCGTCATTCGCTAGCGGAGTTATGACCGGATAGTGTGAGATAGCTGGATCGGACTACCACCGTAGTAGTGGTTGCTGATGTGATGACGAGGGGGAGACAGGGTGTGAAGTCAGGCTTCTTAGTGTTGGGACCAACGTGTCTTTTTTCACAACTGTATTCCACATCGCTCTCAATGGCGAGATCGACGAGGTATGGTCACTCGCGCGGGGTGATCGATCAACGGGAAGTGGGATCGTGTGTTGACGTACGATCAGGGCATACTCGAGCGGACACTAGAAATTTTAATTCGGGTATGCGTCTATCTATTGGACCTCTAACTTTGCGACACGCTCACTGCCGGTCCTGATAGCCGCGCTTTTCTTCGTCCAAAGGACACCACTCTGCGAACATCCCGCCTCACTATATCACAACGGTGATTTTTGATGGCACATTTCACTTAAGTTTCGCCCGAATGTAGCTTTTTGGTTTAACCTTAAACCGCGCTCGAGGGACCGCATTCCCATCACTTTAGTGTCGTACTTATTAAAAGAGGCCTGCCCACATCACTTCATCTCCTTTTATAGCCCTCGGTCTCTCCCCCACACCGGAACTCTCACTCTCACATCCTGAACGCAACGAAACCCACCTACTATATTAATCGTGGTTCTACATCCCGTAGACGCAGAGTTTCGTATGTAGCCATCCTAATATTCAATTACGATCACTTTTGAATCGACGGTTATTCTATCCTTGCTTGTATTGTTCTTTTGAGAGTGATTACTTCGCTATCTTTCCTTATTTTTTGGCGCATGGTTTAGTATTATACCTAGCTAAATTTTAAAATTATGGATTAGTAAATTCATTAATAATTATATAATTCAAGCATTTCGATCAAAGTTTGCCCCTTGATTCTGCTAAATTCAATTTTATATAATTATCACTCTCAAGTAAATTGAAAACAAATATATAAAGCAGAACAAATTTTCATTTTGATTTGGGTCGAATTGGAGAATTTGAAACCCGTTGGTTACAAAGTAACTATGCTTTTTTGAGGTTTTAGGCAGTAGATTTTCACAACGCACACGTGGCACACGTTTGGTTAAAATTATTTGCGCCTTGTATCGTTTTACGGCTTGAAATGTAACGTGTTTACTAAATAGTTTTGCGAATTACATATTATGGATACTATTACATCAAAATGTTTCGTACAAACGCGAAGAAACGTAATATTGCATGCAAGTTACAAAATAATTGTGTGTTACTATGTTTTAATTGCCGCAAGGTTCTACTGTATCGATTTTGTTGGCTATTTTCGGCAAATTTGAAACTAAGAGAAACGAAAGCAATGAAATTGAAAGACGGATAGGTATTCTAGAGCGAATCAGTTATAAACTTAGAACGGAAAACTAGAACTAGGCTGGCTCATATGGGCATGATCGAAAGGAAATGTGAAGAATTCTTTGCCTTCTGCAGAGTAGGAGTTGGGCGTTGCACCCAAGTCTACCGCATGGTAGAACATAACTCATCATCATGTTTTACCGCCGACGCCGGCAAACATGATGATGAGTTATGTTCTACCATGCGGTAGACTTGGGTGCAACGCCCAACTCCTACTCTGCAGAAGGCAAAGAATTCTTCACATTTCCTTTCGATCATGCCTATCCTATCCGTCTTTCAATTTCATTGCTTTCGTTTCTCTTAGTTTCAAATTTGCCGAAAATAGCCAACAAAATCTATACAGTAAAATAATTGTGTGTAATAGGAAAAATTCAGTAAATACGAAGAAGTTCAAACATTTTAAAATATTCGTCATATAACTTTAAATTTAAAGCGATAACCTATAGTTTTTATACACAAATCGATTGTAATTGATGGCGGCTACAATTTCTGAATGAACAAATTCCTGTATATTCTCGAAGAATAGTCAAAAATACGTAGAACTGCAGAAATTTGGTTTAATTTGCAAATAACTTGGAATTAAAAGCGATGACTTATACTTCTTTATACACCAATAGATTGTAATTGGATTTCGGATAAAATTTATGAACGATCAATTTTTATATTTTCTCAAAAAATGAACAAAAATACACAGAAGTGCAGAAATTTAATTTGGTTGGTAAAAAACTTCGAATTCAAAACGTTGACGTATACCTTTTCATGTACCAATAGATTGTAATTGATTTCAGTATACATTTTCTTTATACTTGTTGTAATTGATGGCTGCAAATATTTTTCAACATATTTAAATTCTCTCAAAAAATTACAATTACTGTTTTTACAATTACTTCGGATACACTTATTTATTTTCCATTACTTTTTCCCACCGTTTTTGTAGAAGATATACCTATCCAATAAGGAAAAAATTGAAATCGGTGAACAAACAGCTTACATATGGCCAGTTGGTAATCGCAAAATTATTTTTTATTCAATTCTCAAAGGCCCCTCCTCATATTGTGACAAATGTCAAAGTAAGCTCAGATGCCAAATTTCACATTATTAGGACCCCCACTAGAGATGGGCCATTCGTTCGCGAACGGTTCAAGTGAACTGGTTCTTCGAAGAGAATGAGCGAACGGAAGTTCTTTTTAAAAGAACGGTAGTTCTCAATTCTCTTCAAAGCGAATGAACTGAACCTGACCTAAAGCCGTTTGGCGAATTTCTCGGACCAATTTTTAGGCGAACGAATGAAAATGAACCGACTTGCCGTCCCACAAACCGCTCTCTGTGCTCTCCCAGAATGGAACCGGCGAAGAACGACTCATCACATTCTCTATTTCTCTAGTTATACATCATGAAGAAATCGCTACCCTTGATGAACTTGTTAAGCATACAGGGGTATAATAGTTTGGGCAGCATCTGTTTGGTTCCTCTCCAAGAATCGAATGTTTTGAGAGACATTCGCTAGATACAAGTAAATTATCAGCTGAACGGAAGAACGGTTCATCTGAACTAGTTCTTTTTACAGAACTGTTCAGTCGGGAATGGTTCTTCGAAGTGAACTGTTTCGCCCATCTCTAACCCCCACCCACTTCGATTGAAATTTTTGAACTTGGTGCTATGGAAAAATATATTAAATGCTGTAAGTTTTGAAGTAGCACTCAGAAAATTACAATTCAGAGCTCTTTTTAAAGGAAGTTAGTATTAGTACCTTAGTATTTGAGATGAGATATATCTGTTTCTCGCAAAATATGGGAAAGTGGGGCACTGGGAAATTTTGTCCCCAAAATCCCCTATTTTTATCATTTTTCTGCTCCGTGGTACAAATCATACATATTTTGCAGTTTTTCTAACGTCATAAAATTTCCGAAACCGAACGGAACCTTTTTAACCATTGTCCGAATACGAGAAGTTGGGGTTATAGGGCTTTTTGTCATGCATATTGAATTTTTGCAGTTTCTCGTGCATATTTCTCTAATATTCTTCACTCAATTTTAATAAACTGTACCTTATTGAACGTGAAAAATCCTCAGAAACACAATAAAAATAGATCCGTTACCGGAAAATTTCATAAGCATTAAAGTTTTTGACATTTAGTCTCGATTTCACATTTTTATCACTATATCGCACATAATAACTCTATTTAACGATAAATAATACTTTTAGTTTAAAATACTTTTAGGGATCACGTGTGAGAAGTAAGGAACAACCTGACATACTTTGCTCTACGGCTGGATGAAGCGAATGCGGGTGTGACGTTGGTCTGAGTTGGGAGGGTTGGTGTAAGAGAGCTGGAGAGGGGTGTGAGATGAAAGAGAGGGAGGGGTGGATGGGGGGTGCAACACCCAACTTCATATTAAACCTTCCATTTGATACTAAGTGAAAATTGGTTGTCATCAGTGGCTTTAATTCTGGAATATGCCCAGGACCCGGGACATCCGGAATTACTGATAGTGGACAATATATGGAAAAATCTTCGATTCATTCTCAGCGAATCAAATTAATTTGATGTTCATTTCAAAAGATGTTTAACCTATGAGGTATTACGATTGTACCGGTTTATATGAAAAATTCCTATGTGACCACAATAACCAACCTGTTACTATGGAACCAAAAGCTGCATGAAATTTAGATGATATTTTACATACGACTTCATAAGCAAATTATAGCAATTCAGGTATTTATTAATGCAATAAGATTTCTGAATCAAAACTTCCTGTATTTCACCAATAATGAACAACTTCTGGATCAGTTACTGAGTGTTTCAACATTAAAAATATTGCATTGCATGTACATTTATTGAAGAATAGTCGAGATAATATCAAGAATAGTTGAAATACTGAAATA
Organism: Topomyia yanbarensis; assembly: GCF_030247195.1. NCBI lineage: Eukaryota > Metazoa > Arthropoda > Insecta > Diptera > Culicidae > Topomyia > Topomyia yanbarensis. The sequence continues at coordinate 428,040,416 of NC_080671.1, read as the reverse complement.
CGAACGACAAATTGTCCCAAAACCCCAACTTCCCGTATTCTGCCTAAGATGAAAATACTTTTATAAGCTTTCTTAGGTTTGTTTACGTAATACTCGGTACAATTCATGTATGATTTCCAGCGTGAATCAGAGATGTAAACTGTTTTATTAAAAAATAGGTGAATTTGGGGTTCAAGTGTTACAAAACCCTAATTTCCTGTTTTATATTTAAACTCAAACCACCTCAGTTAATTTCTGAGATTTTTTTTTCAATTAAGGTGATATTTTACATACGACTTCGTTAGTAAAAAATAGCGATTCAGGAATTGATTAATACAATAAGATTTCTGATTTAAAAGATCCCAAATCCCCAACTTCCCCTATTCTGCCCAAGATGGAAATACTTTTTTTACGTAACAATCAGTACAATTCATGTACGATTTCCAGCGTGGATTAGATATATAAGGTTTTTTTTTATTAAAAACAGGTGATTTTGGGGTTTAAATACCCCAAAACCCAAAATTCCCTTATTTTGCCCAATGTAAGAATAAAGCCATTCGAATTCTCCGATTTTGTTCGTCCTAAAATGGTACAAGTGAAATTGGATCAGAAAGTGGTATCTCTAATCACAAGCGATAAATCGAATGTCGGTACGTGATCTGGCCAATAATGAGAGAATGAGCGTCGGAATGATCCGATGCATCAAGAAATAAAATAATTTGAAGACCTATAAAAATCAGAAAATCATCAAACAGAGTGCAGAACGAAAACAATGTGTACATTTCATGCATTTTGATGGACAACGGGACCTATCCGAAAGTCGACACAAAAAACCTTCCAGGTCAACAATGTTATGCATACTGCTGTTGTAGGGGAGGATGTAAGCGATGCTGACAGGTCGCTTTAAATGGAGATTCTGTTGAGAAAAACAACAATCCACCAAACTGCCCTCAGCTTCGGCCCATTGAACGTTATTGGGTGATTGTGAAGAGGGTCTGATAAAGCAGCAGAAAGAAGAAAAACCTGTTTTAATCCACCTAGAGGTGCAATTGTGCATTTCTCATTTCTCCAAACTATGATATAAGGGACCATTCATAAATTACGTAACGCAAAAATTGCCCAAAATTGACTCCCCCCTCCCCCTATGTAACAAATTGTCACAAATTTTTCCATCCCCCCCTCCCCTGTTACGTAACTAATTCCAAGAAAAATTTTTTTTTCTTCGATGAAAACATGTTACGTAACGATCTAGTTAACACCCCCTCCCCCCTATGTCACAACTTGTCACAACTTGTCGTACCCCCTCCCCCCCCCCCTAAAAGCGTTACGTAATTTATGAATGGTCCCTAATAGCTGGTTCGTACAATATAACATTATGGAAATCTCATTCTTATTACACTTGGCAAGTACATATATAAGAGCACCTTTTTGCATTCATCGCGGTATCGGTTTGAATCGGAGTTTTCTATGTGATCGCACTCCACAACCCATAACTCCGGAGCCGGAAGTCGGATGGAGATGGAATTTAATATCAGTTTCCGGGGACGCGACACCTTTCATTTGAGACTAAGTTGATCAAATCGGTCTAGCCATTTTCGAGAAACCAATATAACCGTTATTCTGAATTTGGATACTTCAGGATCCGTCGATGGTGGCCAGTGTGACCAAAGAGCCTTTGAATGACTGTTGGTGACCTAGATCTACAAATTCAACAGTTGTGTACATTTTGGAAAAAAATTTCACATTTGTACATTCATCGCAAAATTCGTTAGAATCGGGATTTGCTGCGTGATCGTACGTATCACCCTGTAATTCAGGAACCAGAACTCGGATTCACACAAAATTCAACAGCAGCTGATGGACCTTTCATTTAAAATTAAGTTTGTCAAAATCGGTTCAGAAAATTCCGAGAAACCGATGTGGACAAATCAACAAATTTTGTTTTGTAACCATACTCTTCAACTCGTAATCCGGAACAAGATGTCGGTTGAAAATGAAATTCAATAGCAACCTATGGGAATATTATACCTTTCATTTGAATTTTAGTTTGTAAAAATCGGTTCAGCCTTCTCCGAGAAACCGATGTGGACATTTTGTTAACAAATCCGCACATACACACATACATACATACATACATACATACATACATACATGCATACATACATACATACATACATACATACATACATACATACATACATACATACATACATACATACACACAGATATTTTGCGATCTCGGCGAATTGAGTCGAATGTTATATGAGACTCAGCCCTCCGGGCCTCGGTTAGAAAGTCGGTTTTTGGAGCAATTGCATAACCTTTCTATATGAGAAAGGCAAAAGAATAATATTTAATTAGCTTAATAAGCATGAGTTCAATGTTATCTTCATATGATTATAATTTGGAAAGGTTGGTGGAATGAGTTTGAACATGTAGGGAATGGGGGGTTAGTAGAGTGGGAGTGGAGGATGCGTCAAAAATCCTTCATCTTATTTCAGTATACGGGGTGGATGAAGGAAATGCGGGCAGGTCCAAGGGGAGGGGAGTGATGAAGGAGGGAGGTGTAAGGGCAAGGCGTGGGGAGGGGCGGCGACGGAATACTCAACTGCATATTTTGCCTTCCATTTGAGACTTGGTTTGAGAAAATCGGTTCAGTCATCACCGATGAACCGATGTGACTTTAATTGTTGAATATGCCCGAAATTCCGGACTTCCGGAATCGTCGATAGTGGACAATATATTCAAAGAATGTTTGATTGGCAATCAGTGATCTAGATCTGCGATTAGAAGTAATTTGTTGACCATTTCAATAGTTTTTAGCCTCTGAGGTATTACGATTGTACCGATTTATATGGGAAATTCTAGTGTATCCTTACTAACACCCCTGTAACTCCGGAAGCAAGAGTCAGAACCGAATGAAATTCAGCAGCAGTCAATGGCATTACTGTATCTTTCATTTGAAATCAAGTTTGTAAAAATCGGTAGAGAATTCGTTGGGGAATGGGTGTGATATTAGCTTAGGAACTTGGCGGGTTCCCCGGGGGCGTCATGAACCGTCATAGGTGGCCAATGTGGTCAAAGCTGCTTTGATTGATCATTAGTGATCCAGACCCGCAAACTAGAGTAATGTTACATCAATTTTAATATGTTTTACATCATTTGAACATCATGGTGGTACCAGTTTATATGGGAATTTGCTGTGCGACCTCACTCTTCAACCCGTAACTCCGGAACCGGAAGTCGGATCAACTAAAAATTCAATAGCAGCTTATGGGAGCGTTATACCTTTCAGATGAAATTAAGTTTGCGAAAATCGGTTCAGCCATCTCTGAGAAAATTGTGTGAGTTTAAATGACACACACACATACACACACACATACATACACACACAGACATTTGCCGATCTTGACGAACTGAATCGAATGGTGTATGACACTCGGCCCTCCGGGCCTCGGTTAAAAAGTCGATTTTTACAGTGATTGCATAGCCTTTCTTTATATGAGAAAGGCAAAAAACCGTCCAAAAATGTGGTAGAACATTTGTCCAGAGGTTGTTGAATGGTATTCCACTGAATATTTGGAAATTCATTAAGGAATAATATTTATTGCATCTGCTCTTCACAATATTCAAGTTTCAACGTCGTACAACAAAGGATCATATGTAAGCTGAGTTGGTCAGCTAAATCATAGTATATTTGAAGAAAACGTAATTTTTATATGATATTAAAGAAAATGTGTGGATAACTTGGATAATAGTCTGATTGGGATACCTGATAACATTCCAACCAAGGTGCTTAGAGTTCTAAGGTGATTCGTCTTTGGCAGTAACTAGGTGAGGAGTGAGGTAAGCGTGCAGCAAGCTGCGGGGAAAAAGATGACAGCGAACAACTTTGTTGATAAACTGAAATCCAAGCAAACATGCATGGGGATGTAGTAAACAATGTTGTTAGCTGTCGTTTTTAGAACCATCATGGCTGATCGGCGATTTCAAGGATCGTATCACCTGAGAATAAAAGCTCCTTGATTCCAACCTTGCTACCAGCTCACAACTCACTTATTTTAATTCGCTCTAATTCCTTCAAAGTATAGTATAAAACCGGACGCCATAGATTGAAACAGGAAGCACGACTTCTCTATGCTAGCACACGCTTCAATTTGTCCGAATGGAAATCAGCTTCCGCTGATCCCAAAGTGCCTACAGGAGGGCGCTTCATGCTGTGTTTAGTGCTACTAACTGACTGGAGCTTGTCAGAATGAGACTACTACCGAGAAAATCCTTTCCCTATCATCATCAACAGTGGAAGGCAAAAAGTGAGAATCAACCGCAACAAAGTTTTGTCCGCATTGACTGTGGGCAGACACGACTTCCTCACCCAGCGGCGGCGGTATGTGGTTAGATCCCTTCCTATCGACCGGAGACCGAAACCAGCCTCTCCGATAGCCACTCGGGATTAAAAACCTCTGCATAATGAAAGAGCCAGCATCGACCCCGGAGGGCATCCTCTGCGATGTGCAACAGGTCGCGTTTCATTGAATCCTGCTGCATAGTTATCTAGCTGTATGCATAGCAGACCATAGAAGCCACTACTGCTGTTGGAACGGAATGGTGTGGCGTGCAGTCGGTCGACTAATGCAATTTATTTCAAAACTCGTGGCACTCCATCGAGGTGCGGTTTCGGGTTTTCACGGTGGTTTATCGGATCGGGTGACAAAGGCTGTACGTACGTTTTTGTGCTGGCATGATCAAAAGTTACCATTTTTGTTGGTGCAGTTGCACCATTACCGCTATTGATGCAGGCAGGCAGTTGGTTTGCGGTGCCGTGTAAAATCAAAAAAAGTTTTGTGCTTTCATTGATCTGTGATATGAGAGTGGGAAGCATGTGTAAATGTGGTAACATAACAATGGTTTCGAATATCATTGATCTAACCAATGGGTATTAATTAGTTAACTGACACAAATTTTTTTGGAAAATATTGTTCAACGTGTTTCCCACAAGGCTTTAACCTTCCGGCAGTCGCGCTAGTACACTGAGTGCACGCTGCTCTGAAAATCTAGCGAAATCGTCTTAGGGCGCCAGCGGCTGCTCATTCAGTGGGCTATAAGCGCGACTTCCGGAGGTTTAAAGCTCTCTAAACGTAATAGCTCCAATAACATATTTTTCAACTGAATGTCCTATACCATTGGACACAGTTCGAGATCGGCAAACGTTCTCCTCTCGATAACTGCACTGCACTGCAACTCGGTTGCATCCTAGTTGGCAGTCCTTCAGTCACCGTGTTCGTATACAAATATCTTGGCTCTGCATACGACATCACTGCCGAAAGGTACGTCAATACAACGGGTCTAAAAGTAGAATAATGGCAAACATCCTCGCACACCCAGAAATTGCTGAAATTTCTAATATAAACTTACCAGGTGGACAAATCGATTTGATTATAACTGGAAGCCTTTCTGGTCTGATGATAGCAGGATATAATTTTTCTACAGATCTTTCTAGAGTTCCTGTTGCAGTATTAGTACCGATTGTCCCTCAGAGGTTTGAACCGGTGGTTGCCAACGCTTCGCTCTGCCTTGTAGTTGCGTTAAATATTTCAACCGCCATCGTTTCCAAAATTGTTGCAATTCTTTTGTATCATCTGCCACTGCCGCGATCACTTCCACTATACGGGAACAGCAGTGAAGATGCAGTGAAGTCAAGATCAGCTAGTTCATAACTTCAAACGAAACCACATGGGTATTGAGTACTCTCAGATAGTGCAATGCCCCGCTTCGATCCATCTAACACAACAAACGAGTCGGATGTCTCTCCGGCTTTTTTGACGCTTGATTTTGACCCATCCAGTGTCATACGAATAAGCTCCATTAATTTTGTAGGAAAGCCATGTTCAAGCATTATGTGCCAAAGTTTGTTTCATTTGACTGAATCGTACGTTGTCTTAAAATCCACCATAAGATGTTGAATTCCCGGAATTTATCCAGAATTTTTCACATGTATTATATCATTAACCGTCCTCCTCAAAAGCCGCTGTATAATTCGCAGTTAACGGCTTCCGCTAGCGTGCGTAGTCTGCGAAACAGAACACGGGAGAGTATCTTATAGGCGACATTGAGGGTCGCTTTTATACCAGTTCAAAGATATTTTTCCTTCCACCCAGATCGTACCGATCACGCGGCGGATTGCTTCGTACAACCGGCCACTCCCGACTTTTATAAGTTCGATCGAAATTCCGTCCTTCTCGATTTTCAGCTCTAGAACACCTTATCGAATTTTGTCTAGCGCAATTGGATCCACAATTTCTTCATCATCCCCAATCCTTATTCTGCTTGCGCTTTTTCTACTCGTTTGTCCGTTCAATAGTAACTCAATATGCTCTTTTCATCTGGAAACCATTCCGGTGCGTTCTGTCGGCTGATTCCTGTTGATATCGGGAATGCTCTTCCTACTCATGATGTTGATCGTTTTGTAAAACTTTCATCTGTCGTTCATGGCAAAGCTTCTTTTTACTTTAGTCAGTAATTTTTCGTCGTGTCAACGTTGTCTAAGCCGAGGAAATTTTTACTCGACTGCCCTTAGCTCAACTAATCATTCCCTGTTCCGACGTACAGTCGCTGCAAGCATTCGGTTTCTGCCCCGCTTCGTTGACTCTGTCACCCACCGAAGTACGATGGGTAATGAACTAAAATCAGATAGCAGACGATAAAAAAAACTCCGGCCTTAGAATCTAACGGGAAAATTCAGCGGATCAAATCAGTTGGGTTGGCAGCTGCGGTGCGGTTGTATGTGATCTCTCTCTCTCTAAGGCAGTGGTACGATCAATGTCACCAATGTGATAATCTTTTGTTCTTCCTGGAATGTCATCATAGCCCAGGGATAGCATAAAGGTCCCGGAGTCCCAAGGGTTGCAGGTTCGAATGTTGCCTCTGGGGGGAATTTTTTCACATTTTTTCTTTGATCCGTTTTCTTCGTGGATACTATCAAATACGTTTGAAAATGAAAGTATTTTATTGTACTATCATAAAAAAGGAAACTTACTTCGACAGTGCTCGAATTAATTCGTGGATTTCTTTGGAATTCCCACCATCATCTGCCGCATATGGTGAAGCTGCAAGCAATTGTGTGAATTGCTTTCTTGTTGAAGTAATTCACATTACTGTCGCGGTACCACTGTGGCCCCTCATGGATTTAGTGGCAGCTAGTTAATTATTGCAAGAACTTCACTTTGTGGACCTTAAGGAAAGGTAGTATATATTTATTCTGGCACTCTTGCTCAGAGTCGGAAAATGTTTTCTTTTTTCATTTACCAAAATCAGGCGAAACTGACGAATGAACGGAGCTTCTTTGCATACCACTAGCACTTTGCGAAATCGAAAATGAGACAACGGGCTAGGACAAAGCAAGCATGTAGCAGAGCGTTTTCATTATTCTCTCCGCACGCTCATTTTCGCTTTGAGATTCAGAATGACTTCGATATTGAACTTACTGCTGGGGAAACGAAAATACACTAGCAATGATATTTATTTGTCGTTGCTCGATTCTGTAGATTTGCGAGCTAATGATGGTATTGTAAGACGGAAGCCTGATCGGTGTGCATATTTCTCATTTTAACTATGCTCTAGTTGCATTATTTGATGCACAATGCATCAATTTCATTCAATGAATGAGAATTGCCAATTACTGAGCATGCATCAAAACTAAATTGCAACTTCGGATTGTCATAGAAAAGCGAAAGTCGCTGCTGTTGCTACTCGTTTTCGTAGAATCGAGAGAGGAGGCGGCATCGCCTTTATTGTTTTATTTTTTTATGCATTTAGCGACGAAATAGACAGGGAAAGGACGAAGATGAATTCTCTGAATTTCGTCGTTCATTGGATAGGTATGAGAATTTTAGGCTCTGCTCTTGCTTATGCAGCTTCAAGTCCGTTGCTAGGTTGGTGATGAGAAGAGTTAGCGGTTCTTTTCGCCAAATGCCGTTTAGCCTTATGTCGTTTGGCCAAATGCCATTTGGCCAAATGCCATACGGCCGAATGCCGTTTCGGAAGAATGGCGCTTGACCAAATGCCGTTTGGCCGAAGCCGTTTAGACGAATGCCGATTGCACGAATGCCGTTTGGCTGAATACCGTTTTTGGCCGAATGCCGCTTTTTGACCGAATGCCGTTTTTTGGCCGAATGCCGCTTTTTGGCCGAATGCCGCTGTTTGGCCGAATGCCGCTTTTTGGCCGAATGCCGCTTTTTGACCGAATGCAGTTTGGTCGAATGCCGTTTGGCCGAATGCCGCTTTTTGGCCGAATGCCGCTTTTTGGCCGAATGCCACTTTTTGGTCGAATGCCGCTTTTTGGCCGAATGCCGCTTTTTGGCCGAATGCCGTTTGGCCGAATGCCGCTTTTTGGCCGAATGCCGCTTTTTGGCCGAATGCCGTTTGGCCGAATGCCGTTTGACCGAATGCCTTTTGGCCGAATGCAGTTTGGCCAAATGCCTTTTGTCCAAATGCCGTTTGGCTGAATGTCATTTTTGGCTGAATGTCGTTTTTAGCCGAATGCAGTTTTTGACCAGGTGCCATTTTTGGTCTAATGCTGTATTTGGTCGAATGCCGTTTTTGGCCGAATATCGTTTTTGGCCGAATGTCATTTTTTTTAGCCGAATGCCGCTTTTTGTCATTTTTAGCCGAATGCGTGTTTTGGCCGAATGCAGTTTTAATCAAGTGCCGTTTAGTCGAATGTCGTTTTTGGCCGAATGCCGCTTTTGGCCGAATGTCGTTTTTGGCCGAATGCCGTTTTAACCGAATGCCGTTTGGTCGTATTGACCGAATGCAGTTTTTGGCCGAATGCCGTTTTGACCGAATGCTGTTTTTTACCGAGTACCATTTTTGGCTGCATGCTGTATTTGGTCGAATGCCGTTTTAGGCCGAATGTCGTTTTTGGTCGAATGTCGTTTTTGGCCGAATGTTGTTATTGGCTGAATGTCGTTTTGGCGGAATGCCGTTTTTGGCCTAATGCGGTATTTTGCCGAATACCGTTATTGGCCGAATACCGTTTTTGGCCGAATATCGTTTGGCCGAATGTCGTTTTTCGCCGAATGCGGTCTTTGACTGTATGCCATTCTGGATCGAACGTCATTTTTGGCGGAATGTCGTCTTTGGCTGAACGTTGTTTTTGACTGAATGTCACTGTATCCGAATGCCGTTTTGGCCGAAAGGCGTTTTTGTCCGGATGTCGTTTCTGGCCAAATGCCGTTTTCGGCCGAATGCCGTTTTTGGCCGAATGCAGTTTTTGGTCGAATGCCGCTTTTATCTGAATGTCGGTTTTGGCCGAATATCGTTTTTCGCCGAATGCGGTATTTTGCCGAATGCAATTTTTGACCAAATGCCGTTTTCGGCCGAAGGCAGTTTTTGGCCGAATGCCTTTTTTGGTCGAATGTCGTTTTTGACCGAATGCCGTTTGTCGATTGGCCGAATGCCGTTCGGCCGAATGCCGTTTGGCCGAATGCCGTTTGGCCGAATGTCGTTTGGTCGAATGCCGTTTTGGACCGACTTCCGTTTAGTCGCTTGTCGTTTGGCCAAATGCCGTTTTTGGTCGAGTGTCGCTTTTGGCCGAATGTCGTTTTTGGCCAAATACCGTTTTTGGCCGAATACCGGTTTCGGTCGAAAGCCGTTTGGACGAATGTCGTTTGAACGAATGGGTAATTAAACCGAACACTATCCTATTAATCTGATTACACATTTTGAAGGGACCCATAAATAAGTACTAATAAATAGTGAATGTGCTTTTTTGTTTTAAATTGAATACTTGTTGTTTATTCTTGTATTTATGATATTTATAGCTATTAAATGTTTTGTAGGTATTCCGTTCATTTCAACATGAGCTGTTGTTCTTATATATCACTAGTCTATAAGAAAATTGTGCACCATCCATTATCCAATAAGGTTTGATTTCAGTTTCGAGAGAGAGAGAGAGAGAGAGAGAGAGAGAGAGAGAGATAAATAGCAAACATTTTTTCTGAGTACACTAAGTCTCTTTATAAAACATTTCAAAAGTTAAAGCTTTCAAATATTATTCCTATGAGTTTGAAAACTTCCGGAACAGCTTGGAGATTACTCCCGACGAGAAAATGTCCTGGCGTTAGGACCTCGAGATTGTAGTCAGCGGACGAGAATTGAGGCACATCTCTATCTGCGCCAGCAGTGTGAGCATGTCCTCGTATGCAACGTTCATGTTGCCGATTGTCTTCAGCAAGTGTGTTTTCGCTGACTTCACTGCAGCCTACCAAAGACCGCCAAAGTGTGGTTCTCTAGGTGGGATGAATTTCCAGCGAATTTCGTTGTCGGAGCACCAGTCGAAGATCTGATTCCGATCAGACTCATCGACCTTCAGCATGCGGTAGATGCGGTTCAGTGCATTCGATGCACCTTTGAAAGCGGTAGCGTTGTCAGAGTGCAACTCTACCACCTTTCCTCTGCCGGCGACCAGACGACGGAGTGCAGCTAGGAACGCTGGAGTAGACAGGTCGCTCACTAGCTCGATGTGAACTGCCTTCGTAGAGAAGCAGACGAATATGGCCACGTACACCTTCGTTGGGCCACGGTTACGGACGGCGGACTTCAAATAGAACGGTCCGCAATAGTCGACTCCGCAGACGGAAAACGGTCGCGTTGGAGATACTCTCGATGCCGGAAAATCTGCTGTGCTCTGCTGGACTAGTGTGGGCTTGCTACGGAAGCAAGTGTGGCAACGGTGAAAGACGGATTTCACAAGATTTCTGCCGCCCAGAATCCAAAACTTCTGGCGGAGAGTGACTAGCAGTAGCTTCAAATGATAAAAACTAGCCAACAGAACAGCAATCGGATGCTTGGCAGAGAGGACGATCGGGCGTTTCTTCGCATCGGTCAGCGCGGCATTGCAAAGCTGGCCACCGACACGTACGGTGCCTTCGGGATCGACGAACGGGTTCAACCACTTCAGCGTGGAAGATCTTGCGACACGTTCGCCACTAGCGAGATCGGAAATCTCCATAGCGAAAAGTTCACCCTGCGCGAGATGACAGAGCGAAAGTTCGGCGTGTTGGAGTTCTTGTACGGTAAGGGGATGGACTGGGTGCGGGTTAATGCTCGGGATGACGAGTGGCTTGTACTTCTCCTTTTCCGAACGACGTTGCGATACTCGTTCACGAAGCAGGTGCAGATAACGCTGAATGAACACTGTCACTCGGCGTAGCTTGGAGAAGTTGGAATAGCGAGCGAATAAATCGGTGCAGAAACTCAGCTGTGTCGTGGTCATAGCGACTAGCGGTATCTTGCGTCCTTCGGCGGACACTTCAGGAGTTTCTGCTGCGGGTAACGTTGAATTTGGCCAAAAATCCGGAGACCTTGATAGCCACGGTGTCCCAGTCCACCATCGTGTACAGTTGAGGATGTCGGTAGGGCTCAATCCTCGGGATATGTCGTCAGCGGGATTGTCGACTCCAGAAACATGCTTCCAGCGGTTGAGATCGGTTGAAAGCTATATCTGCGAGACCCGGTTTGCGACGAAAGTCTTCCAACGACTCGGGTTCCCGCAACGCCATTGGAGGACAGTGGTAGAATCTGTCCAGAAATGAACAGTTGCAGGAAGCTTCAGCGTTGCGTTCAGCTTCTTGTTCAGCTGGGTCGACAAATGCGCGGCGCAGAGTTCGAGTCTGGCGATTGTATGGCGAGTAGAAAGCGGCGCAACCTTAGACTTAGATGCCAACAACTGGACCGAAACTGTGCCGAGTGCTTCGGTTCGAACGTGACAGCATGTCCCATATGCGTGCTCAGACGCATCGCAGAAGAAGTGAAGCTGGATGCTGACGGCTTTGGGCATCGAAATGAAGCGGGGTACGCGAACTTCACTTAACAGATGTAGTGTGTTATGGAACAGTTTCCATTCTTCTTGGAGTGTAAACGGGAGCGGCGTGTCCCATTCACATGCTTCGCCATTCTGCTTCAGAGCCCAAAGTCGCTGCATGAAGAGTTTGGCCTTGGTGATCGTTGGACCCACGAGTCCGAGTGGATCGAAAATTTGGGCGATGTATGACATCACCTTGCGCTTCGTCAGGACGGATGCGGCTAGCGGCAGCTGATCCTTGAACCGGAGTATGTCCAACTTCGGTTTCCAAATGAGGCCGAGCGTGGAGACGGCCTGGTCATCCTGAAGATTGTGAAACGGCTGTATTGCTACATCATCAGGTGGTATATCCGCAAAAACTTCAGGAGATTTCGATGCCCATTTCTTGAGCGGTAATCCAGCGGAAGCTAGCATTGCCGATGCCTGACGACGCAGCTTGATGGCGGATTCTACGTCCGGCGCCCCAGAAAGAAAATCGTCGACGTAGAAGTCTTCCGCAACTGGCTCACTCGCGATTGGATACAACTGCTTGGTATCCTGTGCAATCTGCTGCAGAGTACGCGTAGCTAGGTACGGGGCGCTCGCTGTTCCGTACGTTACTGTCTGCAGTTCGTACGTAGCGATGGGTTCATCAGGGCCCGTGCGCCAAAGAATTCGTTGAAACGGTTGATCGTCAGGATAGAGGAATACTTGCCGGTACATCTTCTCGATGTCCGCAACCAGAGCGATGTGATGTGTCCGAAATCTCATCACGATGGAGAGTAGATCTTGCTGAACTACGGGTCCGACCAACAGCGTGTCGTTCAGCGAATATCCTGACGCCGTCTTGCAGGACGCGTCGAAAACGACCCTAACCTTCGTAGTAGTGCTCGACTCCTTGAACACGGGATGATGTGGGAGATAACAGCGAGCCTTCACGTCATCTACAGGCTCGTCAAGCCTTCTCATGTGACCGAGCTGTAGGTACTCGTCCATGAAGCGATGATACGATTCTTTGATTGCAGGATCTCGTTGCAAACGGCGCTCCAGACTGTAAAAACGGCGTTCTGCGATGGCTCTGGAGGCCCCCAGGAAGACTTCTGCATCTTCGTTGTGAGGAAGACGTACGACTCTTCACAGCGATTTTCTTCGGGTGAGTGTGCAGGCCCAGTGGAAATCGCTTCTAACTCCCAAAACTTCTGAAGTGCGGCTTCCAAATCTTCATTGGTAATGGAGAGATTGCAGATCCGGGGAATGCAGGTAGATCCATTGGACGCGGAACCAGAGACCGCCCATCCGAATGGTGTTTCGACTACCCACGGAAGACCGTTACCGAGCGAGATCTTCCTACCGGTGTGAAGTTCCCAGAAGGCCTCACATCCGATGACGAGGTCAATCCTTCCTGGGACATGAAACTGTGGATCTTCTAATCCAACCTGCGGGAATTTCCACGCCGACGTATCGACCGGCATGGTCGGCAGCTCTGCGGATGGCTGCTTCAGAATGAGAAACTCGAGCTTAGTGGAGAATGGCTGAGTTCTCGATTCAATGGAGGCGGTGATGGCATTTTTTCACCCTTTGCGTTGAGAACTTTTTTCTATGTTGTGTTTACTGTTTTCCATCGATTGAAAAGGTGCACGTAATTTAAATTTAATTTTTCGGATTCTCCTTATCAGTAACTAAAACCAACTTAATACTGGTTAGATAAATCCAAACCAGCAGTAAGACACTAAAATAGAAAAATACACACGTTCACGCAATATGTATGACTTTTTGGATTTTAGTGTCCAAATAGCGCTAATTTGGTACTGGTTTGAACCTATCTGGTGCTAGTTACTGACGAGGAGAAAAAGCATTACTTGATTTTGCTGGGAGCATCAAACAGTGCAGTGGTTTCGGCAAAATGTTGTCCGGGAACCGGCCTGAAAATCATTTTCATATAGGTTTCGCCGTCTATGAGCTGCTGATTGATTCTGCTTCATAGTCCTTTTTGGTTGCTTGGAGGCATAGCATGAACGGAAACGTACTCGCAGACGGATTCGCCGCATACGTTTTAATGACATCCCGATACGACGGTCCTGGGTTTCCCTTGATCGACCTTGGCACCTTACAGTACCGATAGAATTGACGAACACCGAATCCCATTTTAATAGGTACATACTGTTGTCTGAGCGTTAAGCGTGTCGCTCCTAAGAGTGATAACCGATGGGATTGGGCGAACAATAAATATTTCCCAAATTTAAAATTTGTTGTAAGATCAAGAGAGAGAATCATCCAGCTGGAAAATTTTCTAAATCTAAAACCAAACCTATTTGCTTCTCGTCACCCATCACGATAAACTAAATAAATCATTTTCGCTTTTCTATTTTTCACTGATTAAGTGGTGATTTTTTACACTGGCCATATGGTAAGATTTTGACAATCATAATAGAATTACTAAAAATCAGACAATTTTTATTGCTTGTAGCAATCGATTGAACTCATAAAAAACATTTAGTAACTAAAGTAACAACATTACACCCAAAAGAGAAAACGAATCAAATCAAAACACATTTCCCTATCAATCTAATATCCTCATTTCCATTCTTTCCACTTCACAGATGGTTGGAACTCGTCGTCGTCGTCGTCTTCGCCAGCGACACCGAGCTTATCCCCGGCTGCCGGCGGGCCGCTGGCTGAACAACTTCCGCCGGGACTATTAATGGGGGTAATCGCCAATGGCAGCTCCCATCCCGACGGTTCTCCGCTATTGGATGGGAGTGGCAGCGACGGCGGCAGTGACGACGTCGGTCCCGCTCACGACTTGGGTGAAGAAATAGATAGTGATGCTAATGTTCTCGCTATTTCCAACGCCCGTGATGATAATGCGCGTAATGCCATCAGTGACACCGGGTGGGATGTTGATGGGGAGGGGTCAGCTAGTGAAAGTGAGACTGGTGATCAACGGTACGGTGGAAGAATGGGAAAGAAAGTTCGAACAGACGAAAGTTTTCATGGTAAATTGTTTCCTGCTGCTGCTGCCGTGGCCGTGGGCAAGGTCGGTGCGGTTTCCCTTGCTGACGAACATGATGACAATGTTAACACTGCTATAATTAATCACGGCAGTGCGATTGAAGGTTCCGCTGGGCTCGACATGTGGCAGAGACGGCGAAGGAGGAAACGGAGACGAAGCCGGTTGGAAAGTGATAACGACAGAGGAAATTCGCTGGAGGAGAACGATAGTGGTGGATTTGTTGGGAGCAGGTAAGCAATAGAGTGTAGGACCGTTTGTTCCTGTGCCTTTGTGCAATTTTCTGTTAGGATGTGTGTTGTAGCCCTCGGTGTAATGAGAAGTGAAACCAAGAGGGCGGAAAAGCTTCTGATAAAGCCCGGGTCGTGCGGGTTGGGTGAGCTAGACGGAGTTTCCGATTCAATTAAATTCAATTGACATTATGTCGTTTTATCTTATCAGGTCGAGAGCTTCATGGAATGTTTGCGTGATACTGTAGAAACTTTGGGATTAATTGTTGTTCGGTGGCAGTTCGTGAATGCTGATGGTAAGAACGACAGCTGGTGGTTGAAAATGGTTCGTGTCGTGGGTTGTTGATATAATTTATCTGCTCGAATGAGTCAGGTGTAGTAAGATGAGAAAATCTTAGAAAAGTTATTGATTAATAGCAACTTGAACGTCTCATTTCGTCTCATTTTAGCACGAGCTAGATACTATTTTAATTCAATTCAATGAACTAAAGTTATACGTTTGATATGCACTCTGTTCCCGAACAAAGAACAAGTAAAATGAACAGAAGGTCTTATCAGATAATTGCAAAATACCAGACCAAGAATGTCAAATTAGAATTTACTCCCTTTTAGTTTCGGGCTTCGAAACAATGCAGAAGCGTACCTGTTATTGCATGTTTCCTCAAAGCAGAGCCAACTCACCAAAATTTACAAGCTACTACTATTCGGTTATCACGTTGCCGTAATATCCTTGTTCCTGCACAGCTCCTACACGAGGTTCGAATTCTCAAACCTAACCGCGGCCACGCTGCCCGCAGTTTCTATTCCGGTCGAAACTAAAAGGGGACACAATTATTGTCTCAACACATTTTGCATCCATCTTCCTTCCCGCACGCGTCGGGCGGCGGCGTGGGCACTGCGGAAACGGATACCAGCTCCATACACGCTCGCGTAGTCGTAACTGGCATCACCATTGTTTCAACTTCCAAAATGATGTTCGTTCTACAACAAGCTGCCGCAGACTATATCTCGAATGCACGCGGAAATAGCGCAGCACCAGTGTGTGTGTCAGCCAGCCAGGCTGTGTCTCGAGTAAATTGTGTGGTGATAACAGCATCGTTCGCGGTAGAACTGCACATTGGGTATTGCATCGGATTCGGATCTGATGGTAGGTGACAGGATTCATCTGCAGTTTATTCGTAAAATCCGTTCTCGGACTGACATGCTGTGATAGACGTTGGACGGACCAGCTCAGATTTGAATTTTCTGCATTAGGCTTGGTTTGAGAGATACTAGGTATGCGGGTTAGTATGTATGCAATATTCAAGGACACGGTTTCCTGCTTTACGAAGGCAATGTGAGATACGCGATGGTAAAGTGTTTAGGAATTTCATAGTTTGAATCTAATACTTAAAGTTCCGAATTTGAAGAAAACCGGACAAATCTAGCTACCGGATAATTTTTCTTGAATTGTGCGTGGAATCTTTGAACAGTTTACATAGAAAAAACTACAAGGGGCAGCCCTATGGGGTTGCACGAACTGTAGACGTAGGACTATACTACTTAATGTAAAATATTTATTTTCTTAGTACTTAGTGTGTGGGAAAAAACACCCGGACAGGTGAAGAAAAATCAAATTTTAGACAATATAATCACATCTCATGCATAGAACAAGCCATCTAGTTGCTCTCAAACAGATCCTAAAAGTTCAAACACCCATGGATAACCCCAAGTTTGTAGATGTGTTTCGATGCCACAGGATTGTAAAATGGTTAATATTACGTCATGAAAATTCAATTCAGAATGCCCTGTGTGTATGCAAAGCTCATGATTTGTTGGGATATTAGCATTGATCGGAAAATGCTTTCCAACGCTGCACATTGCATACATACAGGACATTTTGCAGATCACCAGAAGCTATTTTTACCATTTTTTTTTTGTTAACCATTTTTGTTAACGACCTATTGAGTTAATTTGTCAACAGTTTTTTCGGCATTTAATTAGCAAGGGACTGGAAGGTGAAGTATATTTTTCAATATTTAGAGCCATAGTACTCAAGGGAGAGCAAGGTGTTGAAAGGAGAAAGTTTAGAAAAGCGTGGAAGGATCATATATGCAAGCTTAGAGCTCACCGGCGACTTAACCCTTTGTCTGCTACCGTAGTGGTCAGGGTCTTTTGGCATTAGAAATGCGAATCACCTGAGTCTACGGCATGTCCGAACAAGCGTAAAGTAACTTGTTACTTCATGCTGTCGGAACCGACAAAAAGTTAAGTCACGGTAAAACTTCCACACTAAGCATTTGCGACGTTGAAACTCATTGAATGAGCCAGTTTTGTTTGTTCCCTCACCAATTGCCTGCCTGAGTGATTTTATTTTATCGACTATTGTGACTGTCTCAGCGTGTGTGACAATATGGTCACATGTGTTGCTGATTTGCACGGTGTCGGCAGTCGTTAACAAAAATGGTTAACAAAAAAAAAATGGTAAAAATAGAACTTACCGTGATGGGGATTCATCGTTGCAGCGTTGGGTGAAAGCTGCCGACACCGTGCAAATCAGCAACACATGTGACCATATTGTCACACACGCTGAGACAGTCACAATAGTCGATAAAATAAAATCACTCAGGCAGGCAATTGGTGAGGGAACAAACAAAACTGGCTCATTCAATGAGTTTCAACGTCGCAAATGCTTAGTGTGGAAGTTTTACCGTGACTTAACTTTTTGTCGGTTCCGACAGCATGAAGTAACAAGTTACTTTACGCTTGTTCGGACATGCCGTAGACTCAGGTGATTCGCATTTCTAATGCCAAAAGACCCTGACCACTACGGTAGCAGACAAAGGGTTAAGTCGCCGGTGAGCTCTAAGCTTGCATATATGATCCTTCCACGCTTTTCTAAACTTTCTCCTTTCAACACCTTGCTCTCTCTTGAGTACTATGGCTCTAAATATTGAAAAATATACTTCACCTTCCAACACCAGAAGCTGTTCATTTTAACCACTCGCTATAAACATGTCTCATTTTTGGACATGTTTAGAAATCAAGAATCATGTTTGAAAAAATGTGTTTATGACAAAATATTTCTACAAGATATGTACAAAACATGTCTAACAATAAACATAAGGTGATTGTAATATCTCATTCACTTATTAGTTAGAAAATAATGACTTTGCTTAACGTGTTCATTTTACCGCCAGTTCCCCTACCTACCAACACATTCGCCCCAAACATTGAACCCAAGCGCACAATGCAAAATGAGTCAACGCAGATGATGATGGGTAGAGCGAAAGAGACAACTAGTACCACCACGACACTATTGGCGCATTTCATCAAAATTCCACGCGGCCTTTCCCGATTGAAAGGAACAGCCGCGCTTAGCCTATCTGTCATAATATCGTGATTTTGCATAGCGAAGGGCTGAATGATAACACATTTTGTTCCAAAAAACAGCCCTGCGTTATGCAACACTTTGTGCAGGTTGATTATACCAGTTGCAAGTGGGGCCAAATTCACCAAGTTCCGTAAAATTCCTTTTAAATTACAGAATTGATAAAATTGCTTAGATGAGCTAAACTAATTAATCAAATCCTGTTTTAAAAACTGTCCTTGCGTTTAAACCAAAATGGGAAGCTTATTACTACCACTACATTACTTAATTTCAAGCGCAAATAGCAAATACATGTGCTAATTAAACCAAAAATTTACTGGCAACATTACAGCGGCATTTAGGAAGTAGTTGGAGCGGTCGCCTGTTGGACGACACAGGGTAGCGTCCCTCCACAGCCAGTGTAACGGACTTCTAGCTCAGCTACACTGGCTGTAAAAAACACAGCACTGTGATCTGCTTCGCCAGCCGTTCAACAGGGAACTGAGCGTGTCTGGCCAAGTCCGTTCTTTAAATAGTCGATGATGACGTCATTCATAGAAGCGTTGCGCGCTAGGTACACCAATCCGTCGTACAGGGCTTGGGAAACGCTATCTTCTGTGTGTTAATGCGCGATATTTTGACAAGGTTGTATATTATATAATTTTTTAATGCTATGATATCAAAAATCTTTGGGTTTATCTATTGGAATCTATTCTTAGAAGTATTTCGGGCCGATTTGTGCAAAAAATTTGAAAACTTATTTTGAGATGGCTGAATTATATGCGTTTGAAATTGGACCACTTTTCGTTACATACCATTTTTGAAGAATTTGCAGAGTGCACCCCCATATCGAAAACAAAGACGTAGTCCTACGTCAAAAAATCATTTGCATATATTTTCGCTGCTAGGAACTTTATGTATCAGATTATCACTGCAAGCGAGAATCAGGAGGTTAGTTCTATTGACTACAACTTTGTCGAAGAATGAAGAAAAAGTGATTATAAATTGAGAGACCCCTTGTCGAAAGAATAGATGTAGTGCCATGAATATTGGTCTCTGTAATTTATTACAGTGGTGTAGCCAAAAATTTGGTTTGGGTGGGGGGGTGCCTTGATGAAAATCGTCGCTTTTTCGAAAACGCTAAAGTTTAATGTAAGTTGGATAAATTAGCGAAAGTTCAGAAACAAAATTAGTCTAACAGGGATTATGGAGAAGTAAAAAAAAATCTCCAAAAATAGTAAGAGATTTGGTGTCTTCATCAAAGTTGTTCATAATATAATTTTAAAATACTTTGTAGAAAATATGAAGACTACATAAATTCAATATATCGATATACAAAACAATATTCAAGAAATTTTCTTAAAGCCAGTTCTTTTCAATAAAGCTTTAGAGACTACCTTGAATAGATACCTTGAATGTGAATTGAATTGCCTATAAGCAGCAGAAGAGATTTATTAATTATAGTAAGTTCAGAATAACTTGTTTTAAAACCTTAAAAAGTGGGATAATCATAGCGCTGGATGAAGAATTTCTTCAGCTACATTCGATTTTTAGCTGATTTAAAATATGTTACAATGAGCAAGAATTATAGAAAAAAAAATTTAAATTATGATGTATTGGATGCTGCGATTCAAACTTTAAATCGATCGAATTTTCTCTAAATCCGTACAATGTCACTTAGTCCGGTCTGACTTAACACCGATCATATAGTCTAGTATATTTTGATCTTCTAAACACATGGAATATTTATGTCTTCTTCAAACTTAGTTATGAAATGTCTTCAACAAAGTTTTTCTTTTCATTTTGATTATAGAGGCGTTAACCATAGGGTCTTTCGGCTCTTTTTTCAGGTTAGGCAAATTTCTAACCTAATGTGCGGGGATTGGGAATCGAATCAAGATGAGATGCGTACAAGGCAATCGACTTGCCAACTACGCTTTGCCCGCCCCATTGAACAAAGTTATTTGGAATAGCATTTTCGAAAATTTTGCTGAAAGCTTTAACTAACAACTAAATTTGCTTGAAGAAAATATTCTTCATAATTACTTCTAGGAGGATTAACCTACAAAATTACTTTATTATAAGATGTGCAGCTTTACGTTAAAATATACTTCAAAGATATTAAACATCAAAAAATGACAGTTCCGAAATAATGTGATCGTGGCCGTAAACAATTTTTTTTCGAGCTGTGATTTCACTTTTCTTCACTATTAAAGCTTGCAAATCCAAAACGAGTCCTCGTATACAACTTTTTATTACACGACTCAATTGAATTTTTATTATTTCCAATCCTGATTAAAGGCTATTTATATAATTGATTACATAACAAAAATCAAATGCTCATAAAAAACCGATCCTGACTAAACGGAAAAAGTAATTTTCATCATTTCCTTCTATTTTGCACTATATTATTATCGTTGTAAATCACATTGAGATTTTATGTCAACTCTACGCATTCTCAAAAAATACATTTTAGCAAAAATTTAAAATTATCCAATTTTTCGGTGGAGAAGTTTTTTTTACAGACAATCAACCCCCCCCCCCCCTGGCTACGCCACTCGTTTATTACTTTATTCGATTTATTAGATTTGCAAAATTGTTTGAATTATCAGGTAGTATTGTTCCATTAACCCTTTATAAGACTCAGGGTTTGGGGCGAATAATGAATGTTATATTAATGGAAACACGGTTCATTCACTTAGTTTAGAATATATATACATTTATTTCGTAATAAAAACTATTTTGAAAAGACCGGTAAAACATTACATGAAACTCTATTTCTGAAGAAAAATATAGGAAGAAACCCAAACGAGAGCTTATGCTAGCCGCCGTCATGCGAGTTTTCATGTAACTATTTTTGAATTTGCTAATTTCACTATTTTTACCTCCAACTCTATGCAGGCCCGTGTGCAGAACATTTTTAAGGAGGAGGGGGAGGGTTAATTTTATTCGTTTCTTGTAAAGAAGAGTATAGCAACTAAACCTCTTGTTCTTCCCAGCCTTCGTCCTTACGCAGTCACAGTTAGGTATTACTTTAATAGGGATTGTGCTCTTACTCTTTTTATTTTGTGTTAATTGTTTGTGTTTTTCCATTGCTGCTGTTTCTTGATTGCTGTCCAACTTTCGTGCTATATCTAACATGCTGAGGTCTGCTATAAATATCGTGACCTGCCGAGACGCGCAATAATCCAAAGGTGCTGACCTTAATGGCATACACGTCTTTACAACTGCCTTCCAGGGTTTCTTATCGTTCTTGGCGCTACGTGTTCCTATTTATGTGGTCGTATTTAGCTAGTGCTGTCAGTTCCCTGCCTGCGGAATTTCTGCCGATATCGATTCTCGTTTTCGTAAACCATTTAGCTCTCAGGCACTAGGACAGATCACCGGCGGTGATATTTTTCTAGATAATCTTATTCCGATTGTTGTAGTCCTCGTGTTGTTCGTTTATTGTTTTTCATCTTTAGCAAATTTCGAAAGCTCGTTGACTGACTTTTTTTCTGCTCAGGAAACTTTTAAAAGTAATTCAAAGCCTTCATTGGAACGGGTTTAACCCCCTCCCCCCTTCTGACCAGGTCGCTTTGCGCACGGGCCTCCATGTCATAATGTGTTTATATCAATTCTCAACTTATATCGATTTGAAACTTTACACCTGTTTTTAACTAAAATTCGTACAGTCACGTCTGTAATCTGTGGTCTCATTTTTCAATTTATCCTCAAAATACAGCGGTGATTTATTGTTAATCAGGTAATACGCAATAAACCGCCTTCACTTATCTGTTATTTTCTGATCCAGTTCGATTTTTTCTTTATATTCGCACCGATCCCTTTTGAAGTATATCAAACATTAGGAAAACTCGCGTTTTTTAACGGGCGATGGCAACTATATTACCACCTATTTAAATCCAGTTTATTTTTATCTTTGTAATTTTTGCCACTCAAAAACCAAGTTTTTGGATAAAAAATAGTTACTTTTACAAATTTGCATCACCAACTTATAGGGAGTAGAGTATTTTTTGAAAATCGAGCTAATTTTATTATCCAGAAGGAATAGGGTTGCCACCCCTCCGGGTTTGAGCCGGAGACTCCGGTTTTTTGAGACGATCTCCGGGCCTCTGGGATTTACATTAATTTCTCCTGAAACGATGAATAATTTTAACTGAATTAGTTTGTTTCAAACGAGTTCTTCTGGTGTTAATGTTGGCTGCAGCTGCAGCGATCATTTATTGTTAACCATAGCGAAAAACTTCGTTCCTTTGTTGGAACTTCACTAGCGACTGTGATGATGAATAACCGAATTTGTGCCCAGCAAAAATTTCGACAGACATCGCAGTGTGTTTCCCAGGCATTGCAGCTTTCATGGCTGCTTCACTCTATTTCTTCTGTTAGCTGTGGCAGATGGATATCATTGGTTGGCTTAATTTCCACAGCGAGAGTGGTCGGTACCTTTGGATTTTTTGTCGTTAGCCGAGGAGTTGAAGTTTCACACCTATATAAACTGACCAAACGGTTTACGAACTAGAAAAATTTACAGTGTAATGAGAAATGCTCAGAAAAATGGTGTGCATTATGATTTGCCAAAACATAGCACTAAACGATGAATGTGAGTCAATTTTGGTAATTGATACCTCGACGAGTTACACAAAGAATACTTGTCTCATTTAAACTCAGCAGGTAGATCTAGTTTCAACGTATACTCGTGCTTCTATAAAGGCCTATCCCACATCAGTATAAATCTCCGGGTGAAAGCCTCACCGGAGGTGGCAACCCTAAAAAGGAAATCGCCATCTTTTTTTTTAAAAAAAACTCTTCACTAATCTGAAAGTTTTCACTGTAGCTCAATGAAAAGCAGCAAGAAGAGTTGCCAGACTCCTAACAAATTGATTTCATAAGACTAGAACACTTATTACTTCATATTCCAGCGTTACGAACGAAACGAAAAGGTGGCAATATAATTGCCACTGCCTCATAAAGGGTTAATATTCAAATAACTATTGCAGCCAGAGTGTCCGCAACAAGATTAACTTCAACCTTTTTAGCTAGAAGTCAGCTGAGCATCCAACAGATATTAAAAAATATTCAATTCATGACAAAATCCAGCTACGCCTTTACTATTTTTGTTGACTTTCGACTCAACACTCAACAAATTTCCATGTGCAGAAATATAATCTCATAGTACACTTCTTTACCACAGCGAAAGCAACATTTACCAAACCCTTGTGCATATATTGGCCAACTGTCATTTTCCTCATTTTCGTTTCTCCCTACCAGGGATGCCAAGTGATTTTTACAGGGTGTGCAAAGTAATTTTTGAAAATTCTGGCAAACCCAATTTGCTTTTTCAAGGAGTTGTTTAATCTTATATATGCAATATATAGAACGTTTTATTGCGCCTCGGGCAACCAACATCCCTATCTCTACATATAGAGTTTGATAACTCTAGCTTTATGCTCAGAATATTTTTAAGAGAACAAAAAACTATTTTTTATATTTCTTTTTGTTGTTTTTCACATTGTCTTTATGAGTCTGTGTAAGTACTCTAAATTCTGCAATAGACACAAGGTATTCTGTGTATCTAAGCATGGAAGTCTGGGAGAATACAGATAAACTTGGAGGGTTGGCACCCCTGCACAATAATTATTTGCCTATAAAAGAAAGGAAAAAGTTTGTATTTTGGAATGCGTTTTGGTTCATCTGGGAAGAATCTGGAAATTTCTGCTCACGAATGCAATAGCATTCTGCAAGGTGGTGGTTGGGAGCTTTTATTCTGAACGAGACAACTCTTGATCAGTCTTGGAGGAGCTTGATCCCGAATTTGTGGTTGATTGGATACGAATTTAACACATCATGAAAGTGAACCGAGCAAAGGGTCGAAGAAGGTGTAGAAGACGCTACATCGAAATGAGTAAAAAAATATTGTTAGAATTTTCGAACGAAGAGAATGACGAAATTTGTACTAAAGCTTCTGATTTAACAGGCGTTTTGTTAGGGTTCGTTGCGGTTGCGGTAATTACCGCAACCGCGCGGTATTTACCACAACCGCACCGCAAAATCTGCGGTGCGGTGAGACACTTTTTCCCGCAGATGCGGTGCGGGAAAGAGCGTTAACCGCGCGGTTTTACCGCAACCGCACCGCAAAAAAAATTGATAAAGTGATAATTTTGATTATTCTAAATTGATAAACAGACTGCTATTACGAAAGAAAATCTAGCTGTGTCCGAAATATTTTGACGCTATTATTTTTACGACATATTGGACTAGTTATTTTATACTTCTAAGAAAAACTTCACAAACTAACCATTTCAATTACATAAAATCCAAGATCTAAATAGAGACAAAATTATTAGATCATTTAAAAACAATAAATTTGTACTCTTAAATCCAATTTAAAAGTGCACCACTTCTTCTGATTTCTGATGGAAATCGTGGAATTATGAATCGTTTTCGATATCAATTTTTCAACTGTGAATTTTGACTAATTTAAAGGAATTAGACATGAACTAATTATGCTGGGACTTAAACACAACCCAAAGAATATAATTATCTTATTCGAACCAAACGAATTTGGAGTAATTGACAGTAAAGGATACAAATGTATGAAAGCGTCCAAAATAAGGAGGGGTCCAAATTAGGATGATTATTCTATAATTCGTTCATCAACATCGTATTTCTATCTTCTTTGATTGTTGTGTAAATTCAATGTGAATTTTTCTGCAGTCAATTTTATTGGACTCTTTCTCAAAAAGTATGCTACATAGCTTTTTTTGCGTACTTCCATTCAAATTTACTATAATTTTCTACCAAATTAAGTCATAATATTTTTCAGTTAAGACTATTTTGTAGCTTTTTTGAAGCTTTTTTTGCCAAAAACCACATAGTTTGACTCCCGGAAAATATTAGAGGAAAATACATTAACTTAACTTTCGAATTAGCCTTTAGAAAATTACACTTCATACATTTTTAAAGGGAGCAATCTTAGTTTTTGAATGAGAATACATCTGTTTCTTGAAGAATGCGGAAGTTAGAGTTTTGAGATATATTGTCCATAAAACCCCCTATTTTTAGAAATCATTTCTGCTGTATGCTACAAATCATACATTTTTGCAGTTTTTCTAATGTTCAATAATTCTGTACCGGTTGAGACCGGACTCCTGATTAGATGTAATGTATAGAGCAATTTTTTTTCGTCAAATATGGCGTCGTTCTTATTGATAAAATACAATATGTATAAATTTCACTGTATTGGAATATATGCGCTACTATATAGAAGTACTGGTATTTCGACTTTAATTTTTTTTTGGTGAAATTCCTTTAAGAATGAAAGGTGGTTCTTACTACGTAAATGCGAAAATCATCCATTTCATTTTCATATGTCAAAAACATTGAAAACATGAAAATTTAAAGAAAACAATATGCAACTTTATGTCTTATTACATTTTTATTCCACTTTTTTCAATTAACTGAAGGGTTGCTAAAAAATGTTTTCCTAAATATTACTGCAGTAGAACGTTTTTGAATGTATAATGTTTGCCTTAAAATGAACGGAATTTTATTGATAGAAAATGCAAAAGTTGATTTTTTCATAAACATTACATTCTGAGGAGTCTCTTAAAGTTAAATTTCGTGTGAATAAGAATAACATTTTATTATATATGGTTACACAAATGTACAATTTTTCAACACTATATTTAGAAATATAAAAATTTTACCGCATTTACCGCATTACCGCGCGGTGCGGTGCGGTGCGGTAAATGAAGTGCGGTTGCGGTAAGTGGTGCGGTTTTATTATTTTCTTGCGGTTGCGGTGCGGACAATCCATTTACCGCCCACATCCGCACCGCGACGAACTCTACGTTTTGTAGATGCGTGAAGCGGTTCAACTTCTATATTCTTGATCTGGCGTCTTGCCACTAATACCAGTTCTATGGCAGCATGCCGACACAATTTTTTGACATATTCCATTTAAATGAAACTATTTTCAAGGCTGACCCTGGCCCGGCAAATCAGAGCCCCGGCCAGGAAAGATTCTTGGTGATCAATAGGATTAAAATATATAGGGTAAGGTGGGGCAAATCCGACCGTTGGGTAAACCCGACCCCCCTCTGTTACCGAAAATCAGAAGCACTACGCGAGCTAATATCAATGGTGTCGTGTAGAGCATCGAAAATAATCATAATGGTGGCATGACTGCATTTTATTAATCTACATTGAGATGCTCAAACGACAAAAAGTGTGTTTTTAAAACTTTTGATTTGACTTTTGTGCATTATTGCCTACAGGATATTTCTGATTGTTGAAGTGATTGCATAAAAAATGTAAGTGGATTTAAATTCTTTGTTTAAAGTACTACAAAGTGCGTAGATGAATTTGGTTCAACCTTTTTCATAACATTTTTTAATTGCATCGTAATGAAAAATGACGCGGTGGGGCAAATCCGACCTCTAAATAGTGGGGTAAATCCGACCGCTTTTTTGCTAAGAAAATGTTTATTTATCAAATCGAAATATATTTTAATTGTAATTTTTTATTATTTTTATGAAAAATGGTTCATAATTACAAACGAAAGACACGAAAACGTGATGATTATAGTATTCGTCAAGCAATTGCTGCGATGTAAATGGAAATATCATTACGTGCTATTGCTCGTGATTTTAGCATTCCAAGATTGACATTGAACTCCAGTTTTCTTCATGTTACAATTCAATAACACAACATTCATTGATTTATCATTGAAAAACCATAAAATTTGGATAATATCTGCACTAAATCAACCAAAAACATAGGGGGTCGGGTTTACCCCACCATTTTTGAAAACAGCAAAAATGAACATTTTCGTAAAACGCTTGTATCCAAAAATATTTCAAAGATCCGAATAAAATGCTATATATAGAAAGTTGCCCAGGAGTTTCACCTTTAATTTGGTATATAAAACGACTTGATTCGATGTAAAATGAGCATGTTACAGCCAAAACCATTTACTAGGTCGGATTTACCCCACCTTACCCTATTTCAATGATTTAATCAAATTGAGAAAACTTCCCAGAATTTAAGCTATCAATGAAAATTGTCCACAAATCAAAATAAAATCACTTAACACTAGTTACTGCTATATCTTCTAATTTATGTAAAATTTGTAAAATGTATCATTGATGACACCATTAAAATAACCAGCAACTACAAATAAGAATGAGCTCAATTCGACTCATGGAAGGGAATACGTCAATTTGACACATGGAAGGGAATACGAAATTCGGAAACCATTCGAGTTAAATGTATAGAAAAGATAGAAGAAGTGCTTTTGAGTCCATTTCAATTGATTGATTCTGTTTCCTCTCTTTCCTCCGTGATTTTGATCAGCTCTCTCATTTTATTCCATAGCGAACAAAAATAAAATGACAGACTGTCACATACTGAAAACATGAAATCGAAACAATAATTCAAACTTATTGACTTATAGATTCAACGTAACAACATTTTAGTCGCTCTCCGTGATAGCCATCAAAAGCGACTAAAATGCCGGTGCTGGCTGCAACATTACGTTTATTATGATTAATTGACTAATATGTGGTTTAGTATCAATTGACATCCGATGGAAAGTAAACATAAAATCACGACAGTTAGTCCTACGCTTACTGTGAACGTTTCTGCATATCAGCGAGGTTAGTAGTATATACTAGTAGTGTATACAGGATGTTTGGTTCATGGTTAAGAACCTTTCGAGGGATGATTGACTGTCATATATGGAGAAAAAAATCGTTCTACACATACCATGAAATCTCAACCGTTACTCAAGTTATTGAACTTTTTGTGTTAAAAACTTAGTTGTCTTAAAATAACTCCAACTCAAAAAATATACTTTGTATTTCAAATATTTTAGATCCATTGGATAGGTGAGAAAATTTTCCACTGAAAAATGTCCTCAAATGTTTCAGCTAATGAGGTTAAGTAATCTTTTCACAGTAATTTATTTAAAATTTAACAATTTTGATCGATTTTTCGTTCACTTTGCGAAAATCTTAATAGTTAACATCACCATTTTAATAATTCAAATTGTTAGTCTTGAAGAGTTGTATAATTTGTTCCTTGACATGATACACTTATCTTGTCTTGTTTTCACGTGTTTGGGTTATTGAACTTGTATATTTTTATCTCGCATTCACTAATACTAGCTCTTATTGAAAAAGTATGGCACTTATTGTACCTTTTCTTATTTTATTCGAAAGCCAGGAAAATTTTGCAGAGAAAAGTGTATTAATACCTTTCAGTTAAGTGAATTTAGTTTTCATTTATAAGTTAATTAGTTTAAAGTTAGTGTTATTATTAGAATTTTCGTTATTTTCTTAAAATAGTAAATAATAAACTTCACCATTATTATCATGGAATTAATGCATCTCAGCAAGTTCTACAATTCTTCCTTTGACTCCATTCAATTATCTCTTTTAGTTTCGACACAAAATCATTTTTATCAAAATCGTTCATATGCAAAAACAACTATTTCGTACCCACTACAATATAATATTAAGGGGCATCAAATGAACAATAGTGATGATAAATTTAGTTGATTAATAATTAGAATAATGACAAAACTCTCCAAAAAACGCAAATTTTGAGTTATTTTACTAGTAAAAAGTCATTTAGTTCACTTAACTAAAAGATATCTGCACATACATCGAAAGGAAATTTTCCCAGCTTTCCAATGAAGCCCTGGTAATAGCGATATAAAGCATATTTTTAGATTAGAGTCTTTTAAAAATTTGCAAGTCAATTACAGTAAAAGTTTAAAAGTGAAATTACCAGGAAACTAGAAGAGATAGGAATATTATGTTGAAAAACAAATTATGAATCGTCCTCAAACCCAACTTTTGAATAATAGATATTGCTATATTCATAATTCATTATTTTGAGAAAATTAACAAAAACCTCATCAAAAACACTTACTATTACCTACTTTACAACTAAAAGGTAATTAAAACTGATTAGCTGAAAGATATGAGACCACCATTCAATAGAAAATTTTCTCACCTTTCCAATGGCACTAAAAGATTTAAAATACGAGGTATACTTTTTGAGTTAGAGGTGTTTTAAGATAAACAAGTTTTTTTTACACAAAAAGTTCAATAACTCTGTAACGGTTTAGATTTGATGGTATGTGTAGAACGATTTTTTCCTCCAAATATGACAGTAAATCACCTCTTGAGAAATTCTTAGTCATGAACCAAACACCCTGTATAATTCGTGGGTATATGGACATGTCAGTAAAACCGCTGTTTTACCACTTTTTGGCATGTTTACTTTTGGGGGAAGATGGGGTAAAACGCACCCCCGGGCCAAAATGCACACCTTGTTTATATCGAAATTTATTAAAATTAAATTTATACCGTTGCTCATTATTCTGTCGCACTTTATATGAAAAATCTACTAAAAAGTTCACTTTTTGCTAAATTTATATCTCTGCTCCATCGGAGGCAAAATGCCCTCTTCTTTGGTTTTGCTGATTTTTTAATCGAAAACAGAAAAATCATTCTGAAAACATGCTAATTGCATAACCTAAGGCTATTTAATGGCACACTTTTGTGAAATCCCGCCAGAAATCAAAACTACTTGCTTGTTCACGGAGAATTCTGCCCCGTTGTTGTGGTGCATTTTGCCTCCGCACAAGTGCGTTTTGCCCCGCTTATTTTTGAAAAGGTAATTTTCAATGATTTTGACAAATTGAATATTTTTCATGTTTTTGAATACTTTGCAAAGCGTTATGATTGCGATTACAGAGGAATATGTTGGCTAGACGATATCTTTAATTAACCTTCCGGCAGTCGCGCTAGTGCACCATTCCGAAAATACCCATATTAATTGGATTATAGCGAATTTCGCTAAACCGAAAGTCGCTATTTTTGATTTCAAAATGGCGTCAAAAATCAATTTCTGGCACCTATTCTTCAAGTCCATTCCGAAAAAAACCATATTGTTGGGGTGCGGGTCATAAGGAATCTTCCAGACCCATCTCTTCCATCTTTCCGAAAATCTTCTAAATCTTTTGCATTCAAAAAGACTTAGAATATTTTTTTGCAAAAACCGTGTTACTTGCGAAATCCGCGCAAAATAAAAACTGCCAAAATTCTTCTAAGCTCTTTGCATTTAAAAGGACTTAGAAATTTTTTCAGAAAAAGTCTAAGTCTTTTGCATTCAAAAGGACTTAGAATGTTTTTGAAAAAACCGCGTTAATTGGAAAATTCGCGTAAAAAAATCGCGTTAATTGGAAAATCCACATAAAAAACCGCGCAAAAAAACCGCGTAAAAAACCTGGGTACATATTTTTTTACATGACAGCAAGGTAAAATAATTTAACCCGGCGATGCAGCCCAGTAAACAGCAGGTAAGCGGTGAGTTAGGCAGCAGTGATGGCAAGAATCTGAAGTGGAGCTGGTACTGATTGAGCTTGAACTGAAGCTGATATTAGAATGCGATATGCGAGAAAGCTGCTTCCAGCAAATCAAAGGGGATCAAAGGGTTTTTTTTGCGGAATTCCAGTTCAAATATAACAACCGAGTCAGAATATCAGGTTTGATTTCCCCAAAGAAAAATGATTTTCTAAAACAACCTTGTAATTGTTTGGGTACAGAATCCGGTGCAGATATTTCTATAGAAGGGTACAGATAGAAAAGATTTTTCAACTCCCGGTATAGATTTAATTGCGGCAACACTGATCACGAGCGCTTGGCCGCGCTGGATGCCTAGACCTGTCGTCGTCCCCACCCCCAGCG
The DNA here is from genome assembly GCF_030247195.1 of Topomyia yanbarensis. Classification (NCBI taxonomy): domain Eukaryota; kingdom Metazoa; phylum Arthropoda; class Insecta; order Diptera; family Culicidae; genus Topomyia; species Topomyia yanbarensis. The sequence continues at coordinate 428,009,248 of NC_080671.1, read as the reverse complement.
GTAGCAGTGATCAAATGCAGCACTCGTCGCAGCGCATTGTCAACATGCCTGACTGTTCTTTACGGCCCGACGTTCGACGGGGGAATGAACTCGCTCGAGGAGTGACATTCTTAAAATAGTCGAGGATGAAGTCATTCATAGAAGCGTAGTGTGTTGGGTGGCCAAATCTGTCGTACGAGACGCTATAGACACGATGTTACTTGTCTGGCAAAACAGCAACAACTGACTCAAACAGGCACGCGGTACATTTATTTATAACTTTTCGTGTTCGTTTGAGCCACTATTGACGGCTCTGCCGGGGATAGATTGACTGATGTATAGGAGTTCTCACGTTTTTTGAGATCTATTCATTTTTGCTTGTTTTTCAATAGTGTGCTATTGAAATACAAAAACATTATAGCAATAAAACATAATTTCAGTTAATTCCGAATTGTTTGGTAATAACCAGATGGAAATCCGTTCATAAATAACAAAGTTATTAGCGTTCAAAATAGTGACGCAAAAACGTGACATCGTTTAGATCGATTTTAAATTTTAGAATGGCACCCCACCCCAGATAGTGCAGTAAGACATTTTCAATGTCATAAAATTCGAACAATTCCAAACAATGTTCACACAGATTGATGTGAAAATTTTGTAGAATAAATTTGATAAAAGACTGTTCATTAAAACTCTCCACAAGGCAGTACTTCCTCACTAGTGATTGCCATGGTTTATGAATAACGTATAAAACGATCCTACCTAATCAGTGCAATCGACACAGGTTAAATGGTATGCGATTCTAGTATCGAAGGCATATGATACCTCAATCTTAGGTAGAATCAGGATTTTTTTTTTGAATTGTAAGGGAAACTGGTCAAATTCGGATATAGTAAGGATTTAGGAGCTGTAGAACTCAATTGTGTCAACCGATTGGCAAAATCAGATGTTTTTCTAGCAGCCTGATCGATTGTTCTGAGTCAATTCCTAGTCCCATCAGGAGTGTTTGCTCCAAATTTGTGCTAAATCGGCCAATTCCAAGTACCGGACCAACGTGCTTGAAGTTTGCGTAGGATATTTTGATAGATTACATACTATTTAGCTAAACCCAACCATTTTTTGACAAAACAAATAAGCTCGTGGATATCAGACAGCACTTCGTTAAAAATTCAATATCTTGTCCTATTTAAGTCGGATCAATTACGACAACGTTCTCTACCTGGCCGTGACAATCTGGTGTATACAGTGCTATCCAGCGGTGCAAAAACACGACCAGGTGGACCATGTGAATTGTTAAAAACGCTAAACCGGAAGTCACCATCTTGGTTTTCAAACTAGTGCCAAAAATTGATCTCTGGCATCTACTGGCCAAGCCCGTTTCGAAAATACCCGTATTAATTAGGTTATAGAGAATTAACCACAAAAAATGGGGTGCCGACAACCGATTTTGGTAACCTTTTTTAAAGCAGAGCAAAAGAAAATGTGGCGAACATTTCGGTGCCAATCAATGTTGAATCACAAAATAGAATAAATTCACTTCGTAAATATTCATTGCGCATACTTTTTCGATCGATTTACTTCTTTCTACAACACTAAGCAAATGATCCAAAAAAACTTTCAGGTAGAGTTTCACTTATTCAAAAAATATTTAAGTTGTAGAACAGAACTTACGAGTCTGTTTGCTTCAGCAACAAAAAGAACGTGCTAATATAACACAATTAATATTTATCATAATGTCAAAAGCTACGTAGGGGTGCCGACAACCGACCAGTTTCCCCTAAGAAAAAAATCAAAATATTATTCTACCATAGGGTCTGATGGCTGAACTTTATAGTTGAATCATATTTTGGTTGTTTTCATGTAGCTTTCAAATGATTTACAATATCACCTTGATATCAAAGGGAAAGTTACTGGAAATATTATGAGCCTGCTGAGAAATCTAAAATCATGATCAGCTGCTTAATAATTTGGTAGGTTGTTCCTGAGACAAAAATGTGTTTTTTTTAAAAGTTGTTTTCCGTGTTTCCTTGAAGTACAAAAGCAACATTGCTAATAATTAATAAGGCAGATGTTTCCATCTGCAATAGCACCCACTCTCCGACAATCTTCAAAGATTAAAAAAAAATCAATGCATTCATTGCAAAAAATAAATATTTTTTAATAATTTCCGCTTCAGTGCCTTTGGCTGTTCCATCATTAAACTTCATCCGTCGCACCGAACAACGAATCAATGCTGTATCAATCAATACCCAAACGTCCTGATCAAACTCATATTAAAGTTGCCACCCTTAAACCAACGACCGTGCCTGCTGGTTGTTTTTCAGTGACACGCTCTTAAACAATATCAATCAGAAGCGTACCCCGACCCCACGCAGCCTATAAATAACTTCCCGGTGTGTCAGTAGTGGCGGTGTGATTTTTTTTCCCCCGGAAGCAAAATGGAAATTTGATTGCTTTTCAAAACAACCACCTGTTCGTGGAAAATCCTGACTGTGGCCACTTACAAACGTTATTTACCGCCACTTCGAGCTTCAAGCATTTGTGCGTGCTTTTATAAATCGCTTAGCTTGCCGATCGTTTCATCCTAATAACAAACACTACCGGGAAGTGCACTGGTTGCTACCGTTTCCTGTGCGGCCCCCGTTCCTATTTCCTGTCTACTGCCTGAGCCAAGTGGTGCCACTCGATGCGACTTGACATTCGTTGATTCGTTCAAGAGCAACTCTATCGCTCTCCCGCTTTCTGATTGTTTTTGCATCATTCGAACTGCAAACATTTGCAGGAATAAATTATATCTAATCCGGTTGGTTCACTCGGTTGAAACATGGAAACAATAGGTTTTAGTTTCAGTGTATAACATAATCATTCAAAAATATTTACTAAAGATAACTGAACTTTTGACGCAAGCCCCAAAATAACTTTAATTTCATATCTAATATTTTTCTTACTTATCCTGACAGGATAATTTTGGTTGGCTTTACGCACGAAATTCATTACAAAAGCGGTATCAGATGGTCTGCGGTTAGCTAATTCCCACAATCTTCTTCTACAACCTGCGCCAATTTCCCGTGCCTGTCCAGAAGACTTGCTCCATTTTTATGGGATAATAAATTACAGCGAATCTTACGTAGCAAACGAAAGCCCTATTTCCGTCACCCGGTCTCAAGGCACAAGGCCACCCGGAAGCGCATCCTCATGACCAACACCAGCCACTCTTTACACCGCTGGGCCTAATTACTAACCGAGGTGTCCCGAGGGAGCTGCCACATTCTTACATTAGCTAGATAAATGGTCCCCGAGAAAGCCAACCAAACAGAAGGGGTTCCTGCAATGCCGGTTCATTTATGTCCGCCTCGCTTTAGTATCTACCGGAGAACGTCAGAACACAAGCTTCGCGCGGTAATTAATTAATTATGACAAACGATGGCGTAAGCTGTTGCTGCCTTGGCATAATAGAACGAGCGAAAAGTGACATTGTTTGAGTTCAAAGAACATTAGCGGAGTGGTTTGCATTTTCCTTCCTTCATACTAGTGTGTCTTCCTAATGGGGAACCAGGCGTTTCCTTTAAAAAATTTCCGCTTTTTGGAGACGCATGGTACAACAATATTATTCAGCAGCTACAAAATCAATTTCAAAAATGGAAAACCCCTTATCTTCCGGTTTCAATCATAATACACCGGTCTCAGTTGGCTTACAGTTCCGAATAAACGACTTCCTAAATGAGCCATAATTTTCTATGAACAGGCGCTTACACGCCATTACAGTAATTCTGTTTTGTGAACCATTGCCCTCGCATTCAATTCGATACCGGCGTCCACTTGATCCTTAGCACATTCGAGAGCGGCATAACGCTGTCCGGCACCTGGCTCAATTTAACTACTATTTTCGTGCATTACCTTCGGTGCGTGCCGAGGATGGGGGAAGGGTATGTAGATCCGGCGATAAAACTGGCTGCCGTCATCGCCCACCAACGAACGACCCGACGCCGTCGCCGCCCCGCCTTCTTGGACCAAATTAACAGCATGCTCTTTTCAAGTGTCATCTACACCGCAGCAGTGTAGAGTGACGAAGGCTATCGACAACAGAAGGACCCCCCACCTTGCTCGAAAAGGGTCGATTTCCTCTTTTGTGTAATTTTCCTCTTGGAATGTTGACTAAAGCACGTTTTCAATGTAACAATTCGTAATCCTATTACACGATGTAATTTAGAATTTTATTTGACCGCAATCGCAAATATGAACTGGAATTAAAATTTTCCCATTCGCCAACTCACCTAGCGTGACAGTTTATTTCTCGCCGACCATTAAATCCGTCATATTTTCTTGTTTTTCAGCTCCGTTAACGACCATCACACCACTGAGCCGGCCGTTATCGCCAGCATCGACGATGAAAACTACAACGAAAGTGACGACGGCCAGCAAGGGCCCAACGTCCCCAACGAAGTGACCGGGAGGACAACAACCCCCACCGGTGCCACGCTGCCTACCGTGATACCGCCGCCGTCGCAGCCGCCGAATAATCAAACCGACGAGGAAGAAGCAGGAAGCCTATGTAGCCGTGATTACTTTTCCCTGCTGAAGGACAACATGACCCAGCTGATTCTGATCGGGATCTGTGCGACCGTCTATGCCCTGCTGCTGATGTGCCTGTACAAGCAACGGATCAACGAGATTTACCTGTTTCAGGTGTCCTACGTCGTCATGGTGACACTGTTGGCGCTGGACGTCTGCTTCAGTTTCACCGCTTCCACCAAGTGAGTACAATGCGAATTTTGGGGGAGCCGGTACTTTGAAAAGTAATTTTGGATTACTACCTGCACTGTCGGTTAGTGGTTCTCATAGAACAGAATTTTGGTGAGACAATGTACTGGCTGGTGTGGATTAAACTTGCAGAACAGCAACAGAGAATAGGTGTTAGCTTTGTCACGGTTTAATCTGTTGACTCTGCATAACTTTATATTGTTTTACATTGTAATCAACAGAAATTTTCTTAAATCCCGATTGGTCAAATTAGTCCGAATTCAAATTTAATCAAATGCAATCGTATCTAATTCCAGTCATGTTAAATTGAATTTGTTCGAAAATTTAGTAATTCAATCAAATTTAATTGAATCTCTAACGTCAAAAACGAATCGAATTTAGTCTAATCCAGACTTTTATCAATAAATCTAATCGACTCAAATAAGCTCCGGATTTAATCGAATGTATGCAACTCTCAAATTAATTAGAATCTAAGAATTTAATCGCATCTGAACGAATGTTATCGAATCTAATCAAATCAAATCGAACCTAATTGAATCTTATCGAACGAAATCTAATCTAGTTGCATCAAATCAAGTCTAATCTAGTCGAATCTATTCGTATTTAAGCGAATCTAATGGATACGTATCGCATGTAATAGAATCTAATCGAATCAGTTCTAATCGAATTTATTCGATTTGAATCTGAATTAATTTAATCCACCCCAATCGAATCTAATCGGATCAAATTGAATCTAACCGGATAAAGACGAATCAAGTCGCATCTAATCGAATTTAATCTAATCCAGTCATTTGTAATCGAATCTAGTTGAGTCGAATCTGATCGTACTTAATTGAGTGTGATCGAATCTAATCAAATATGATCGAATTTAATCAAAGCTAATCGAATTAAACAGAAAATAATCGAATCTACTCGAACATCATCAGAATCAGAATATGGCTGAATATAATCTGTCACGACCCCTCGGTCGGCGCATCTCACCATTTCTATTAACCGTGCATCATGTGGAGTATGTGAAATATCACACACCAGCTCTCGGTCAGCGAGAAACGTCAACCAGGCAATTGAGGAAGGAAAGCGGCAAGATTTTCAGGCAAGGTGCGAAGGCGTTATTAAAATTAATTCTTAAATCTAGTTAAACTAAACTTAAATGCTAAATTCTTATACCAAGTGGCTTATAACTATACTTAAGGCTAGTTACAGGTAAGAATTAATCCTAAAATGAATTACAAAGCGTGAACTTAACCTTAATCATTGTTCCTTAGCCTAACCTAAAACTAAGCGAGTGTAAGAACGTGAAAGCGTGTTCCAGAACAAAGCTCGGAGGAGGTTGAAAATAGAAAAAGGATTAGGAGGTTAAAATAGAAAAAGGATTACGGAGGAAGCAGGATTACAAAGGAGTAGGGGGTACTAAACGTAAGCTACCAAATCATTAGTTACTGCATTTTGTACTTATTGTGACACTTACACAGGAAGTTTTAATCGCGTCCAATATACGGATTTAATACTCGGAAACTCCCCTTATTCCTGATTGACATTCGTCAACAATTTAAAACTTCGTTTATCCACGTCCGGGATAACGATGTCGGAAGGCAGAACCAGTTCCGACGAATCAAACCAAGGGGTTTGCAAGGTATGCGATGGAAGCGATAACTCACGGATGGTCCAGTGTGACAGATGCGACGACTAGTTCCATTTCGACTGCGTGGGGGTAAGTCAAGCTGTAGAGAATCAAGATTGGCTCTGCTCGGACTGCTATGGGAAGCAGCATGCCAAGAACAAGAAATCTACGAAACCAACTCCCCCAACGGTACCGCCCGTAAGTACACTTGCAACCATTGTAACAACTGGAACACTGGTTCCCAAAATTACGAGTACGTCCTCTATTAACGTGACAAGCACGTTTGTCACATCCTCTATGATATATACGCCAAATACACTAGTTTCTCCATACATGTTTAATGCACCAATGCCACCCCATTCGCTAATGCCACCCTGTTCATTCCCTAAAGAGCTGCCGGAGCAACTGCATCCACGATTTCCTCCGAAGACCAAGAAACAAGTTTTGGAGGATAACATGAGCCAGTATTCCGAAGTCAGTTCCAGAAGGTCCACTAAACAGAGACAGTTGAAGTTGCAACTGCAAATGTTGGACGACGAACGGAAACTGCAGGAAGCGGAAGAAGCAAGCAAACGCGAGTATATTCACACCCGCAACCAGCTGATGAAGGAGATAGTCAACGAGGAGGATTCGATTGTGGATGCTGATGAAGGACTGTCAGATGAACGAGTAGCGGAATGGCTTAACGATGAAGCTCCTGCAGAAGTTCCAGTTTCGCAGAACCAACGTCAGCTACCGGTATCCCAGTCAGTGGTTGTTCCACAACTAACGAATGTGTGGACGTCGGTCGGACAGATGCAGATCCAGGACCGAGTGAAGAAAACTGGTCTGTACCCGACAGAGAATCCCGGGATCAGACGAACGAATGTCAACCATCAATCGACCGCGGTGGGAAGCAAATTTGTTCCTATGTTACGCTCTACTCCGAGACAGATGCCCTCAGGTTATGAAAACACCGCTCACAGTGGGGAGACAAGCGGCGGTACGACGGACAATACGAATCATCAATCCAATTCGAATCGATTTGGGGCTAACTCTAAGGAGTACCTTGTTTGTAAGGGAAGTTGTCCTAATGTGGAGAAATGCCAGCGGTTCACTGAGCTTGGATACAACTCTAAATGGGCAACTGTGAAAGAGTTCGGGTTATGCCGGAAGTGCCTACGGAAACATAAGGGACCGTGTAAGTCAAAGCAAGTTTGCGGCACAAACGGTTGCACTTTCAAACATCACCAACTGCTCCACAACAATCAACGTGAAGGAGCGCTGCGTTCCGGTAGTAGGGATTCGCATTCCGCCACGGTGGCACAAGACACATCTGTACGCGAATGCAACGCTCATCATAAGGCCACGAACAAGGGACTGTTCAGAGTTGCTCCGATCGTCATCCATGGCCCGGTTAAATCCATCAAAACTTTCGCATTTCTCGACGATGGGTCCTCACTAACACTAGTGGACGCATCGCTAGTGCAAGAGCTGAAGCTACAAGGAACGCCGGAACCGTTATGCCTTAAATGGACAGGTAACAAGCGGCAGATGGAAAGTGACTCAATGAGGTTGGACCTCGAAGTTTCTGGAACGGGAGAGGTTCAGAAGAAGTATCGCCTTGCAGGAGCACATACTGTTGCTAGCTTGGATTTGTTTCATCAAACGGTAGACACGGAGTTGATGTGCAAAGAATATCCCCATCTACGAGGAATCCCCATCGAATCGTACATAAATGTACAGCCTCGGTTTTTGATCGGAATCGATAATGCCAACCTGACATTCCCACTCAAGGGAAGGGAAGGCAAGATGTACGAGCCGATCGCAACGAAAACACGACTCGGATGGATTGTTCACGGAGGTTCGAACACCGGAGAGGCTGTTGTGGGACATCATAGCCATAGCGTTCAGACATGCCCATGCAGCGAACGATCCGATGGTATGTTGCAGCAAGCCGTACGTGAATACTTTTCTCTGGATGGACTGGGAATTTACAGACCGGAGAAGCAACTTTATTCCGTGGCAGACCACCGTGCGCAGCAGCTTATACAGTCAGCGTCAAAGACAGAGAGTGGGCGATATGAAGTTAGCCTGTTATGGAAGTTCGACGAATTCCGACTACCCAACAGCAAACCTGTAGCTCTACGGCGCTTCCACTGCCTAGAGGCTGTCGGACGAAAAGCTGCAAGTTCCACAAGAACGAGTGTGGTATCTCCCGTTGTTTCCAGTGTTCAACCCGAATAAACCTGGGAAGGTTAGAATTGTGTGGGACGCGGCTGCAAAAACTAATGGTGTATCGCTGAACTCGATGCTGCTGACAGGGTCGGATTTACTGACGCCTCTGGACTACGTGTTTTTTCTGTTCCGAGAGTTCCGCTTAGGACTTAGTGGTGATGTGAAGGAGATGTACTTGCAACTGGCAATGTCCAAGAAGGATCAGCTCTGCCTCAGGGTGTTATGGTGTGATGACGCATCTGGAGAACCGAGCACCTACGTGACGCAGGTTATGCCGTTCGGTACCTATTGTTCGCCAAGTTGCGCGCAATTCCTCAAAAATCTCAACGCAAGCAAGTTCGAAGGGCAGTATCCAGTGGCCGCGCAAGCCATTATCAAACAGCACTACGTGGACGATATGCTGGTGAGCGTCGAATCTGAACAGGAGGCGATCCAGTTAGCAATGGATGTGAAATTCGTGCACGCCCAGGCTGGATTCGACATGCGAAACTGGATTTCTAACTCCCCTGCAGTTATGAAAGCCCTGAAGAAGAATAACAAGGACGAAATCAGTCTAAACATCGGAGCAGAGCTGACGACCGAGAAGGTTTTAGGAATGTGGTGGTGTACGGCTTCAGATTCATTCATTTACAAACTTTCAGCGAAGCACGACCGGGATTTGCTTGATGGGAATCGCACACCTACGAAGCGAGAGATGCTCAGAACACTCATGGCTGTTTTCGATCCATTGAGATTGATATCCAACGTTATGATCTACCTAAAAGTCCTATTCCAGGATGTATGGCGATCCGGAATCGGCTGGGATGAGGTGATACCAGAACGTCTTAACGAAAAGTGGGAGAAATGGCTGGAGATCCTACCCAAGGTACAGACTATCAGCATACCACGCTGTTACCGGTCGGCAACGCGGTTGGGCCCGCAAACGAACATCCAGCTACACACGTTCGTCGACGCTAGCCTGTCGGGTTTCGCAGCGGTCGTCTACCTACGTTTCGAACAGGGCAGTACTGTGGAGTGTGCGATAGTAGGTGCGAAGACACGAGTAGCTCCCATAAAGTTTGTTTCCGTTCCAAAGCTGGAATTACAGGCCGCAGTCGTTGGAGTTAGGCTAGCTGACAGAATTACAAAGTCGCTGTCGTTCAACGTTCACCAGCGGTTCTTTTGGAGTGACTCGAGGGACGTCTTATGCTGGATCCGGTCAGACCATCGCAGATATTCGCAATTCGTTGCCTTCCGTGTCAGTGAAGTCTTGGAAACCACGGGAATTACTGACTGGAGATACAAGTGCTCGAAAGAGAACGTTGCTGACGATGCTACAAAATGGCAAGGGTTTCCTGATCTCACCGAAGACAGCAGATGGTTCAAAGGTCCAAAATGCTTGTGGGAGCGCAGCGATAGCTGGCCATCAAATCCATACGAAGATGAACATACCGAGGAAGAACTACATGCAAACCTGTTTCATCATCGAGTTGAACCCGAATCAATCATCACCGTTCAAGACTACTCTCAATGTGAGCGGTTGCTTCGCGCCACAGCCACAACATTAAGAGCAGCACAATGGCTTCGCAGCACAACGGAAGAAGCAGAAGGAAGCAAAGGATCTCTCACGGGCGAAGAATTGAAGCAGGCCGCCAACTATCTGTACCGACTAGCTCAAACAGAAGGATTTCCGGATGAAATGGGCGTTCTAAGGGCTAAAGCGAACAACAAGGTGCTACCCAAATCAAGTTCGATCTACACACTCAATCCGTTCCTGGACGAGCAACACATACTACGAATGCACGGCAGAATCAGTGCATGTGAGTACGCTTCCATGGATGCTATGAATCCGATTATCCTTCCGAAGGACCATAACGTCACAGGGCTGATCGTACAAGACTATCACGAGCGTTACCACCACCAGAACCACACCACCGTCGTGAACGAGTTAAGGCAGACCTTCCGGATTCCAAAGGTTAGGCGATTGTTTCAACAAGTTAGAAGCAAGTGTCAGGTGTGCAAAAACCAAAGGGCTGTTCCTCGTCCTCCCCCAATAGGTGGTCTTCCTGTGGCTAGGTTGGCGGCATTCATAAGACCATTCTCATACATTGGCATTGACTACTTTGGCCCAATGTTAGTAGTTGTTGGGCGTCGAACTGAAAAGCGTTGGAGTGTGCTTATAACGTGCTTAACTATACGGGCGGTACACATAGAAATCGCACATTCCCTCGATGCGAATTCGTGTATAATGGCGTTGAGAAACTTTATGGCAAGGAGAGGCGTACCAATAAAGATCTATAGTGATCGTGGCACTAACTTCATTGCTTCAAACAAGGAGCTTGGGAAGGCAAGCGTAGACCTTCAAGCTGCACTGAAGGAGATGAACCAAGAGCACGTCGTTCGAGAAATCGTCAGTCCAAACACTGAATGGTCATTCCCTCCTCCAGCATCTCCCCATATGGGTGGAGCCTGGGAAAGGCTTATTCAGTCGGTGAAGAAGAACCTCATGGCATTGAAACCAGGACGCTATCCAACCGACGAGACACTTCGCAACATGTTGATGGAAGTGGATAACATCGTCAACTCACGTCCGCTAACGTACGTTCCAGTAGAAGACCCGAAAGCTCCAGTCCTGACACCGAACCACTTTCTCGTGGGTTCATCGAGTGAACTCAAACCCTACAGCGTCCTTAACGATGAGTCGGTAGTTCTGCGGCGAGCATGGTGTACGTCACAAGTCGAAGCAAACATCTTTTGGCGACGCTGGGTGCGAGACTATCTGCCGGAGTTAACCAAGCGCTCGAAGTGGTTCAGCGAAGTCAAGCCGATTGAGGTGAACGACATCGTAGTCGTCGTCGATCCAGGGCTTCCACGGAACTGTTGGCCCAAGGGACGGATCATTTCGGTTAAAACGGCAAAGACGGACAGGTAAGGTCAGCTGCTGTACAGACACAATCCGGGATCTACGAGCGACCGGCGACAAGGCTCGCCGTTCTAGATGTTCGACGCGATGAACAGTAAACCAGGGATCTGTTGTACCCGGGGGGAGTGTCACGACCCCTCGGTCGGCGCATCTCACCATTTCTATTAACCGTGCATCATGTGGAGTATGTGAAATATCACACACCAGCTCTCGGTCAGCGAGAAACGTCAACCAGGCAATTGAGGAAGGAAAGCGGCAAGATTTTCAGGCAAGGTGCGAAGGCGTTATTAAAATTAATTCTTAAATCTAGTTAAACTAAACTTAAATGCTAAATTCTTATACTAAGTGGCTTATAACTATACTTAAGGCTAGTTACAGGTAAGAATTAATCCTAAAATGAATTACAAAGCGTGAACTTAACCTTAATCATTGTTCCTTAGCCTAACCTAAAACTAAGCGAGTGTAAGAACGTGAAAGCGTGTTCCAGAACAAAGCTCGGAGGAGGTTGAAAATAGAAAAAGGATTACGGAGGAAGCAGGATTACAAAGGAGTACGGGGTACTAAACGTAAGTTACCAAATCATTAGTTACTGCATTTTGTACTTATTGTGACACTTACACAGGAAGTTTTAATCGCGTCCAATATACGGATTTAATACTCGGAAACTCCCCTTATTCCAGATTGACATTCATCAACAATAATCTTTTCAAATCGAAGTGAAACAAATCTAAGCAAATCTAATCGAATCTGTTTGAATCTGATAGAATATGAAAAAATCTAATCGAATAAAATCAAATAAAATCGTGTCCAAAAATTATAATCGAATATACTCGCATTTAATCCAAAATTATCAAATCTCGACGAATCTAATCGAATCTGGTTGATTTTAATTAATGCTTATCGAATCAAATCAAATCAAATCGAACCCAATCTAATAAAATTTTGCAGAATCGAAACGATTCTAATATCCAATCGAATCAAATCGAGTCGAATCTGATCGAATTTAATCGAATCTAAGCGGTGGCGTAGCCAGAAATTTCGTTTGGAGAGTGTTTTGACGAAAATCAAAGATTTTTCAAAAGTGCTGACGCATCTATTGATGACATTTAATCTGTAGACCAGTATCGACTAGGTACTACCGCGTTCTGCAATAGTAACGAAAGGGGATGGTGTGAGCGAACATGGGCGCTTTAGCCCTATCTTAGGCAGAACTAAATACCTGTCACAGGTGTCGGTTATGTGGGGTGGCGGCAGGGCCGCCGAGAGGGGGGGGGGGCGGGGTGTTTCTCCCGGGCCCGGAGTTTTGAAGGGGGCTCGGATTTTTAACAGAAACTAAAATTTTGACAATTACTTTTTCGACAAAAATTTATTTGAAAATGCAATTGAAAATTCAATATCTTGTGCATGAGGTAACTAGAATAGCGAAAATTCTAAACTACTGCACATTTGATATCAACTATATTTATACCAACCTAATTCTCGCATCGAAACAAGATCAGACTCGAGCGGGCATAGCGGAATTTGTACATTGAATGTCATGTACGCAGTTCACCTGGGTTCGAATCCCAACACAGGAATAGATTTTTTTATAGGTACATTCCTAATCTGAATGAAGAAGCGAATGACCTTAAGATTAAAATGTCTATAATCGAAACAAAAATATGATCAGACTTGTAAGGGTTAAACAATTAAATGGTTTGATTAGAAGTCATGAGGTTGTCTTCAAATTTTGCCAATATGAAATCGATTTTTAGCATTGAAAATGCTTTACTACACTATATGGGGCTGAGACTAGGTGTAAAACTAAAATCTAAAATTCGATCCGCGTCGCTAAAATGTGGCATAATTTTAAACGACTGCAGCGTTGTTAATTGTTGATGGAATTGCATCATTTACATACCAATCGATTCAGAGAAGTCCAACTTGAAATTTGATTGCAACTTTAAATTGGTATTTCAACTGTACACTATTAAAAAATCCGTATTATTGTAAATGCTTTGGAAAAATGTAAGAAGACATACCAAGTTTTCACTCACATTTTATTAATTGTTGATAGATTTTCATGATTCGAACACCAATCGATTTAGAAAATTGCCAGTAAAAAATTGTTATCAAATCTATCTGTGTGTTTTATTAGCACACTATTGAAAAATCCGTAAATCCGCAGGGAAAACATATACAATTTTCACAAATTTGCGCAACTCTTTCCCTAACACAGACCTCATCTCGACACTCATAAACGTCTTACACATTTCATCGCATGACATAAAAGGAATGTTTCTGACCGAATTAATTCACTGCCATACCTACTCTGCTGATGGAACGAGGTAGGTTATTGCTACTGCTGCTGGTAGGATCTCAGATACATCTTTCATTTGATACGAGCCATGGAAGGGGAGCGTGTCTATGTGCTGGAAGGATTTTGCTCGCATTTCCAAGCGACGATGGCGGAACAAATGGCGAATTGCTAGTTTATGCAGTGCGTTTAGTCGTATAGGCAAGTCTCAAATCGTTTCATGGGATTCTCGTCCTGTATCACAAGACAGTTATTGGCAAATCGTCCTTATTAGGACGAATATATAATGGAAAAAGAATTGATGAAGAAAATTCCGTTTATTAATTTGTATTAAGTTAAGTTGTAGTTTAGTTAAGTGCTTGTCGATTCTGTATCTTTACCAGTAACTTATAATATAAGCAAATATTCTTCAAATTAATAATGTACAAACTAGAAGTCTTTTGCAAAATGAATAAACGTGGCACCCATGCCACTAAGCGAAAACCACCCCAAAAAGAATGATGAAAATATTTTTGTTTGTCGTACAAAAGGATGGTCTTCTATCTGCACCAAAAAGTTGATAAAAGAGATCACCTTGTTTCAGTGCTTATTTGACATGAGCTGCGAAAGGAAAATGTTCGTAGCAGAAGCGAATCGCCGGCAAGGTTCGAATCGTTTCAAAGGATTCTCGTCCCGTATCACAAAACATAGTTATCAGCAAACAGTCCTTATTAGGACGAATACATAATAGAAAAAGGATTCAATTAGAAAATTCCTTTCATTAATTTGTATTAATTGTGCGCTTGTTAATTCTGTACCATTCCCTAGTAACAAATTAGGTTTTAAGGTTGTTTTATAGCCACTCATAAAACTTAGATTGCACTTGTAGCGTGCTATAAAACTTCAATTGTTACTTGGGTTACCAGTGAATCATAACATAAACAAATATTCATATATTATGCAAAAATCCCTTTTCTAGCTTGTCTTAAATCTGTGCTTGTTAATAATCAATTCTGTATCTTTATCAGTGAACAATAACAATTAAAGTAACAACAAGTAACAAGTGGTCGTGTCTTGTAGACAACCCTCTAATTTTTTGATTTATTGAATATCCAATCTTCGAAAGCGTTGGATTAGTATCGAAAGTAATTATTAAAAAAAACCCTGCTTAGGGTTGCCACACCGGTTTTTGGAGACGAATTTCGTGTCTTCGTTCAGGTAAATCCGAGTTCGCCCGGAAGAATCCATTGGATTATTTTGCAATTTTGCGTTGCCCTTTTCTTTACCAGGAATCGTCCAGCACACAGTCCTCATTAACATCATCATCGGGTTGCAGGCCCTAATTCTTAAGGAGGGCCCCTCTTGGTATTGACAAAAATTATTATAAAAGTGCCATTTGGATTTACTTTACCCCATTGAACCTTCGGTTCAATGGATCATTGTTCCTCACAAAGATTCTCGAAAAAAACTGAAGTGTGATTTCACAACCCGTGTTTGTTTATTGAGGAGCAGAGCAAAGCTCGCTCGGGTTATCCTTCACAGCGAGAGTGGCTGGTGCTTTTAGATTCTTTGTAGGAAGGAAGGAGAGCGAAGTACTACACCCAACTACATAAATCGACAAAACTGTTAACAAATGCAAAAACATACAACTAAATGTGAACGGCACAGAAAGATAGAGTGCTTTAGCAAAACATTACACTCTACGGTGAATGTGAAGAAAATAAGATATTTTTCCTCCTAGTGCAACGAGCTGCATAAGAAATAAAACAGTGCATATTTATTTGTTTTAAGCGTTTTATACAATAAAAAGCAATGGAAGCGCTCCAAACTTCTGTCGAGTGATCACTTTAATTCGAAATTGTAATTGATACCCATGTGTCTCTTGAAGTCTATCCCCTGCTCAGTAAAACTCTACTGGTGAAAGTACCACTAGAGGCGGTAACCCTACCTCTATTTGAGAGCTCAATTGGTCAAATGAGTCATCAAAAACTCTTGATATACCTAAATAATTCGAAATAATCCAAAAATTTAAATTTTAAATTTAATGTATTTTGTTTGCCGTTCATTGTTACAAAATCCATAAAAAATCATATTCAGATACGAGATGATACCGAAACATTTTTGTCTAGGGGTCGTACTCAAATGATGTAGCTTTTTTCGGAGACTTTCTTGCAAAGCAGCCAGGAATGGAAAAAAGATAAATACGTTTTCCAAATCTTTCTCCGGACAAAACCAGCCTAGAGGCCGCGTGGCATCCGGCGGGTTGAAGTATGTCAGTTATGGAAATAACTGTCAAATTCATTCCCAAAGGTGGCCGCGTCACTTATGAGGAGGCAAAGAGCTTTAGACCGACCAGTCTGACCTCCTTCCTTCTCAAATAAGTGGAACGTTTAATCGACCACTACATTCGGGACGGTAGCTTGGGCGAGCACCCGCTGCATGCAATGCAACATGCATATCAGCGGGGGAAGTCTACTACCACCCTGTTACACAATGTTGTCTACAACATTGAAAATGCTTTTTCACAAAAGCAATCAAGTTTAGGAGTTTTTCTCGATATTGAAGGTGCTTTTGACAACGTGTCTTTCGAATCCATTTTGGAAGCAGCACGAGATCATGGAGTACCTTCATATATCACGAACTGGATACACGCAATGCTTAGCAACCGACATCTGTGCTCATCGGTAAGACAAGTAGAGATGAGGAAACTGAGTGTCTGCGGATGTCCTCAAGGTGGTGTGCTGTCACCACTTCTATGGAACCTTGTCGCCGATAGCTTGTTGAGAAAACTAAATGATGATTGTCATATGGTGATCACCGGTATTTGCATTGGCACACTTTTTGATTTGATGCAACAAGCCTGATGTGTTGTTGAGCGGTGGTGTCTTCATGTTGGACCATCAGTTAATCCAAATAAAACCTCAATGGTGCTTTTCACGCAACGAAGGATTACAACCGGAGCTCGTCCATTGCAGTTTTTTTGACTCTGAAATTATTGTCGAAGATCAAGTTAAGTACGTTGGGGTAATTCTCGACTCAAAACTTAATTGGACAGCTCACATCGATTTCAGGATCAAGAAAGCTTGCATGGCCTTTGGCCAATGTAGACGGGCTTTCGGCAAATCTTGGGGACTCAAACCCAAGTACATTCAGTGGATCCACACAACAATTCTTAGATCAATACTGGCATACGGGTGCCTTGTTTGGTGGCAGAAGGGAGAAGTCATGACAATCCAATCAAAGTTAAACCATCTTCAGAGAATGGTCTTGATGGCGATGACTGGTGCGTTCTCGACAACACCTACTGCTGCTCTCGAGGCACTCTTGAACATAAAACCACTACATGTGTTTCTGAAACAAGAAGCACTTTCTTGTGCATCCCGTCTTAGGGTTACTGGGCTCTGGAACAGTAACCCAATAGATCGTGTAACTAGCCACACAAGACTGTGGCCCCAAATGGTTACTTGGGATGAATATACACTTGCTCCCAGTGACCTTACACTCACATGTAGTTTTCATTCTAAAACTTTCAATGTGAGAATTCCTCTTCGTGAGGAATGGCTGTCTGGCTGGATGGAGCGACAACTTGAAGAATACGTAGTTCGTTATATGGACGGATCTTTGTTGGAGGGCCGAGCCGGTGCTGGTGTCTATTGTCATGAGATGAGATTAAACCAATCTCATTCGCTTGGTAGATACTGTACCGTATTCCAAGCAGAAATCTTTGCGATTCTGTGTGGCGTACAATCCGCACTTCAACAGGGAATTTGCGGTAAAAGAATCTATTTTTGCTATGACAGTCAGGCTGCCCTGAAAGCACTTAGTTCGGCAGATTCGAGATCGAAATTAGTAATCGCATGTCGAACTCAAATCGAAGAACTTAGCGTTTTAAATGCTATCTACCTTCTAAGGATACCCGGTCATTCCGGTATTACTGGAAATGAATGGGCGGACGAATTGGCTAGAGCTGGCGCTGCGACTGATTTCGTTGGTCCAGAACCAGTTCTACCACTGTGAATAAGTTGGATAAAGCACAAGATTTGCTCTTGGGCTGCATTCAAACATGCCAACCATTGGCGTAGCTTGCAAACTTGCGTTCAAACAAAGGCTTTTCTGCCGGATGTGAGTCCGAAAATGTCAAAAAATGTGTTGCATTTTTCCAAGCACAACTGCAGTATTCTGGTCAGGGCACTGACTGGACATTGCGCACTCAATTATCACATGGCTACTATTCAGCGCGCTGAGTATTATTCATGTGATCTTTGTGAATCCGATTACGGAACATCATATCATTTGAAATGCAATTGCCCTGTATTAATGCAATTGCGCATCCGGATTTTTGGTTCTCCATACAAAGATGAACCTATGTACAGAGAGCTGAAATTTAAGGATATGCTTTTGTTCCTAACCCAGTGTGGTAAAGAGCTATAGTTTTTTAGCCGTATTTGAATGACAATATCTCTTCGGGGGTGTTGTCGTTCTGTTATCTCAATATCCCCTCGGGGGTGTTGATATATCCGCTCACTGTTTGAATAGAGGTTCTAAATCCCTCCGGGGGTTGGAAGTTTTATTCCTGCTGTTGTAGCACCTGCAGATCGTTCAGCATCACTCCGGGGGTGCAGAATGCTCTGTTTTAATTGTTCTGTGTCGTTGTTTTCCTTACCCCTAACCTTACCACTTCCCCAATCCTTCCCATCAGGAAAATGATGAAAAGACGATTCTTGGCAAGGCACAAATCTCCGATCAACATGGGGAACGTGCCATTTGAGCCAGACGCTACTGATTCCTGAAATGATGTAGCTTTTTTCGGAGACTTTCTTGCAAAGCAGCCAGGAATGGAAAAAAGATAAATACGTTTTACAATTCTTTCAAATACGGCCTTTTATCAGCATTTTAATAGTTTTGTTTTGAATTTTATATGTCACTAGCTAATACCCATCGCGCGTTGCTGCGACTTTCGTCGAAATATGAGGAAATCACAATTTGTTCAGAAGCGCCATCTGTCGGGCAGATAATCCCCAACCAATAGCACATAAACACGCTTCATAACAAACGCCTACTATTTACAAATTTTTACGGTAATCGGTTAAGCCGTTTGGGAGTCTATAAATCATATACATACAAACATTGACTTTTATATATATATATATATATATATATATATATATATATATATATATATATATATATATATATATATATATATATATATATATATATATATATATATATATATATATATATATATATATATATATATATATATATATATATATATATATATATATATATATATATATATATATATATATATATATATATATATATATATATATATATATATATATATAGATTGATGGAGCATGAAGAGATGATCTCTCAGTTCACAATCCAGCAGCTGCCAATGATTCTAAGAAGCATGCGTTCTACTAAATTACTAAATTGTGTTTGATTGATTTCGAATAGAAAATTTAACTCTGCTACCAAACTAAATCAACTAGTTAACAAGATTAGCTAACTAATGTAGCAAGTTAAATCCGCATACAAAATCTTTTCGTTTTGGAGGAGTGAGCGTGAGATTTTGAACGTCGCTTCCTGAACGTAACGATTTTATTTTTATTTTTGAACTATTTACTAGAAATCAGTTACAACATTCTTGTAAAATATTTTAAGGTGTGCTAACACACCTACACAAATAAAGAATTCACGTTTTTACAGGATAAGGAATGCTATTTTTTCAAGTTGTGGATTGTATTTGTACTTCTACAATTTTAAGATTCTGCCTTTTTTATCTATTTCCATTCTTTTATTTTATCCATCTTTTTACGTTCCTTACTTTTGCTTTTTGCCTTTCTCATATAGAAAGGTTATGCAATCACTCTGAAAAATGTCAACCTAATCCCGGCCCGGAGGGCCGAGTGTCATATCCCATTCGACTCAGTTCGTCGAGATCGGAAAAAGTCTGTATGTGTGTGTATGTGTGTATGTATGTGTGTATGTGTGTGTGTATGTATGTGCGTATGTGTCAAATAATGTCACTCATTTTTCTCAGAGATGGCTGGACCGATTTGCCCAAACTTAGTCTCAATTGAAAGGTGCAACCTTCCCATCGGCTGCTATTGAGTTTTGGATCGATCGGAATTATGGTTCCGGAATTGCGGGTTTAAGAGTGCGGCCACACAGAAATTTCTCATATAAAGTATAGGAAAAATAAAAAATAGAATTTTTATTGTTGATGCGAAATGTCTTCAAGGTGCATGAAACGTCGAGATTTGATGCAAACTCGAAAAAAATTGACGACGATTCACTTTTTTGGATTTTGGCACATTTTTGCCTTTCTCATATAGAAAGGTTATGCAATCACTCTGAAAAACGTCAACCTAATCCCGGCCAAATTTTTTTTTCGACTCGCATAAGGTTTCTGGATTTTAACAGGGGCGTAGTTGATGGTTTACGGAGAGGGGTTACACCCCCCCCCCCTCTACTGTTCACTCCCCTCCTTTAAAAATCTCCTTAAATCAGCCCTCAGACCACCATTCCATCCAGCCCTCATACCCCTCCCTTTCAACCCCATCATCTTTAAACCACCACTATATCACAAAGCATACCAATTTAAGCTGGGGAGTCGTTCGTTCATGGGACTTTCGCTCTCCTAACATACCCACCCCCGCATGACAAAATGAGTTAGCAAGCAGATAACATTGATCTAATGCTGATTAGGCTAATGGAGTATGCTATTTTTTTGTTTCAAGTGTTTCACCGTCGACACGTAACTCATCAAGTTCGTGGCTGGCATGCCATTGTGTATAAGTGCAAAGTGTACTAAGAATGTAATGGACATTTCCACAATTATGTTGAACATAAAAAGCCTCCGTGCCATAGTTTAGAGAAATGAGAAAGGCACAATTGCACCGCTAGGTGGATTAAAACAGGTTTTTCGATTGCTATCACTATCACTTACTTTAATTTATAGTTTTTTCTCTGTTATTTCATTTTATTCACAATTTTTCGAGAAAATTCTGCTTTCTTTATTTCACTTTTCTTATTATTTCATATTTTAATATCCTGCTTTTTTATTTGTTTCTTTTTTCATAGCATCCAATTTTTAGAATTTGTCTATTTACTACATTTATTTTTATCATAGCCTTTTCTATTTCCGTTTTTTTCATATTTTTTTGCATTTCCATAAGCAATTTTACTTATTCAAATTCATTCCAATTTGTCTTATTGTTTAATTTTTTACCTTTCTCCTATTTTCTTCCTTATGCTTTTAACTTTTCGTTTTTCGTAGTTTTATTTTTTCCCATTGATCGTTTAATATAATTTTATTTATTTCTTATACCTTTTTCTTAAGATTTTATTCGTTATTGTTATTTCTTAATTGTTTCCATTTAACCTATTTTGAAAGTACTTTTTCTGTTGACCATTTTCTTGTACGTTCATATTGATTTTTTTTATTTTCCTAAAAAACATTTGATCTTTTTAACACTATATGCACTTTCCCTGGTTTTTACATTTAGTTCGTTAATTTGATTTATTTCAAATTTCATTTCCAGTGTTTTTCTATTCTTTAAATAATTTAATCCATTTTATTCATTTTCTTAGTGTTAATTTCTCCATTTTTTGTGTTTCTATAGTATACCATGTTGGTTTTTTCCTACTATCTTTGTTTTTCATTTTGTCTGTTTGCTCCGTTTTTGTTCATTATCCAATTTTCTTTACTTTTTGTCTTTTCATCATTCCATTTTTCCAGTTTTTCAAAATATTCCGGTTCGTCCATTTATTTTAATTTCTCTATGGTTATTTTATTCTTGTCTTTTATATACACTCCTGTAATTTTATGCATTCTTAACGTTCTATTTACTTTTTCTATTGCTTTAAATATGTCTTGTTTTAAATTGAAGCCGTGTGGTGTCCGGCGGGCTGAAATCTTTTTGCACTATTTCAGCCAAGAATAGAACCTCTGGGAACTGCTCCCATGTCGTAAGAGGCGACTAACAACATACTAGAAGTTCCTAGGTCGAGGTATTGCTCCGTACCGAAGACTTAACCTGGGCGAACCTTAAGGTTCAGGGTTGTTAATCGATAATTAATCGGCATCGTCGATAACGTTAACCACCCGTCAACGTCATCGGAAACTCCGTTAACGATAATGTATCGTCGGATTCATCGTCATCGTCGATAATTCATCGGTGGTTATCGCGATACATTTTGCGTTACTTTCCCGTTTATTGGAGTTGAAGTTGATGCGGTTAAATTTCAATTGTTTAGAAATAAATAACTATTGAAGGACACGTTGTTGGCAATTGAAAATCAATAGTTTGGACATTTTCTAAGCACAGTGGGGGGGGGGGGGGGTCCGACGATGTGTCAAAATCGAATTTTTTGTCAACTTTTCGGGAGTGTTTTATATTGAAGGGAAAGTTATTGGCAGTTGGCAATCAATAGTTTTGGACATTTTCAATACACAGGAGGTTCGACGATGTGTGAAAATAGATTTTGTTCAACTTTTGTGGAAAGTTTATTATATTGAAAAAGCTATTGGTAAGTGAATAATCAGCTCCAATAAGACTTTAATTTGACTAGTATCGATGAACGCGGATCAATACGTACTGAAAATTCGCCGCGTCTGTTTTAATGAATTTAATTTCAAGTTCCGTTTTTGGTAACAAGCCCGTCCATCAGGTTAACGATCCTTTGTATTTCCCTTCAATGTTCGATATAATCGTTCGTATACATGTATTTCACAAACAATCCGATATTAGAAATAGGAAACACTTTCGCTGATTTATAACATCTAGAGCTATCATAACTCTTTGTCTGTAAAACGTGTTATCACTCGATAGTTTGCAACCCAAAAAATATATCGTAGAGAAGGAATAGCGAAGTTAGTCTAAATAATGTCGCAATAAATAGTGATCCGGCCCATTAAGCAGATAAGATTAGTTTTTCTGGGCAATACTCCCACGATCGGCTGTGTGGAGTTGAAATTGCTTTTGTTTAGAAAACATAGGATACTCTCGGTAGCCGGCTACCCAGATTTTGAAAGAACAAAAAACTAAACAAGATCTTTTTCGAGCGATCGTGTTTTCCAAAACTAACTGAACTACAAACTAAGGGATCATTCATAAATGACGTAGCATTATATGGGGGAGGGGAGAGTTTTGCATTTTGTGATGATGTGTGACGACGGGAGGGTAGGGGGTCATGTCAGGCTATGTAGCTTTTTCAAAGTGGAATAACTAACATCGGTTTTTATTTAAAAAAAAATCACGGGGACAGGGGGGGAGAGTTACCGTCAAGCTTCGTAATTACCAGGGGGTATTTAGAGGTTTGTGACGAAATGCTACGATGGGGGAGGGGGCTGGTAAAAATTGCTCAAAAAATGCTACGTCATTTATGGATGATCCCTAATAAACTATGCTTTACAGGTCGCATCGCTTGCTTGGAGCGAATCCTAGACCCTATTTCCTTCCAAACTACCAACTCCGCGACACCTATGGAAGAGTCTGATGAACCTTCGGTATAAGATTCCCCATTTTATTCAAGCGATCGCCAGGTAAAATCAGCACCGACACGATAGAAACCACGAATAAATTCGTCGCGTGATTGAATATTATTAAAAAATATAAGCAGTGCTCCTTATAGCCGGCTATCCGGAGTTGAAGTTGCTTATTTTGCTAATCGTATTAATACAACAAATGATAAATTTCCCAAATTCTCGGCAGCCGGCTGCCCAGAGCAATTATTACATGATAACGCTATTGGCACACTTACTAACAACTCTCCCCTTCCCGTGATACATGTGGAGATGCAGAGGATTCCTCGGTCTCTAGTAGCAACATGTATCGGACTAACATTCCTTCCTTTCCCAGAAGATCTGCATTCGGACGTAGCCGGCGTTGGTATTAATCAGCATGCAGGGATCGGAATAGATTGTACAATGTGGCTCATCATGTTATTCCCAAGCATGTTGTTCCAATCAACATTTTGCAACCTAATTTGGTTCTGGTCAATAACGGAGTAGCAACTACGGGCGATCTCTTATGCTTATGCTTATGCTTATGCTTATGCTTTAAATATGTCTTGTTTTAAATTGCAAATTGCAATAAAACCCTTTTCTCTTATTTTTATATTTCATCAACAAAAATCTAAAAAGAAAAGAAATATTCTGAATGTGATTTCATGATGGAGAAATTATCAGCAAAAAAGTTTTTCTAACAATAACTTTGTGCATGCATTTCATACTAATTTCATGCTTATTGACATACAAAACTTTATTTTATTATAGCGTATAATTTTAAATATTTTAAATCAATATGCATTTAATAAGCATCTTCCAAAATGCAATAGTTTTCGAGATATTTGGAATTTTACTCCAACAAAAACCATTAATTCGTGTAATTATGTCGCTTTTAAAAGTTATTCGCGTTATCCCATCATAAAATGTCAAAAATTTAATGTTTTTCGTTTTAAAGACATAAAAGAAACTTTTTCAGTATATTTGGATCAATAAGAACTGTTTTCAGATAATTTTTGTTATAAGCCTTTTGATTTAGAATGGCGTTTAGAATCATTCAAAAAAAATTTTGACTGCAAGTAGTATGAATTATAAAAATTTGTCAAAAGTTGTTCTTAGGAAAACTTTTTTATTGAAAGCTTCTCCATGATCCAAATACACTGCAAAAGCTTCTTTTATGTTTTTAAAACGAAAAACATTTGAGTTTTGACATTTTATGAATTAATTGTATTTGTTGGAGCAAAATTCCAAATATTTCGAAAACTATAAGCATTATGTAAATGTATTTTGATTTAAAAGGATACTTAGAATTATATTTTGTTATGAAATTACAGTTTTGTATGTCAATTAATATGGAATTTGATATCATGTATGAGGTTTTTGTTAGAAAAACATTCTAATTGATAAGTTTTCCATAATGAAAACACATTCAAAATGTTTCTCTTCTCTTTAAGTTTTTGTTGACAAAATATAAAAATAAGAAAAAATGGGTATTTGCAATTTGAATTGTCAACATAAATCTTTGTTTTTGTGAAAAATGACACAACATTTTTCTGTGTTTTTTTTTCGTACAGAAGTATTCATTCCCTGTAACTAGTTCTATGAAATTTTTATGTTTAAAATAGAGTCATCGAACAAAAAATGGAAATTACGGCTTGTAGAAACGTCTACGCCCTTTTAAAAAATTGTGCTTGCGTCAAAATAATCTTATTGACTGTGGAAAATGTTTAGTCTTCCATGCCGTTTAAACCTGTAAATTTAAGATGGTCGGTCACGATTTTAGAGATTTGCGGACGGATCTTCGTGAAATTCTTCTTTTCGATAAAAATACACTGAAAAAAAAATCATTTTAGACAAGGAAATGATTTTTTCAAATAATTTTTTTTCCTTGAAAGTGTTCAACTTGAATTTTTGACGGTAGGTGGGAAACAAAATTACCTATCTTGGAACAAAATTTCATCCAAATCAAAGATGGGGTTTTTTGTAAATCTATTTTAATTTTTTTTTTAAATCGACTAATTTTGTAAAATTTTTACTAATTTTGTAAAAATCACTCCTTCCACATTTTTTTGTATGATTTGTCATTTTCAGACTATAGCCATTTGTTAAAAAATTGGTAAAAAGTTTGACCCTTTTCAAAAGACAGTCTAGATCATTTTTGGAAAAAGAAAGTATGCAAAGTGACTTGTCACAAACAAAGTTCTCATGTGGCGCGAAATTCGTCACATCTACTTCATTTCAAAAAGTTTATCGATTAATTGTTGAAAAGGCAATCAATGTTCTACCGTTTATAGTAGTATAAAGCTGAAAACGTATTTTTACGCACGAATATTATTATACCATAAAAAATGTTTATTAGCAAGAAATGGGAATAAAGGAAGTATGTGGGCAATAAAACAGAATGAAAGCTTGGGTAAACAAAAATATACTCATAAAATTCCTACCCCATTTCGATGATTGATACTCAATTTAATTTAATTTTTAAGAGTATGTTCACGAATGCATTCCATGTTTCGTAGCTACCCCAGCAGTTTCCACTCCAAAATTTCAAGCGCCACAATGCAAAAACATGCCCGAATGACTACAATTAGCATTGAGTTCCGTCGAAATGCAACTCAATCTCTCAGCATTTGTTCGAGCGTGTAGGTATGCATTTAAATATTTGCTGGTAGCGTTGCATATCAAAAAGTTAAACTCGACATACGATGGAAGCTCAACAATTATTAGCAATCGCATGTGGGAGCTAGGATTACATGAAACTATATAGATATATTGTGGAGGGGCAGTTGGTTGGCGGTGCCGGTACCGGACTATGAAGGCACGGACCAAGCACACATATCGAGAGCATTTTCCGCCTGCTGTGTAATTGAATTTCAATTAACGCTACACTAGGTAAAACCACGTCATTTGGGTTGCAAAGTGCAGCACACGCGACCAACATATTTTATTCTTTCGCGATACAGTTGTGCCCGATTAATTGGGATTCAAGGCTTCGTGGACATTAAAACGAATGCTGTGGTATTGAACGATGCGGGAAGTACTGTGCGCGAAGGATTTAAGCAACGCGCTCATGTTTTCGATGACAACGAT
Organism: Topomyia yanbarensis; assembly: GCF_030247195.1. Taxonomy (NCBI): domain Eukaryota; kingdom Metazoa; phylum Arthropoda; class Insecta; order Diptera; family Culicidae; genus Topomyia; species Topomyia yanbarensis. Next base: position 427,982,883 of record NC_080671.1, on the reverse strand, counting down.
AACTGACAAGAGCGAATTGCATTAATTGGAATGAAATTACATTACGAACGTATGTTTGACCAATTTATGCCGGTCACCGTTTCCAATAACATCTCCGCGTGCGGATTTGTTTAATTCGGACATTGCTCGATTGCAAATTTGAAATATGTTCCTATTGGAAATCAAGCCCCCCCATATTTCTGATAAACTTTTCACGTCGAACCACAGTAACCAAAGTTTATTTTCCCGCGCGTGAGCTGCTTTTACAAGTTTTGACAAGTCGACCAAGTTTATCTTCCGGAACAGCACCAATAAATCAATATTCTTGAGTTTTCTTGATCCAACTGACAAGATTGTTAGAAAAGGATTGTTCCGCTTATATTTTTCACCTCTTCCTCAACACCATCGAGTGGAGGCCAATTAGGATCAATTGTTTGAAATACCCCTCATCAAATTTCTACAGCCAAGGTGCTGCGAAGGTCTGACAAAGACAAACCTTAACGAAAAACATTATTTTTCCGGGACATTCGCGGAAGGTTTTATCAAACAGCTCCAACCTGTTCAAGTTTCGACAGATCCTTTTCATTTCAGCTGAGCACAGCTAACCTGTTGCAATCTTTCTACACGTACCTGTCGCTATGCATACATTAGACCGGATTTGCAGTGGGGAAAAAAGGGTTAAACTCGTGTTGACTTGTCAACAGTAATGGAACGAAAGCACCCGGAATAAATTTATCATCACAGCATATTTTGAGGCGCGTATCTTCTCCTCCGAACTTACCTGTGCCGGTGCTGTGCTTTGTGGGAACCGTGCCGCGCCGTCCCGTGAAGGAACAGAATGATAATATGTATAAGTGCAAACAGAGCCAGTTACTTCAACACTTCAGGCACTGTGGATGGTGGAGTGTTTGAATAGTGTCGCGTTTCATGAGCGCTTGTTATGCTGTGAGTTAGTTGTGCTTCCCGAACCATCTTCATAGAGTTTCTTTTTTCATATCTTTCGTTGCAGAAAATTCACATCGTCTGGAGGATGTACCGTGATTGCGATCTACATCATTTATACAATGCTTCCGATTCGGTTGCGCGAAGCCGTTGTTGGCGGAACGCTGCTTTCACTGACACACGTACTGCTGACGTTTTACATGAACGATACGGATGATCATCAGGTGGTAAGTGTATGTGTGGGTGTGCGTTGGATTTTGTTGCAGTTTGTCGGCGAAATAATGTTACATTTTTTTAGTGATAATACAAGATCTATGTTATCGAACACAAAAAAATTTGGCGTTAACAGTAAACATTAAATAGTGATTATACACTAGGGTGACAATAAAACGACATTTTTTTGAATCACTGATGTACACCCTCTGCTTCGTTCCGAATCATGAAGAAGTAACGCTATCCAAATTTGTGTGAAATCCTCCCCCAAAGAGCTTAAAGTTGGTATAGAGTTTTTACCCAAAATTCTTTTACATCACATGAACTACCAATTCAAAGTATTACTTTCCTTCTGAGTAAATCTAACATGACAAAAAATACCTAAGTAGGCCAGAATAAAATCCACGCAATGCACTTCTGTTACATTTAGTATCACCCTGGGAGGGAGAAACAGACACTACGCACGAAATGTAAATAATAGCACTTGTCAAGAAGCAAGAAAACTTTCGACAGCCAAAATCAATCAAGGTGGGCGACGCATAAATGAGCAAATTTCTTTTTGCGTGTCATTGATGCAAGCGTGTTACCGGCACATGACTTCAATCGTGTGATGGAAAGGAGCTTGGGACAGTATAAAATCAGTGAATGTTTTTTTTCCGGGTGCTTTACATTGATTTGAAGATAAAGTCAGACGACAGTTTGCTTCCAGTACTCGAGTGAAAAGAGGCAAATTTCGGATCGATGTATCTAATCTTCTATTTTTAAAATAGGATTTTTGTGCCGATCTTCTCCTTCATTCTACCACGGTTTCCTAAAAAATTTCTTACACTGATTATTAAAAACCGATACAATATTAAATTCAATCTGAAAAATAGAATTTAATTTTATAAAAATTTAACTAACAGAATCCTTGAATAAGGAAACTCGCCGGTAGAGGCATGTTTATCTGATTTGTGAAATGTTGACCAATGCATAGGTATTTGATAGGTAGATAGGTACGGCTGCAGCCTTGGAACGTAAATATCCACATAATGAAATAACCGAAAAAACGTTTGATATAACATGTTTTGGTTTTTATATTTCCCCATTATTTACTACTGAAAAATATTGCCAACCTAAATAAAGTACAGAAAACTGTTTCCGCCTTTCTTTTTACATGATCCAACAATTTTAACCGTCGAACTGTCAAATTTAGCCAAGGTTATTTTGCAAATAACTTTCGAAGTGTAAGATTTTAACTAATAGATAGAAATGGAATTTTTTCATGATTCTGATCATCAGATTAAGCTGCATGAGCACCCGAACATTAAAAATATTATGTCGATGTCAAACTTCACGTCTAAGTAACATGCCAATTTTTTTCGAAACTTTGTTTTTATTTATTAGCATGCATCTAAGCCTACGTTGATGATTTTCATTTTCTCAGTATACTCTCAAAAGAAACTTTAAACTGGAGAACCGTCAAATCTGACTAGCAAGGCGTCACTCATTCTAAAATTGTCAAATAAGTCACAAATTTTTAAAACTTTCTTCGCACGATTTACACCATTATTATTGGTCTTTACTATAGATATGAAAATAGCTTTTATCACATGTTTTAAATAGAAAGATGATATAAATTATATTAAACCAAAAAATATTTTTGAATTAACAAAAAAACGTGCACGTCACAGCATATTTTTTGATTCTATATTCCCATTTCTTGGAGTAGAGAACATTTACAGCTAGGGTTGCCACCTCTGGAGAGGCTTTGACCCGGAGATTTTCACTGATCTGGGGGGTGGTGGATTTTGAGTGGAACGAGACAGAAATTGGAATCAAAGCGAGTGCTAGGCATTTTAGAGAACTTTAATCGCTTTTTATTACTACGTTAAAGTAAAGCTGTAAATTTTTGACGTTTGAGAACGGTTTTATCGGTTTAATGTGGTGTAGTATTGCACTTCCCCGACTAAAGCACTATTTAGACTCTCGGTGAAAATGAACGTGAACATGTGTTGAATACCTTCCATTGTTCACGGTGGACGACGTCGTGAACAGTTTCATCAGCGAACAACGATTTCACGTTCACCTGGCAGTTTACAGTTTGTCAGAATGCAATCTAGTATTCGAAGGCGAACGTTCACCGTGAACAGCGATGACATTTATATTCACCACTTCGCATCAATTCTGCCCATCGTCTCGTTTACACTCCCGGTGAACAAGTGAATTATCCACTGCGGACATATTTCACCGTGGAATATTTAAAATGATCGGGGAATATGAATATTATTGCATAGATTCAATTATATCGAATAATTGTGCATGGATTCGCTAAGTATATTAATGTACTATCGTTTAGTTCCAGTTTCATCAATTTCCATGCACTAATAAGTGAGATATTGGAAAAAAACAATTTGGTGCGCATCGAGTTCACGTTCATTTTCACCGAGGGTGTAAATAGGCCTTAAGTGCCAAGAATACAAAAGCACCAGCTACTCTCACTGTGGAGGCCGAACGAGCATTGCTCTCCTCCACAACTAACAGGAGAAGGAAAGCAAAGGAGGCAGAGCTACGACATCACACTATGTGGTGTCGGTTATTCGTCACCAACAAATTTTAATTTCGCAACAAAGGGGCAAAACTCACCTCCCTAGCCCAGTTAAGGATCGCTGCTGGAGTAGCAAAACAACACCGCAAGAACTCGTTTGATGTTGACCTAGTCAGTTGGATTAGAAAAAATCTGCCAGACCTTAGTGCAGCTGGTGATAAGCACCACTAAGAGTGAAATGATTTGGTAAAATTGCAGTAAAATAACTTTTTTACACCATTTTGAGCGACTTAGTGGAATGCAATATTTCAATTGTAGCACATTGCGAAATATTACTTTCCTTAACCCTCCGGAAGTCGCGCATATGGCTTACCGAACGAGCAGCCGCTGGTCCCCTAAGACGATTTCGCTAGATTTTCAGAGCAGCGTGCACTCAGTGCACTAGCGCGACTTCCGGAAGGTTAATTTGTAGTAAATTTTGTTTTTCATTTTCATTGCTTTGTGAAAGGAATTAGCAATATTTGATGAACTCTTCGCCACCTTGAAACGAAGGGTTAGTCGGGAAAAATAAATCTGAACCAGAGTAATAGTTAATTTAGACTTTTTAAATATTTTGTAAAGAATCAATTAATTTACCCTATTTACAGCGTCGTCACATTTCCATAACTGGTTTCATAACAAGCATAAAATATATTTTAGGCGTAGTTCATTGAGCTTAAAATGTAAATATTATTTGAAATTTTCATATAAAATTAGCGTTTATTTTACATTATAGCAAGATCGCAATATTATCTTAAAACGATGCTCGAAACTTTTGAACGCATCTAAATTCTTATTAATCATTGAATACATAGAAATACAATTTATTTGATAGTGGCAGCACGGATTACCGAAAAATTTATCTGGCTAATTTCAAAATGGCATTAAAATCACAGAAAAACTTTAATAATATTTACTGCTACACCCAATCTAGACAAAAAATCAAGGAAACTCATCGTTTGGAAACATTTTCAAGCAAGCATATGATAACAATACTCTCATTTCCTCGATGAACACTTTTTTGTGGCTCGGAATGACAGTTTCGTTCTGGCTGGCTATGACATTCACATTTCTTGAGTCTGTTTCTCCCTCCCAGGTATCACCTATTTCCGCGCAACCAAGCGAAGCGTACACGATGTCTGCCTAGACGGAGGCACATCGCCAAATGTTTGCTTGCGCATGTCACTCGCTGTCGCCGCAGAGACGTGATGTATAGTGGCGTGTATCAGTGTTCGTTGATTAGCTATCACAGCAGAGGAGTGCCCGATGAGCCGTGATCCCAGCTATGACAGGGCTGATATGTTGGAGATAGGCGAGGGCTACTACTTTTGCGTCAGATCTGGTGTCGTTCAAAATTTGGGAATTGGTTGATCAAAATTTTTTCTGTCGCATTACACGGAATACGGGGATCAAGGACTATATTCTGCAAGAACATTGCAAAGTGGTCCAGAATGCAAGCTCTATCTGTCATACTTTTTGTTTTACAACAAATTTAAAATCGAAGATTTTAGAAAAAACTATTTTATTCAAGTAACTTTTGCTGTCTTGCTTTAAAACCGAAGTAGTCTTTAAACAACTTTAAGGATGTTTTAAGGTGAATAATTTGTTTCATGGCACCACATATCTAACTATTTTCGTTGAAAAGTTATGAGCGCTTTTTCCCCAAAAAGGGTTTTTTTTGGAATAACAATATCGCTCATTGGGGCAAACAAAAGATATTTGGGTTTTCAACTATAAATCAAGTCATGATTATAGTTATAATTGAGCAAAAAACGGCAAATACGATATTTTTTAAAAATTTCATAAAATTGATCTAAAAAATCTATTTTTGATATATTGAGTGCATATATCTTTTGAATAATAAAAGCTAGAGTTTTGATGCATTAAAAATGTTCGTTTTCCAAAGTTCTGAAAAATGTCAGAAGCACAAGTTGGAAAAAAAACTGAACAAGTAATATTAAAAATCTTTTTTTCGCTAATTGACCCTTTGTAACATGTGTGAATTACTTTCACGGTGGACAATATAAAAAATATAGTATCGTTTTCATAATAATATATTCACTTTACAATTCTTTTCTATTATTTTAAATATTGGTGAGGGTGGTTCTAATTTTTTTAAGATCAGAGAATTAACTTTTTAATGGTTCGAGATAGAGTTCCGCTGTCTTTCAGAAAATTGGAGAAAAAAAATCTAGTCTAGTCTACACATACACAGCCAATACATGTAGGGCTCCTGGAAAATTGCAGACGTTCGTCCACAATTTGTCTTGTTATTATTAACGTTTGTGGCACATATTGAATATGACACAAGCATTAAAGCGGCCAGGCCAACTGTGCAGCGTACAAAATAAAGATGATTCAAAATTATACGGTAATCATATTATTCATTCAATGAATAATTTAATCAACGGATTATTTTGAACCTTGAATAAGGAAGAAACGTGGACAACCGTACATAACCGTTTCAAATTGATGGGGGTTTGATAAATCTTTGGGAGTGACTTTGCTAAGACGGTTAATGTCACTTCTTTGGTCCTAGCTTCCTGGGATGGGAATGAAGTATTTAACTCTGCCCTGGCTAATGAGCCAGGGTTATAGCGCCCTTACTCGCTCTCTGATACAATAGAGAAACTTGGCGAAGTCGATTAATTAGTAGTAATATACACAAAAAAAAAACAAAAAACTTATAAAAAATACAAACCAACAGACAACTCACATTCGACAAAAATCCATACAGGACTTCTACGTCCTAATAGGCAGTACATGATCATGAAAACAGAAACCTTCCGCGTTCGTTGAGCGTTGACGGAAAACACAAATAATTGTACCGTATATTTCACAATAGGCCAAACCGATACTAAAAATCGACTGAGAAGTCATTGCTGTTTCTATTTGGCTCAAAATAACAATAGTGATTCCTCAAACACACACACAAACACGAAAGATAAAAACGATAAGAAACCATAACCAGTAACATTAGGAAAATCCTCCGGAATTTCACGAAACGACGGCGAACGACTTGGGACTGTGTACCACATTGAATATATTGAATACAGTCATAGTAGTAGTAGTAATATTATTCTACTAGAAACAAAAAATGCCCCAAAAATTTTGTTATTCAAATTTAAGATTTGAATTAACACGAAATTGGCTGAACATCGGTCATTGGTGCCTTCGGAAGTATTTATTAACGTTTATTTTGCATCTTTAGACATACAGTATCAGAAGGAGGGGCTTGTTAATTGGAGAAAATAAAATTAAAAAAAAACTATGGAGAAGACACTAAAACTTTATGCCTTGTACTTTTCATTTTGCAATACAATTAACAAAAAAAATATAAGAGTGTTTCTTAAAAAATGGTTTTCTCTGTTTAACTTTTGCAGTTTAGATTTTTCATTAAGTTTACTTTAGAAATACTTTCAGATATTTTGAGGGAGAACAATTTGTCTTAATATATCGGACCTCTAGCTTCTCTCGTTAGGAAGTTATATATACTTTTTACTAAAAATAATCTATTTTTGGGTAAATATTGCAAGATATAAAAAACTATCTTATTAGTCATTTTCTGGTGATCTATACTACAAAGCATGCTATTTCATATGATAGCAATGGTATTTAATGTTAGGTGCCCTAATCGAAAATAGAAGCTATTTGAAAAAGTTATATTTTTTCAAAAAAACAGTTCTCATAACTTTGAAACGAAAAAAGTTTAGTAATTGGCATTTTGAAGCAAATTATGGGCACTAAAATAATCTTCAAGTTGTCCAAAAGATACTTTTGTGTAAAATAAAAATTACAAGTTATAGAAATACATAAAATCGTTTTTTTAAACACCCTAAAGCTTACATTTGGATCTATCGTTCAATGGAAAGTGTTAAAGCTAAAGCTTGCATGTCTGTAGCAAATTTGTCTAAAATGTGTTGCTCTACAATTTCATCGAAGACAGTAAAGCTCTATCTCCAACCATTAAAAAGTTCAATTTAAAATATTTCTAAAATTAGAACCACACTAGCATCTGTTTAAGGGGGACGGTAAGGGTTTTAGCTAGTTAAAAAATCACTTTCTTAGCGAATTTTTTCCACAAATTTGGGTAAAGCGAATTGATTAATACTTTTTTGTGTTATCAAGTATCATTTCAGTAACATTCTGTAATTTTTTCATGCAAAAATATTCACAAGCGACTCGGTGATGAAGTTTTTTGCAGAACGTCTCTGGAAAAAAATATGATTTGCGGTGTTACCTGCCATTCAAAAACTACTTAACCAATTTATTTCAAATTTTACATAGACATTCTATGTGAAAAATACCTAACCCTTACGTTGAGTTTTTCAGATAATTTTTCGATTAAGGGGTGAAAAACGGTGACGGAATTTTTCGTGAAAGATTGCAATTTTTATTTCAAATGAGTAAAAAGCACCCTTAATTGAACAATTGTCTGAAAAGCTCAACCTAGGGGTTGGGTATTTTTCACATACAATGTGTATGTAAAATTTGAAATAAATTGGTTAGGGGCCACACACTAATTACGTAAGGGCATATGGGGTAGGGGGAGTTTCAAAATATCTTACAAATTCTTATCTGAGGGGGAGGGAGGGTTTGTTCTTTCTTACGTAATATCATAAAAAAGTATGAAAATGAAATCAATAAGAAAATTATTCTTCACACAAGAATTATTTATTATTTGTGCCATGAATATTTTCTATATCAAACAAAATTAGCACATATTGTACATCATGGCCAAGGAAAGGTGGACCTGGAATTGAAGTGTTATGATATGATATATGATTGTTAAATTAATTATGTAATTTTGTTTATTGTTGCCATCGTGAGGAGCGTCTTAATTGTCGATGGTGTTAGAGCAGTTACATCAAGGTATTCGGAAAATGTTCTGTCATGCGATTGTGACAGATCTTGTGGGCCGAATATTTCTAGAGTGTGAACTGTATTTTACTTCAAGAAAATTCGAAGATGTCGGAGCTATGCGTACGAGCTCAGAATAAATTCATGCCAGAACAGGTTATAAATTCTTTTGAGCTCTGTATCACAAGAAAATAGATTCAAAGGAAGTGGAATATAGCGAAGCAGATTATATGGACCAGATTGGCTTTTATAAATATCACCCAATAGTTGTTCTACTAGGATGGAAATAAATGCAATTAAATTTTGTCATGAATTTTCTTGAAATAATTCTATAAGTATCGTTTTCGGTATCTTATTTAATGAATTAACAATATGATTTTTTAATTACGAAAATCATGATAGGATCTTATGTAGGGCGAGGGAGAGTTCGTCAAAATCTTACGAATTCTTATCTGGGAGGAGGGGGAAGTTGGAATGTTCTAAAAATGCCTTACGTAATTAGTGTACGGTCCCTTAAGTAGTTTTTGAATGGCAGGTAACACCGCAAATCATTTTTTTTCAGAGACGTTCTACAAAAAACTTCATCACCGAGTCTCTTGTGGATATTTTTGCATGAAAAAATTACAGAATGTTATTGAAATGATACATTATAACGCACAAAAGTTTTGGTAAATTCGCTTTATCCGAAGTTCTAAAAAAATTGCCAAAAAGTGATTTTTTTTTCTTGCTGAAGCTTTCACAAACCCCCTTCCCCCTTAAACAAAAAGAAGGACCTTGCAAAGTACAACAACTTTGCCTTAATTTTAGCAAAGCGTTAAAATTTCTGCTAAATTTACATTCAGTAGACCATAATCCAATTCGCACTTTACTTTACTCACATTGTATTCAGTGTTCCCCATTACCACGCAAACGAGCAAAGCGTGCACGCTATTTGCGCTATCTGTCCAGTCAGGGGTACACCGACGGATTTGCGCATTTTGTTTTGGGCCGATCATTGTCTCTTGCGACAGCTGTACCATTACTGCCAGTGCTTGTTGTCTGCTCTCGCAGTAAAGACTAAACCGACTGGGTATTAGCATTTTGCTTTGTGAGTTTCATCGACCATGTTGCTCGCTATCGCCGTGGTGTATGGTGTTGCAGTCGGTGTTCGATGGTCGCCTCGAAACGTACCACGTGCTGCGAATTTAAATCAATCGATATTAATTGTATGAGTATGGGGCTGATACTTTGGCAGTATGCGAAGTTTATGAAGGTCATTTGAAAGCTGAAGAGTGACGTTTTCGTCGTACCCGGTATCAAAATCAATACTCTAGAATGGTAGTTCGTAGGATGTCATTGAAATACGGACTACAATTCCAAAATACTACATACTCAGCTCTCAAACTAGAAACCACTTACCGTCATATCTCTTTTTGTAAATAAGCACATATAGCTCGACAAAAAACAAACCATTTTTAAGACTTCAAAGTATGCCAATAAAAATGGGTTTTGAATTATTCTACTGCAGCGTAACCCTGTTCGATTTTTTTAATAATTACTTGACAACATGTTGGTAGAAATCAATATTAAGAGCCATAGTACTCAAGGGAAAGCAAAGAGTTGAATGGAGAAAGTTTAAAAAAGCGTGGAAGGATCAAATATGCAAGCTTAGAGCTTACCGGTGACTTAACCCTTTGTCTGCTACCGTAGGAGTCAAGATCTTTTGGCATTAGAAATGCGAATCACCTGAGTCTAGGGCATGTCCGGACAAGCGTAAAGTAACTTGTTACTTCATGCTGTCGGAACCAAAAAAAAAACATAAGGCTTTACAATAAAATTTTTGATTTGATTTTGATTCTTTTTTCAAAAACTCCTTGGAACTGAAAAAAATTAAATTTGTTTTTAGCGCTTTTCGATTGTTTTGTTACTATATGCTGATGTATCATGCTATTTTTAGACATATTTCGACAAAAAAAATTTCAACATTTCATTTACTCCCCCCTTTGGATTTATTCGAATATTATAAAACCAATATTCAAACGCAGCCCCCCCCCCTTAATGATATCCGATTGAGCTAAACAATTGCATAGATTCCTTTTTTGATGTAATAAGCATTTTGTGTAAGATTTTATGCGAACATTTATGCTGACCATGTTCATTGATATCTTCCCTCTTGAACACCCCTAGTTCTCACCCAAACTTTGGCCATTTTTTCGATCTGCTCCCAAAAAATTGTTTTATTTTGTTTCGCTGTATTATTATTTAGTTCGCTATCTGTAGTGTGAAAAACTCTCAGGAACCAGAGTAGATGGTAGATATTTCATGTCGAAAAATACGAGAAATTGAGATATTAGGACATTTGATGAAAAAACATTTTAAAACAAGGTACATTTAATAAAATTGATTGAAGAGTAATAGAGATATATGCACGAGAAAATGTTAAATGTGATATGAATGACAAAATGCTTTAGAACCCCAACTTCTCGTATTCTGACACAGATCGCAACGGTAAGTAAGGGTTTCCCCACCACTTACGTTCTTGTTGACTGGCCCGTCGGACCCTCTTTAACAAGGCAGCTTAGGCGCTCCTATCAGAATTTCTAATTTTCACACATAAACAAAAAAGGTAAACTGCTGCTGCTGTGCTCTGCTGGATCTCGACGATCTGCCTTCCGACCGGCCGAGGCTACAACGGCCGCGTTCTCCTTCATCGTGCCCATTAGCTGCTCCGATAGAAGACCTTGGCGGTTAGCTAGGGAGTTGAGTTTGGCTCCTTTGTTGGAACCTCCCTAGCGACGTTGACAAACGTTCGCCGGATCGACATGCTCACGCAAGTGATCCCGGAAGCCACCGCTGTGATCGTTAGGAGGCAAGAGCACTTAGGAATTTATTGAGGATGATGACGTAGCTTTCTTCAACATTTCTGCGAAAGAACATTCGGAACATCCAGCGAGAGAACGTTTTAGTTTATCCCCGCACAGATTGTATGTGGAGCATTCAGACTCTCTCCACAGTAAGGACACTTCTCAGCATTCTTACTGCACGAATCATCTAGATGAGTCTCATCGCACTTTCCAAAGTGGACCTTGACCATCTTAGGCGGTGTCACCCACTTTTTTACATTTTGTGCAATTTCTGACCGCGATGTGTAAGAGGATGTAGTTCGGTAAAGCGGTACCAGCGAAAGTCACCCGATAAGAGTTTGATAGGGGGTATATTTTAACCATCCCCTGATACTACTACTGAGTGCAAACGCTTACACTCAGGTACTTTTACCGGCAGATGTAAGCGGTCTCTAACACGGCCAACCCCGTACTGCAGCAGATCGTCACATGGCAAACTCTCATCGCTGATGACGCCTTCCTTTTCTACCCTTACCGCTGGACTATATACATTATAATCCCGCGTAATGTGCTCATAGTAAGCAATATCGTTCGTTGCCTTCTTTGAGTTTGATAGCAAACTCCTTATCTTGTCCGAGCGGACCTTTGAAATACCGGTCACAGACGAGAACCGTTCTGTCAGGTCTTCAGAAATCTGAAGAAGATTCAGCGTTGTTTTCTTGACCCGAAAGAAGACCACAAATGGGCCAGTTAAAAACTCTGGGTATCGTTTGGACCGGAAAAGGGGAGCCTTAACAGTTGAACCCGATTTAACCTCCATTTGGCCATCCGGAAACGCCAATGCAAGGGGTCAGCTCCCGCGCATACGGGAGAAAGCAAGAAATGTGTTAAGAGAAATAAAAACAACTTATATTTAAACAATGTTTGCTCCTCACACGCGAAAAAAAAGCTTAAGAATGTGGCCTTGAGAAAAAGACACAAAGCAGCACCGAGACAAGCGTCTACTCGCACACCGCACATAAATAAAAATACGATCAAACTGTCTAAGAATTGCGGCACGAATGCCACGTTGGTATATGTTATTCAAGTTATCGTTGCACTGGATGGCCAAGGACGTATAGCAATGGGGATCGATATTGTAGAGTGCAAGTATGGGGAACGAACCATTTGGGAGCTTTTCTGTCACAGTTCAAGAGCAGAAAAAACAGATGAATTAACGCTCCCGAGGATTTGTTTTGGGGGTAATATTTGTTTTTTCCCAGGTGTAACTTTTTTGTGGACGTAGGTTTTTTTGTTATAGAATGTAATAGACGATGTGTACACTCGTTGATTACCAGCCTCACCAGCTCGAGAAGACTTAACTAGATAGTAAATTTAAGATAATAATAACAATCTTTCTACTCACATTTAATAACTAGTGAACCTAACTACTTTCCACTGTAGCGTGTCTAGGTTTAATCCTAATCGAGGTTTTGGGTTTTTTTTTAAGATAACTTGACTTTGCGTTTATCGTTTGACTGCAAACTAAGGTTATAAATTTAACCTATATAAATTACATTCTCCATATTCAAAGAATACCCATAAAATATTATTGGTGAAAAATTAAAGGGGTCGCTCCTTTTTTTGCAGTTTAATGATGTATAAGCTGCCATTAAGTTTTTTTTGGGGAGTTTACGTAGGTTCGGCTTCGAGACGACTCGAATTTTCTCAATATTTGTAATGTCTGTTAGTTCAAAACATTATAGGTTTCGCACCAGTCTAAAACGGCCTGGCCATAGTGGAAGATTCCAAATGTAGCCGTTCAGAAAAGCAGAATTGGAATGGGTTTGTTCTTATAGATTAGTTCGTTGACATTCCAAATGCAATGAAGAGCTGAATCATTTTGCCACATCTGCAGTTTGCTTGCCAGACAAGTTTTCTGTTTGTCCCTAAGGTTCGGTGCCTTCCGAGCTTCATGTACATGTAGTCCAAAACATATTATTTTTTATTTTCAAAAAAATTGTAAGTTAAAGCGAAATATCTAAGCGACGCCGATTCATCAATTAGAGGCATTGTCATATTGATGAAACAATATGTAAGTAGGCGTTTGTCCACTACTCGGGTTCTTGTTTGCCCGGCGGACCCTTCTTTTCAGGGCGGCCTAGGTGCTTCTACAGAATTTCGGATTTTCGTTTCACAACAAAAAAAGATAAACAAACAAAATAAATTAGAAGTTTACCTCCTCTGTTACACTGTGTACTGATGGATCTCATCGATCTGCTGATACCGTTGGCGGGAAGGCGGGCGGTTTCTTCCGACCGGCCGAGACTATAACGGCCGAGACTATAACGGCCGAGTTCTCCCGGAACGTCGTTGGCTGCTCCGGCAGCGGTCCTTGGCTTTTAGCTACACCCAAAACTCGGCCGTAATACCTATGCGGTAATAAGAAAAAATTGCTCTAATAGCAAGACGTTTCATGCTAGAACGGTCCCAACAAAAAATTCCCCAAACGGCAATACCAACACATTCAAATCTTCTCTGCGTCGCACTCATGTTTCATCAATTCTTATTCAATAAATAACACAATGGGGATAAAGACGAGGTTCGATTTTTCTACACGACCCATTCCGTATTTGAAGATCGGCTCACACTCGGCTAGCTTCAAAGAACAGTCAGAAAAAAAAACGACTCGGAATAGTGGTGGGGTACCTCGGCCGGTGTTAAATTGAAATTTCTTTTCTATCACGGACGTTAACAGCAAGATAGCGACTGCACAAAACATGAACAGTCCTTCCCGTCATTTACGGGAAGCAAGACCTATGATTTGGATCAACGTGTCCGAACCGAGGGTCCGGATCCAGACACTTGTCTGGATCTAAGCACCAAGTCTGGGCCTGGTTCAGGTCCGGATTTGGAAATGGGAAAAGGGGATGGGCTAGATCCAGGTAGGTCCGGATCCGGTTACTGGTCCAGATCCGGGAATTGCTCCGGAACTAGGTACTGGTCCGGATCCGGGACGTCCGGATTTGGGAACTGGTCCGGATCGGGAACTGTGTCGGATCTGGCAACTAGGCCGGATCCGGAAACAGCCAAAAAAAATTTTTTCGCTATCCAACCTACCCAGTAAAAAAATCGTAATTCGGGCTGGTTTCTGCCAATATTGAGGTAGGTTCCAGCCTGAATTTGGTTGGATATCCGCCATGATTCCGGTTGGTTTGACTCGGTACTAATACTACCATAGAAATCGACCGAATTATTCTACATGCGAACAGAGCCGAGGTTGACACATACTGAAAAAGTGATTGATTGTGTGATGCACATACATGAACAGCAACCGAAATTTGTCATTCCACCGTTTACTACCTTTGCGGGAATATGAGTTTAATACCGTAATGCGCAATTGCGTGGTCTGTTACCGAAAAGACAATAGAATCTTACCCAAAAGTAATAGAAACATACTCGTCGGATTTTGGGTGTAGGGAGGTGAGCTTTTCTCCTTTGTTGGAACCTCCCTAGCGACGTTGGCAATGAATCGCCGTAAACGATTCCGGAAGTCGCCGCAGTGCACTTCCCAGGGAGAACCTTTGTCCGCCCTGCTTCGTTCTCCTTGGCTATTAGCTATAGTGGAGAGCTATGCTCGTTCGACTTATCCTCTATAGCGAGAACGGTCGGTGTTTGGTTCCTTGGATTTTAGCCGGGGACGCGAGAATGCTCCTTTACGGTTAGCTGTCTCACTTCGGGGAACTAACACCACTCACTTCACTAGTGCCCGAACCAAGGGCCGGCACTATTCGACGGTTGGCGGTGGCGGGGAACTGTCCCGAAAAAGAGAACACTTATCTCGACGTCTGTTTGAAGCCGTGGTCCGTCGCTTTCTGTATTGTTCTTCCGTCACACAACCAACACCAAAAAACGCACATCTGTCATAACTATGATACAGCATAGTCCGCACACTTTTTGCAGCGAGAGGAGAGCGGTTACCTGACTAAACCCTATGTTATTAATATACAAATATTTAACAAAAATTACTACACCTATCTGATCTAACAAAATCGTTCACAAACAAAAATATAAACCAAATTTATCGTAAAAAGCGAACGATCATATGGAACAGTGGTGAGCATAACATTACGTAAACAATTCACTCTACGGAGTGTATACGCAAAAAAGGTATAATTCCACCCAGTGCTAAATTGTTACCTTGACGGGTTACAAATACCAAAAGAAGATTTGAACTATCAACACTAAGCACTAAGAAGTTACAAATAATCGAGTGTTCGTGGCCCCGTGCCCATGCTTAGAGACAGTACTGACAATCAACTCCAACATTGAGCGTACATTCGTTATGAGATTTATCTGTTTATGAATATCGATCGAATATTTATTATTTTGAGAGGAAATCATTTGTATGTACCTATAAATATTTTTGGTGTGTCATATATGCATTCATCTGCGTATATGAGCACGGACGAAATTTTGAATAACTCAAAATAAACCTCCTTCAATATGCCAAAATTTAGCATACATCTTAAAGTTCATCGAAATAATTCGCCTTGCCATCTTAATAATTGCAAATTAATTTTCACTTGTAAAATTCTATGATCTAATGAATAAAGTCTTTAAATGTGTATGTGTGCCACAGTAGAGATATGAGCTATTGAATTTAATCTTTGTTTTTAAAAGTTAGAGCATCTTCATTCGAAGACCTTAAAACACATTCTCTCCCTCTCTCACCAATGCAGCTCTACGCGGACATAATCACACTGACGTGCACCAACGCGACAGGCATCCTGCTCCACTGGCCGAAGGAGAAATCCCAGCGGAATGCGTTCATGGAGACGCGCCAGTGTGTCGAAGCGCGCCTCCGAATTCAGCGGGAAAATCAAAAACAGGAACAGCTGCTCCTGTCCGTTCTACCCCGGCACGTTGCAATGGAGATGAAAAACGATATTGCCGGTCAACCGCGTGAAGAAGCCCAGTTCCACAAAATCTACATCCAGCGGCACGAAAATGTCAGCATTCTATTCGCGGATATCTGTGGCTTCACCAGCCTCTCGGATCAGTGTACGGCCGAGGAGTTGGTTCGACTGCTGAACGAGCTGTTTGCCAGGTTCGACCGGTTAGCGCAGGAGCATCACTGTTTGCGGATTAAGCTGCTGGGTGATTGCTATTACTGCGTGTCCGGACTGCCGGAAGCGAGGCCGGATCATGCGATGTGTGCCGTCGAGATGGGACTGGATATGATCGATGCCATCGCTTTGGTCAGGGAGGTTATGGCGGTCAATGTGAACATGAGGGTCGGTATCCACACGGGGCGGGTCCACTGTGGAGTGTTGGGCCTCCGGAAGTGGCAGTTTGATGTGTGGTCGAACGATGTAACGCTGGCGAATTACATGGAGAGTGGGGGTGTTCCTGGGCGAGTTCACATCACTAAGGAGACGCTGAAGTCCCTGGGCGATCACTATGAGGTGGAGGAGGGAAATGGGGCCGATCGGAATAACTACCTGAAAGATCACCAAATTCAGACGTATCTGATAGTTCCTAAGGAATCGTACAGAGCGGTGAGGGGATGATGATGATCAAGTTGTGATGGTTAACAGTAATGATTCGATTTATTTTGCAGCATACCATGTCCAAGCAGTCTTCGTCCGTGAATGGAAACGTTTCCAAGGAGCTGCGTATGATGGGCCATTGGTCCAAGATGGGTTTCAATGACAAACAGGAACCGAAAAGTACCGAGGAAGAGGTCAACGAGTATCTGATCAAGGCGATTGATGCGAGGTCGATCGACAGGCTTCGGCTGGATCACTGTAAGCGCTTCCATCTGACCTTCATCAAGGATGACATCGAACGGAAGTACTGTCGGGAGCCGGATCCGATGTTGAACGTTTATTTCTACTGCAGTATTATTATCTTTTTCGGGATCATGCTGATCCAGGTGCTAATATTTCCTATGTAAGTGAATTCGTTTGTTGGTTTCTTGCAAGGCTACAGGGAATTTGATCGTTGATGATTTTTTTTCAGGGATCAACCCAGCTACTGGGTATACGGTATTCTAACCGTGGCTCTGCTAGTGACTTGTGTTCCTGTCTTCTCCAGAGAAGATACTGTAAGTTGTTGATTCAAAATAATGATAAGTATACTACGAAAATACCGAAAAAGTTGAAATTCGAAATTTGAATTGTGTTTTTTCTATTTTTTAGTTGTATTTATATCAGTAGTGTAATTTTGTTGTTTTATCTTCTCTTTCATTATTCATAATTTATGTTTCTTCACTTTTTAAGGTTTTTTACAATTATACTGTTATTTGATTTTAACTTTTCACTTTTTCCTCTCTCCTTATATTCAATTAAATGATTTTACTTGCTGCGCACTTTTAAGTTCCGCTTTGTTTTTCTATTATTTACATGTCTAATACAATAATGGTTTACTTTCAAACCATAACTTTTTTACATTTTTGCTTTCTTCATATCTCTCGTTTTGCCTTTCTCAATAGAAAGGTATTGCAATTGCTCTGAAAACCGACTTTTTAACGGAGGCCCGGAGGGCCGAGTGACATATACCATTCGATTCAGTTCGTCGAGTTCGGCAAATGTCTGTGTGTGTATGTATGTGTGTATGTATGTATGTGTGTGTGTGTATGTGTGTGTGTATGTGACCAAAAATGTCACTCATTTTTCTCAGAGATGGCTGAACCGATTTGGACAAACTTAGTCTCAAATGAAAGGTGCAACGTTCCCATAGGCTGCTATTGAATTTCTAATGGATCCGACTTCCGGTTCCGGAATTACAGGGTGATAAGTACGAACACGCAGAAAATGTCGATTTTAATAAATTCTGCAATGAATGTATAAAGGTGAAAAATTTTCCAAAATATGACCACAACTGCTTCGATTTGTAGTATTAGGTCACTAACATCCATTCAAAGTCTATTTGGCCACATTGGCCACCATCCTCGGTTCCGGAAGCCCCGGCGGAAGTATCTAAATTCAGAATAACAGTCACATCGGTTTCTCGGAGATGGCTAGACCGATTCGACTAAACTTGGCCTCAAATGAAAGGTATTGGCTATTTAATTTCATCCCGATCCGACTTCCGGTTCCGGAGTTACAGGTTGTGGCGTGCGATCACATAGCAAATTGTGATTTAAACCGATACTCCGATGAAAGCAAAAAAGGTAAAAATTTCGCTAAAATGTCTCTCAAACAACTTAAATTTGCTGTTCTAGGTCACCGACGGCCAACCAAACTTTCGTTGACTACATTGACCACCATAGACGGTTCCGGAAGTGCCCGGGAAAAGCGGCCATCTTTCAAAATTTACGAACTCACATCAGTTTCCCTGAAATGGTTGGGCCGATTTTCACAAACTTAGTTCCAAATGATAGCTATAATATCCCCACAGATGTCTATAAAATTTCGTACGGATCGCTTATATGGGTCCGGAAATATAGACTAAATCGTCCGGTCACATATGAAATTCCCATATAAGCCAGAACTCAAATTTTTTTTTTCAAAGGGGGGACCCCATGAAATTTCAGAAATCGAATTCGTATTTTTGATGCCAAACATCTTTAAAATGCATGAAACGTCGAGATTTTATGTTATCTCGAAATTTTTTTTTTTTTTTTGTAACAATCGACTTTTTGGGACTTTGCCGATTTCGCACCTTTTTTCAGTTCAATATTACCGTGGCTGTTTTTTTTCAAAATTTTAGAACTCGAACTCTTTTAATGAATATAAACAACGCACACATTCTCGTGATTCATGATTGAGAAAGGCACAATTGCACCGCTAGGTGCATTAAAATAGGTTTTTATTTTTAGAAATCGTATTTAATTACAAAAAAAAAATAAAAATTCTCACTTCTATTCTGTTTTAATGTTATTTTGCTTTATTTGTTTTCCAATTTTCATTTTAATTTTTTTTTTCGTTTTTTCTTTTTTCTTCCTTACTTATTCAGATTTCCGTGTCTTTACCACTAGATATTTAATTTTTCCTTCTTCTCTTATTAATTTTTCATTAATATTTTTCCTTCTTACTATTGTATTATTGTTAATTTCATTTTGTTATGCTTCATTGTTTTTCTTCAATTCATTTTATATTTTTATTCTTGACTCTTTAATAATTATTTGACTTTCGGAACATTCTTAATTTTCCACTTTTTAACAGTTTTCTTTGCTCAATTTTCCAGTTTTCTCTATCTTTGTTACTTATTCACTCTTTTACATTTATATTTCATTCCTCTTACATTTTACTTGTTATGGTACCCGACGCTTAAAAGTAACAATATTTTTGCTCCTTCACATCTACTATTATCTCACGTATTTTAATTTATGTATATATCATAATTCACCATGTTTGCATTGCTTTGTTTTTCACATTTTTTATCTCTTTTTTACTTTTTTACCCTTATTATATTCTTCCTTTAATTTTTTTTCATTTTTGGGTTTATTTTTACCATTACTATCATTAGATTTCATTTTTTACTTTTCCATTTATTTCAATTTCAGCTTTTTTACTTTTAAACTATTACTTTTTTGCTTTTTTTACATCACTAGGATTCATAAAAAAGTTAAAAGTTTTACCTTATCTTTAATTTACTTTCACTCTTTTTTCAGTTTTTTAACCATTTCAGTTTCTTTCACTTCTAGAATCTCTACTCATTGATTTTTTAGAAATTTTCTGTTTTTTTATTTTTAAACTAAACGATGTATAAATAATAAGTATTTACCTTTTCACCATTTAGCTTTTTACCATACCACTTTTTTCCTTATCTCAAATTTTCTCTTCCAGTCTTTTTCATACTTTATTTTTCATCAATGATTTTTCTCTTCTATAATTTCTTAACCTTTTTAACATCTTCCTCTATAATTTATTTTTATCATTGATTTTTTGGTTCTGACTTCTAATTTCTGGTAACTGGTTTTTACTGATATTCTCATCTTTTTCCACTCCATTACTTCTTCGCCTATTTTAGTGTTGTATGTCTTTAATTTTCACCAAATTTCAATTTATTATTTTCTACTTAACTTTTTTCTTATTTTATTTAAAATATTTCATGCGTTTATACTTTCTACATTTTTACTTTCAAACTTATATTTCTTCCCTTTTATTTGTATAATTTTCTATTTTTTCGGCTTTGTTTTTGTTTTTCATTATTTTGAAATTTAATTAGTTGAGGTTTTTAAATGTTCCCTTATTGTGATTTTACTTTCAACTTTTGTGGGTTTCGTTTTCTACTGTTTATATTTTCATCACTTTACTTTTTACATCAATAGTTTCTTGATTTCTTTACATTAACATTTTTGTTCATTTAACGTTTGTATTCCATTACTTTCTAGTTTTTCATACGTTCTTCACTTCTTTGCGTATTTACAGTTTTATTTGTTTAATTTTCTATCTTCTACTTTTAATTTGTCACTTTTTCACGTTTTATGAATTTTTGCGTAATTTTTTTTTATCAATTTACTTTCGCATTCCTATTTTATATTTTTCTTCTAGCTTTCTAATTTTCTATTATATTAACATATTTTGACATTTTTAAAAAAACTATTTTACTTTCTTGATTTTTTACTTTTACATTCCTCTACAACTTTTTGTTTTATTTTCATGCATTTCTAATTTCACCGTTTTACGTTTTGTTTCTTATTATTATTTAATCTTTGTTCCACTTCTTTGCTTTCGTAAATTTCTACTATGTAACTTTCCTATTTTTCAACGTCTTTATATTTCTTGTCTCTTATTTTTTACAATTTAACAATTTGACATTATTTTACTTTTTTCGGTTTTCATTAACTTTCTTTTTCACTTTTTGGGTTTTAACCATTTCACTGTTTAACTGATTTTTTATTTGTTCTCCGCTTTTTATTCTCTTGTTTTTTAACCTTTCTAGTTTATTACGTTTTATTGTTTCACTTTCTTGCTTTAAACACTTACTTTTTGTCACTTCTTTACTTTTAAAATCACCTCTTTTACAGTTTTTTTCAATTCCTAAGTTTATTTTTCTATTCGTTTTCATTTTATTTCTTTGTGATATCCCTTTTTATCTCAAATCTTTGCACCTCTTTTCTTTTCTATTTCTTTACTTCTTTGTACTGTTTTAGTTTCTAATCGCTTTTAATTTGTTTGTGGGTTACATTAATTGATTGTTTTCATTTTCATATCGTTAGGCCTAATAGACTACTATTTAATTTGGAAATAATTCTATTTTTAGCAATCGACTTTTGCGGTATTAATTTTACTTTTTTCAAATAGAGTGAAAAATAGGATAAAGGAGAAAGGCAAAAGTCAGCCTCATAAAAATAGAATTAGTTTTTCCGTTATACTTTTCGACTGTTAAATTTTCATTTTCAAGTTTCATATTGCGACTTTTTCTATTGTAATCCAATTTTTCCTATTACTATTTACTTATTTCATGTTTGAATATTATTGGCTTAGAAAATCTTTGCGTTTGGTTTTTCCTTTGCGCGAATTCATTATGAAAATCCTATCCACCCTTTTGAACTTTCCACTTAGTTATTTCTTTTACATTGTCATTTTATCACCTTACTTCTTTAAATTTTAATCTAAATATTGTTAAACATTACTACTTTTAAAATTTTTAATTTTTTATTTTCATTTAATCTGTTTTTCTGCTACATTATTTATAGCTTGTATATTTTACTACTTGTTAGTTTCCCGAGCAACACAATTTGTTGACTAACAGATTTACAATATAATTCGTTGAAAAGAAACATACACCAACCTAAATTCATCTGAGTTCGACAACCCTAAAATCCACCAGCCAAATTTTTTAATTATAAAACTGATCGGGACAGCTACTTGTTACGAGTTCTGTTTTGGTTAGAACTTTGTTACTTCACCTTTTACCTTTTAAACTGACTTATTTACTTGCCTACTATTTTATATTTATAATTCTTAACTTTTAAACGTTTCTAATTTTTTCGAGCTTTATCTCTTTTTACTCGTGTTTACTTTTATGCCGCTTTTTTTACTCTATCACTTTCTTGCCTTTCACCGTTACCTTTTTTGATTTTTAATATTTAACTTTTCATTTTCTTCTACTTTTTTATTACTAAGCACTTGTGAAACTTTTTTGGCTTTTTATGTTTCTGTTCTTTGCGTTTCACCTCCTTTCTTACTTTTTGAATTAAAAGCTGTTTTATTTCTACACTTTTTAACATTTTTGATTTTCCTTCTTCGTTTTTTTAGTGTTGTAAGTTTTTTAGTTTGTTCCTTTGCTATATTATTACTATCTCCACTTTTCACCTAGGTAACTTTTCTGCTTCTTCACCTTCCCAATTCTTTGCTTGCTTCTCACTTTTCTACCGTTTTGTGGTTTTTACTTTTCTGCTTTCTCATTTGTTTTCTTTTTTAGTTAGTTAAGTT
This sequence comes from Topomyia yanbarensis, assembly GCF_030247195.1. Taxonomy (NCBI): domain Eukaryota; kingdom Metazoa; phylum Arthropoda; class Insecta; order Diptera; family Culicidae; genus Topomyia; species Topomyia yanbarensis. Next base: position 427,960,132 of record NC_080671.1, on the reverse strand, counting down.
TAGTTTGGGATGGTATGCTATTTATGTTAGGTTTCATGTTAAACTTTTTAACGTTAATCGTGCATCTCTGTTTGCTTATTTAATTATTTTTTTATTGTCCACATTTTAATTATCTATCACTCTTTAACTTTTCCCTTATTTGAACTTTTTATTTTAAATTTTCACCTTGTTACTTTTTTACCATTTTCCAGTTTGACCTTTACTTTTTCGCTCTGCTGTTTACCTTTTATTTGTTGTTTTCTAAGTTACTTACATATGGTTTTGGATGTTGCTGTTCTGATTTCCGATTATTTATTTCTGATTTCTACTAATGTATACGTTTAATTTTTTCTGCTTTTTTATATTGCTTTTCCCCCTTTCGATTTTATAATCTACTTGATTTTCTATTACTTACTTTGATACGTCCTTACGTTTTGGTGTTTCACCTTTTCTTAATTATTGAAGGACGTCAGTTTTCATTTTTTAGCAATTATATTTTCTATAACGAGTAAATCGTTCAAATTTTCAAATATTTTACTTTTTTCTTATCTTAATTTTTAATCAATATTTTTAACTGTTATTCTCATTTTATAATATTTTTCAATTCAACTTTTGGAGTATTCACTTTTCTACTGTTACATGTTTGTACTTCTGTTACTTTTCTTCTTTTCATGATTTTTATATCGAAATTTTCCTAATTTCCATTTCTTCACTTTTCACTTGATTATTTTCTTTACTGTTTGCAATTTAATTTTACTGCCTACTATTACTTTTTGCAGATTTATTTTGTTGCTTTATCCATATCCAACTACACTTGCTATGGTGCTTGATTTAAATTTGTAATTTCTCTACTTTTTATTTTTAAACATCTTAATTGTTATTTTCCATGTATATTTTATCAATCTTTTACCATTTTACTTTATAATTTCTTCATATCCCCACATCTTCACTATTCACAATATTACAATATACGGATTTCTATTTTTGCCGCATTCAGCTCTATTCGTTTTTCAATATTGTACTTATATACTATTTTGCTACCGTACTATTTACCTCTGAATTTCCATAGTCTAAATTTATTTTTTAACATATTTGTAATTTAAATTTTTGGCGCCTGATTTACAATTTTATTTTGCTTTCAAACATTTTTCATATTATAGTTTTTTACATTTTTAATTGATTAGTTCTTAATGTTGCACCCTTTATTTACTTCATTTAGTTAAAATTTACTTGCTTATTACTTTTTGACTAATAGCTTTTTAACTATTTTTATTCATTTTACTTTTTTACTTTTAATTGTGTAAATATTTTTTTATATTTTCGTTTTCGTTTGCTCCTGTCTGCTCATAATCGCCTTTACATTTGTCTCCCATATATTTAGACATTACAATATTTTTTGCATTTGAATTTTTGCTCTTTATTTTTTTAGATATTATTTTCTATTCAACTTTTTTGCTTATTCCCTTTTCCATCTTTTTGAGGTTTTCATTTTTCTCTTTTTGGCTATTTTTTACTCACGCCTCTTATATATTTTTATACTTCTTCAATGTGTAGAGTTTAACTTTTTGTCACTTTACATTTCTTTTTTTACTTTACATTTGTAATATTGCAAAAATTTTATTTCGAAAAAATTTTACCCATTCCCTTTCCTACAGTTTAACATTTGTTCTTCTTTATTTTCTTGATTATTTACTTTTCTATCTTTTAAGATTTTTGCTTTTCAAGTTTTAAACTTCTTTCTTTTGTTTACTGTTTCACATTCTTTCTCTTTAACTTGTTTACTCTTCTACTTTTCCGTATTGTCACTTCCTAAATTATTGCTGTCTTATTTATTTTTATTCTAAATGACACAAAAATTTATTTTCTTATTTTTTCTTACCATTTTTGTTTTACATTAAAAGTTAATATTTATTTTATGGTTTACTTTTAATTTTTTCCTGATTATTTAATTTATAATTTAATTTTTTTACATCATTTTGTATCATGTTTGCCAATGTTAATTGATGTCATTTTAAACTTATAATTTCATATATATATTTTTACTTTTATGCTATATGTTACCACCATCTTTGCCTTCCTTTAAATACTTTGCAGTTTAGTGTTACCTTTTGTTCTATTGCCCTGATTTATTTTCGTGCTGTAATATTATTTTATCTTTCTTTTTTCAATTTTTGTATTCATTAAGCATTCATAATCTTAAAATTATTTATTCAATAGTTTTGGTCACCAATTTAGCTCTGTATCCTTATTTTCTTATTTTTAATTTTTAATTTTGATCTTTATCTTCGATTTTTCGTTTCTGATTCAGGATATTTCTGGTATATTTTTAATTTTAATTTTTTTACATTTTTACTCTATTATCGTTTCATATACTGTCAAGCTTAATTTCTTTTTTCTTATTTATTTAGTTTTTAAATTTCTTACTTGTTTACTTCACTGTTTCACATTTCGCTACTTTGCTTATTATTTTAAATCATTTTATGGTGATATTTCTTACTATTACTATTTTGTTTTGTTTTTTAAATAAATTTTTAGTGAGCGATTTTTTTTAAGTTACAACGATATTTAATTAACAAGACACTGGGACACATGTTTTTTACTTATTTTACAATTTTGTGTTTTCACTTCTCCTGTATTAATTTATTTCTATACATTCCTTCTGTTCGCTTGATTTACAATGTTTGCTTAGTTCCATTCCCATACAAATCTTTCGTAATAGTTTATTTATTCACGTTTTAAATTTTTGAACGCCTTCCTTTTTCATTTCGCAACCTGTTTACCTAATCACTTTCTTTTATCTGTTACGCTCTTACCTTTTGGCTATTTTACCTTCATAACGCTTTACTTTCCTATTTCTCTACTCTTCCTTTTATTAAGTTTTAATATTTTGGTTCCGCACTTTTGTAGTTTTCCACTTTATTACATTATAGTTATATTTTGTGTTTATATATTTCACATTTGCTGTGTTTCTCTTTAATATTTTAAGATTTCGTTTTATCGCTTCATAATTTTGCTCATAGTATTCCATTTTACAACTTTTAATTGTTTACTCCATTTTTGCTTTTTTTATTATTCACAATAAAAGGATTAAATTTCTTTACTTTTCAGTATTTTGCTATTTTTTAATTTAATCCTTTTTACTTTTTCGCTACCTATTGGACAACTATACTTTCCACCTTATCATTCCTTCGATTTTTGACGTTATTATTTTTGTATTTTTTCCTTTTCTTAGTTTTTGTTTTGATTTTTTACGTTTTTACCACATTACTGTCTGCATTTAGACTTCATCCCTGTTTTAAACTTAAGTTTAGCTCTAAACTTTAAGTTTAACTCTTTGCTGCTTCATTTCTTCACTTATTGATTTCTTCTTTGTTTTACTGTTTGACGCCTAAAATAATTTCTTTTTTGGTCCCTTCTTACATTTTCAGTTTTTCATACGTCTTTGAATCGTTTTACTTAGGAGTCTTATTAAATTTCAAACATAACTTTTTTTTCAGTTCAATTTTTTCATTTCATTTCTTCTTCTTTTTTTATTTTTTTGCTGATTTCTTTCAACCTTTTTTTTTTACTTTTCGTTCTTTTATTCCTCTTCTATTTAGTTTCAATTTCTTTTTTTTTCTTGTGCACTTAACCTATCGCTTTTTTATGTTACATATTTTTACTTTTGTTTTGTTTTATATCTTTTTTATAACAAATTTTTTAATTGATTGCCTTTCACATATTTAATTTTAAACGTTTGTTGCCTTTTAACATTTTTTGTTTAGCTTTGGTTCCTTACATTTATTTTGGCATTGTTATTCTTTTATGCTTCTATATTATTTGTAAATTTAATTATTTATTGTTTTGCATAGTTATTTTCTTACTTATTTATTTTACTGTTTCACATATAATTTTCTTAAAATTTTTACTTCTTCATTTATACATCATTTTTTTAGTTTTTGCTCTTTTTTCATTTATTTGGTTTCCTGGTTTAATTTTTTATTTGATTGATTGCTTTTTTAATTTTTTCTTCTTTTTTATATTCTTTTGTTTTTCAATTACTCGCATTAGTTTTCCAAATTTTACTTTCAATAGTTAACCTTTTATTTTTTTCTACTTTCCTTGTTTTAAATATTTTTGGTTTTTCTTATTTTCCACTTTTAAATTCCTTTGAAATATAAATTTTATTGTCGTCTTTTTCATAAACTATGAACTTTCTCTTCGCAGAAAATTTCCAACTTCTTCCGAGTGATATCGCAAAAAATTCACGGACATCGGGAAATTGCACAAGTGATATCGTTATGCGTTGTCGTTACTGTGATATGTTTGTCTTACTATAAACTGGTGAGATCTTTCCAATGTTTTTTTTTTTCGAACTGGTACATATTTAAAATGATTGCAATCTCGTTCCAGACATTTATATTTTATCTTTCGCTTTCGGAAGAGTACTTTATACTCCGGCCTAGTAATTGTAAAGAGTCTAAGATATTTAATGTAGTTATTTTGTTTATTTTAAAAAATATATTCATTTTAATGTCCATTATCCTTCCAGATTCTTCTGCTTCTAACCTTGCTTGCCTTACTGACCTGTGCGGTCCATCAGTTCATTAAGATTCTATTTAAGATCGTCCTGTTGGTGGCTATACTGTTTTGTTATGTCGCTTCCATTGTCATCCTGGCGCTGATTTTCGATCGCCACTGCGAACCATGGTAAGTTAAATATTACGCTGTTCAATGAAAAAGGGGAATGTTCATCAACAATTTAGCTAACTGGAAAATTGTTGGCAAGCAGTTAATTACGGTTGCGGCGATAGAATAAATGAATACCCCTTCGAAAAGTTAATTAACATATTTTCTGTGTTGAGAAAAAACGGATCATTTTAGTAATTGAGAAGAAGGCAAAACCAAGACAGAAAGAATAATTAGGACTGCAATTGGCACATTTAATTTCCGTGTTTATTTTTGAAGAGGTCATCAACTTGTTGCGGGAAAGGATAAACTTTTAATTTAGCCCTTGTTTCCAAACAGGTTCCTAACAACCGAACGGTTTCTGATCGATGTGGCATTCCTGGTGGTGTTCGTGATTGGCCAAATCATGCACAGCCAGCAGACGGAGATCACCCGCCGGTTGGACTACATCTGGAAGCTGCAGGCCACCGAGGAGAAGGAGGACATGGAACACCTGCAGGCGTACAATCGGAAATTGTTGGCCAACATCCTGCCGGTGCATGTCGCGGACCATTTCCTGCGGCGGGAGAAGAATATTGAGGTTAGTTGAGCTCTATTAATACGTCATCAAATTTGTATCATCTATGTTTTCGCTTCCACCAGGAAATCTACTTCGAACAATGCGACCGAGCGTGCGTAATGTTCGCCTCCATTCCGAACTTTTCCGAATTTTACATCGAACTAGAGGGAAACAACGAAGGCGTCGAGTGTCTGCGGCTACTGAACGAAATCATCGTCGACTTCGATGAACTACTGGCCCAGGACCGGTTCCGTCAGGTGGAGAAAATCAAAACGACCGGTTCGACGTACATGGCCGCATCCGGGCTAACGCTAACCGGGGCCGATACGACCGAATCCGGTCACGTAACGGCTATGCTGGATTACGCGCTGGAGCAGTTTCAGAAGATTACCGACGTGAACGAGCATTCCTTTAATAATTTTAGGATGAGAATCGGTAGGATTTTTTTTGGCGGTTACAATCTCCAAAATGACTTAATTTTTTATGCCTTTTTCGTTAGGAATAAACATCGGCCCGGTGGTGGCCGGGGTGATCGGAACCCGGAAGCCGCAGTACGACATCTGGGGCAATGCGGTGAATGTGGCCTCTCGGATGGAGTCCACCGGTCTGATGGATCACATTCAGGTGACGGAGGATGTGTACGAAATTATCAAGGATCGGGGCTACCCTCTGACCTGCCGGGGGACGATCAACGTTAAGGGCAAGGGAACGATGGTTACCTATCTGATGCCGGGGATCGTGAAAGAGCAGAACTAAGTAGAGCGGGGATGGGTTGTTGTTAGCTTTTGATGACTTTAAATATGTATATGTTCTACGAAGAAGAAAAAACAAACAGACATGGGAAATTACGTTTCGTTAGGTGCTACTACTACTAGTTTACTTAGGTTGAAATTTCCCGCGAAACTGAAAGTATTCTGAGACATATCAAAACTATTCATTATATGGTAGTTGATACGATATATTAGGGAGCGAAAGTAGTAGACCATGCTCTACACAGCTCAAAATAGCAGTCCTAGAATATGTCAGATTGAATTTAAATTTTATTTCACATAGTTTATGTACAAAGCAAATAGGTAGATCTGTCGGAAGTTTAGTTAATATGATAACTATAATTTCACCGCCTTCGCGGCTCTCACTATTTCTGTCCATGCACAACTGCATATTGACGAATTAGACACAAACACTGATATGCAAATATGATTTAGTTTACAATCTTGTAGGTATCTGTTTAAAAGTTCAAAACGGTAACGAAAGGGTTGTCTTTCTGTCGAATTTGATGCTAATCATTCACGGTTTACAGGGTACCGACCGTGTTGACGAATGCCCAAAAAATCTGTATTTTCATTTTCTCATTATCCTTATTGTACATAACGAACTAATGTGATTTGTATTTTGAATAACGACGGCAAAACAAATGAGAGTTGAATTCGATGGAACATTCACTACAAAAATCAATCCGTCGTAGTGCAGAATAGTACACTGAACCGAATTGGGACAATGTTTTCCTTTTTTTGAGGCTGCTTATCATCGGCATCATTTGTTCTAAAGTACAATAGACAACTCTTTCCGAGTAAAGTAACCTTTTCCGATAGAATTCAAATCCATAAAAACCCACGAACGGACTGATTTTCACTTCCTTTTCTCTAGCACAACCGACCAAATACGATTACAAAACATACGATATTAGCAAACACCTGTTGTAGAATTTAATAAACATAGTAAAAGTACACTAAAGACCCCAATGCGAAAAGGGACGGGCACCTACAATTAAACAAATAAAACAAACGACATAGCAAAGGCTGTCAATTAGATGATGAAGCGCGGTGAGAATAGATCAAACGTGTGAAACGAGAGCCGAATTTGACCAACAACAAAATAATGAATCTTCTACAATCAAACACAAATTGCTAACTTGAAAGAAGTATAAGGAATGTTTCAATCAGTATTCAGGGAAATACAAGTGAGAGAGAGAGAGATGGGAAAGAGATATTTTTGGAACTCGCTTTTGATGGCTCCCCCTAGAGTATTTACTGCCGTTTACGTATAGTCCAAAAATTGGAATAGTAGCAGGAACGGACGTAGCTGCGTACAGACAGATACCTATACCGAGCAGGCAGATGATTAGCATCTCCTTTGTGAGAAAGTTGTGTGGTGTTTAGGCGAGAGCGATTCCACTAACGAAATAAATTGTATAAAATGCTCACACTTGAGAGGCGATTCTCTGCATTGTAGTTAAAGTTCGAAAGGAAATGGCTGCCTACCATGATGAAAATATGTGTTTGTCTAAAAATTGTTGACATTTGCAGGAATTTAAGACGAAATGGAGGAATGGATGAAATCAAGCCAAAGAAAACTAAAACTATTAGATCTAGAAGGGTGTTCCCTGAGTGGGAAAAAGTAAAACAATTAAATATATATAGATGAATATGATAGAATATCTGTTATTTTACATGGTACAATGTCACATTTCCTTTGAACTAAAAACTAAAACCAAATAACAGTTTTTCAAACACGTTTATATTAAGTATTCGACTACCTGAGATTTGGTACGATTCGAACATTTTGGGAACTAATTAACGTTACGAAATAGTGGGACATTTGTCAGCAAATATAGCTTTGTGATTTGTAAGAGAATTTTCTAAATGCCAAATCATTTAGAAATGGGACACTTAATTTTGTCGATAGCGTCGCTCCTGGTTGTTAAATTGGTGGCTAAAGTAGCCGATGTTAGTAATATGACCTTCGTCTCTTTCAACGTCGGTTTGAGCCCTACATTGAAAACGATCGCACTTGATCCACCTTCATGGCCGGAAGGGTTATGTTATGTTGAGTCAATTTGAAGAATATACTGTCCAAAATTTTTTGAAGCGTTTTGCGGTCAACTTGACCCCAACGCCTGTAATACCTCTAGCCAGGGCCGCAGAGAGAAAATACGGGCCCGGGGGGTCCAACGTACGGCCCCCCACCACTGTCTATTTCCTGAGTACAAAAAAGTCAATGTTTGAAATCCATTGGAGTTCACTGATATTATGTATAGTACACTAAAATTTTATGTTTATGTCCAATTTTGTCTCTAGTTGTTTGTAGTGCCAATGAAGGAAAAAAACGTAGAGCTTTCCATACTTTGGGAGTTTTTTAATACCTCTTCGACAGTTATGGTGACTTTGAAATTGGCCATTTTTGGCAGTAGTATTTTTAAAAGTAAGGAGAAAGATTAAAAATGTAGTGATTACAAAAATTAAAAATATTATCCAAACGGCGATCAACGGCAAAACAAATAAATAAGCAATAGTAAAACTAAATATTAAAAGAATGTACAAAAAAGTTAAAAACAACAAAATCAACCAAATAAACAAATTAATGTCAATTGTCAAAAAAAGTTTAATCAAGAAAAACCAAAACAGAACCTATAAAAAGTTGATAAAAGAAAACAGGAAACTAGAAAAACATATTGCAAAGATCAAAAAAGTCGAGCATTATGGAACAAATGGCGAAAATAATTAAAAATCGATAGGAAAGAAGGAAAAATTTTAAGAATCAATGAAAATGAAAAAGAACTACTAAAAAGAACACAAACATTAATATGAAAAATGCATAAAACTGAACAACTCGATAAATCAAGAATAATAAAACTTATTTAACATTAAAAACAAGACATATTTAAAGCAATAAAAAAGTAAATAAAACGTTAAGAATGCATAAAATTAGAGGAGTATATATAAAAACCAAGAATAAAAGAACCATAGAAAAATTTTAAAAAATTGACGAACCGTAAAATTTTGAAAAACTAGAGAATTGGAATGATGAAAAGACGAAAAAGTAAAGAAAATTAAAAGTATTGAACAAAAACGAAGCAAACAGACCAAATAGAAAACAAAAAGATAGTAGAAAAGGCCGACGTGGTATACTATAGAAACACACAAAATGGAGAAATTAACATGAAGAAAATGAATAAAATGGATCAAATTGTTTAAAGAATAGAAAAAAAAAAAACACTAGAAATGCAATTGAAAAAAAATGAAAAAAATTCAAAGCAAACGTATAGGTCAACAGAAAAAGTGCTTTCAAAATAGGTTAAATTGAAACAATGAAGAAGTAACCACAATGACTTAAAGCTTAAGGAAAATGTGTAAAAAATAAATAAAACTATGTTAAATGAACAATGGGAAAAATAAAACTACGTAAAACGGAAAGCTAAAAGCTAGAACATAAGGAAGAAAATACGAGAAAAGTAAAAAATTAACAATAAGACAAAATTAGAATGAATTTAAATAAGTAAAATTGCTTTTGGAAATGCAATGATATGATATGAATAAATGTAGTAAAAAGACAAATTTTAAAAATTAGATGGAATGACAAAAGAAACAACTAAAAAAGCAGGGTATTAAAATATGAAACAATAAGAAAAAATAAATAAAGAAAGCAGAATTTCCTTGAAAAATTGCGAATAAAATGAAATAACAGAGAAAAAACTATAAATTAAAGTAAGTAATTAAAGCTTCACAGTGTTAGGAAGGGACGATGCTCTCATTCAACAGACATCACTAGTCACGTACCCAGGGCAAATTCCTACGTGCCAGTTCTGCACGAAGAAACTGCACCTCGGAAAACCTTGCGTAGAAACTGTTAAGGAAAACTTAACCAATCCAACTGAAATCAGCCCAGAACCATCTTACGCTAAACCACTAACAGCTGCAAAACCAACATCTCCGGATCAAGCACCAACAACCAGCAACAACAACAACAAAACGAATGCCGAAAAATACGAATATACAATAACGACCGATAAGAGTAAGACACAAACTGGAACATCTGACCGCGAGCAGCAGGAAAGTACTACGGATGAGGACATGGTCATGAACGACAACGCGAAAGAAGACAAACGGATCGAACCTCAAATTGCAGTGGACAACACTGGCAATCTTTCGCCCCCTAGAAAAAGGATCTCAACACGCAGCAGAAAGCTGCGTCTGAACGAGACAAAAATCTTGACTTGGTTGTTTTTTTTATTTATTGTAAAAAACGAACAATCGGCCTCGTCGAGCTACCGCATTTGGGCCTAAATAAATATATTAATTATAAAAAAAGTGACAGTGATAGCAATAGAAAAAAGCAAAAGTAATAAACTTGAAAAGATGGATAAAATAAAAGTATGGAAAGAGATAAAAAAGGCAGAATTTTAAAATTGTAGAAATACAAATGCAATCCACATCTTGAAAAAAAAAGAATAATGAAAAATTAACAAAATAAAAAAAATCCATGTAAAAATGGAAAAAAAAATGAGAAACATGGATCAAATTTCAAATAAGGGTGGTGGTTGGATTTTACGCTACATTGGTTTTGAAAACATTCATACTCCTATAAACACAAAAATTATTCTGTTATTTGTGTTGGTGTGTTAGCACACCTTAAAATTTTTTACAAGAATGTTGTAACTGATTTCTAGTAAATAGTTCAAAAATAAAAATAAAATCGTCACGTTCAGGAAGCGTCGGTCAAAATCTCACGCTCACTTCTCCAAAATGAAAATATTTTGTATCCGGATTTCACTTGCTACATTAGTTAGCTAATCTTGCTAACTATTTGATTTAGTTTGGTAGCAGATTTCTCTCTAAATCAATCAAACAAAATTTAGTAATATAGTTGAACGTATGCTTCTTACAATCATTGTCAGCTGGAGGATTGTGAACTGAGAGATCCTCTCTTCATACTCCACGACATATACAATTCAAAACAAAACTATTAACACTACATTCGTCATGAAAGGGGCTTGTTGTGTACGCAATTTGCTGTTATAATGAAAAAGTTGATAAAAGGCCGTATTTGAATGAATTGTAAAGAGTATTTTTTTTTACATTAAAAATGTCTTACTCCACTATCTGGGGCTAGGTGTCATTCTAAAATCTAAACTATCTCCCATGTAACGAAACTATGTAAGGTTTGCACGCTTATAACTCCGATATTACTAGATGGATTTTAATCATTCATACACCAACCGATTCAGAAACACCTAACTTAAATATTGGTAATAATTTAATATCTCCCCAATAAAAGTAGACTTTTGGAAATTGGTAAAATTAAAAAGTTCACAAAAAACGGGAAAAATACCATTCGTGAGGCAGATTTCTCAGACACAGCCGTCAAAAGAGGGCAGCTTAGTTGCTCAATGAAACACGAAAAGTCATAAATAGAAGCAACGCATGTCCGTTTAAATCAGTTGTTGCTCTTATCCCACACGCAGGGTAGCCAACCCTACGGATTTTCCCGTAGATAAACGGATTTCTGTCCTTTCTACGGATCTACGGATTAACTCGTGAAATCTGCGGAATTTTCAAAATTTCTTCAGAATTCTACGGAAGTTTAGTAAAAATAATACGTATTCGATTTCATGACATCAAATAGACAATCATGCATGTTTTGAATTCCGAAGCCAACCAAATCGTAATCGGTTGATGAATTTGAGTAGGAATACACAAGAATCCTGAATTATATTTCTGCAAAATTTGACTGCTATTCAATCTAGAACATTTAAATTAAAGTTCGTATAGTTCGTTCATTTGAAGTACAGAACAACGCGAATTCCTATAATGGACGATGAGGGCTTTCTCTCATGAAGGCAAATGGGGAATACTATTGGTACCTTTGAGCCAATATTAACTCTGGGTTGAAAACGAAAAATAATTTCTTCGATGATAAACAAATTCTTAAAATGTTATCGGACCCAGTAACTGAACTGTATTTTGTTTCTTGCGATAGTGTGACAGTTCACCGATAAACTCAACAGATTATTCGCATCGAGAAAATCGGATTAGTATTATAGGTCAGAAGACTGAAGCTGAAACAAACATTGGGATATTTTGTGGAACCAGAAAATCTTGTTCAAATTTGTGCAGTTACTGAAACCAACTCTAAAAACTTTGAACTTTGTTAGGATATCTGTATTGAGTTATCTATCTATATTTATATCCGGAAATTCAATATTGAATTTTTTACACCAATGCGAACCAATACAACTAGGTAAGGGCTCTCGATTTTAATAATTGCTCTTTAGAAGATTAACCCTATATTTTGGGAATACAACTTGTGAACTTATCGTCTGTTTGTGGAATTTACGGTAGTCCATGATTCAGTGCAATAAAATCAGTTGTGGTCTCAGATAATGTTTGAACTTGACTTCCCGACAAATTGAATAGTTTAGGTTAAAAACAAGCTACATCTTTGGCTATTAAACATCCGACTCGTCTGTGACGCTTGCTGTACTGAAGCTGAGCAATGCTTTCTGATTTGTTGTTGAAGAGTTATTTAAAAGTGCGATGCCAAGAACAGCTGTGCGAAAGGAACACAACTACCATTAAAAGATCCCGCATGCTTCTTGGTTTCTGGGTGACTTAGACACCATTGTAGTCGAACGTAGAGCAGTGGAAGAGGTTTTTTTGCCTTTTAAAAGAGAGGCTGCCAATATCGGTCTGAGTATAAACTCTGGTAAAATAAAATAGATTGTAGCTGATAGCGAACCAGATCGCCAGCACGGTGTTAGTTCCGAGATAGAAATTGACGCGGCAACAGGGTGTCCACGAGTTCATATATCTTGGAAGACTAGTGACATTAGTGACAGTCGTGGGAAAAAAGCGGATTGCTGCTGTAAATGGCATCTTCTACGATTTACGTATTCAACTAAAGTCCCGCAGCCTATGGACACACACAAAACTCTTCATACATATCGCTGATACTCCCTGTTGCTCTATTCAGATATGAGGTGCGGTCGTTGACGGAAATTGATTATCAACTGGTATGCAAACATGAAAGTACATCAGACTACAAATAACCGGGTATGTAGCTAGTTTGCAGGAAAAGAAAACAACTAAAGTTCTGTTCACTAAAGCACTCGAGAAATAGGTGAGCCTTTTTCGCTCAAAATTGGAACATAGCCTTAGGCAAGAATGTCATGCCAACGAAACGATGATTGGATTTCTTCAAACAAGTTTTTTTCGAGCACACGAAGTAGTTCGACGAGATAAACTTTAGAAAGGTATGCCAGTACTCCGTTTATATGCAGAAAATTGTGCGTGACATGTCTCCGCGGAATTACATAATTTACTCCCATTTAACGATGAATTCCCAGATGCACTAGTGTCATGCGAAAATAATGGTCTTGACAGAATCAAACTCAATTTTTGAAGTATCTGATGATCCGACAAAGAGTCGATAGTTGAATTCATACAACTGATTTCTGCAGAAAGGCATTGGTCCACGCGACAGGAGACATGTAACATTGTTATTCATATATAACCAGCATTCGACCACAATTTGTATCAGTCGATTGCATTACACTACACCCAGACAATTGGATGAAGGCAAACGGCTTGTTATCAAAATTCAATTTGCCTTTCGCAACGGGAAGGGTACAAATGATTTTCCTACGCTGTTTTCGGCGAAAATTCAACTAGCATACGCAATAAAGAGCGACTGGTTTGTGTATTCGTGGCCAATTGTTATCTGGAATAAACTTCACCGTTAGTTCTAAGTAACTATTCGTATAAGTTCGCACAATTTTAATTTACTATTTGTATAAATTGTTGTTACCATAAGCCGTGGTTTCTGTCACAGAGCTACAGATTTGCGAAAAACAATGCAAGGTATATTTGAACATTTTTGAACTCTGGCTGGAAATTCGCGTATCGAGTTCCCCAAGAAGGAAATTGAGCTGGTTTTCAATGAAGCATGGTCTAGCTCAACTTCAACTTCTAATAAAGGATAGAATGATCGCTGAAGTTTCGCATTCAAGTACCCGAAGGGTAGTTCGATTCATAATGCATTTGAAAAAGATACATCCGGATCCGATATCGTTAGACTAAATGTCAGCAAGGAATTAATTTTATTCGCGCATTAATTTGATCTTGGCATGGTGTTTACCTATGAAACTTAAAAAGATTGTATCAAATAACTATATTCTCTGTAACTGAGTATGGGAGCTGTGTTTCGGTTCAGCCACAAACACTTGTATTATCAACGTGGAACGAATACATTGGCGTTGTTTGTATATTGCCCGAAATCGAATTCTGGGATATCCCTTCAGCAACGTGCGCAAAGTATTAATTCCTTTACGTGTGTTTCTCTCACATTCAGATTACATGTTCTGCATAGAATACACGTTCATGGAAGAGAATTTTCGTAGGAGTCCGCATCATCTACGTTCGCTGGTTATACACACTATGCACATCTCTTTCATATTAGAATCACTGATAGAGAAATATGCGTGTATGGCAAGAGTTACCAAGACATCGAGCATGTTGTTTGGTCATAAGATTCCTTAAATGTCCGAGCTAGATCACTCAGTGTCCATATTCGTGATATCGTGGTCAGCCGGGATCTGCCATTCATGTCGCTGATCTATTGTTTTCTAAAAATCGCAAATATGCTGATGTGAGTTCTTCCTAAAGTCAATTATTTCTCAGAAATTGAACCTCCATATTTTCGGTTTCTCGCATATACCATATTGAGATTCTGCAGCACAGCTGTACGGCCCTTTTACCTATAAAACAGAGTCGTTGTTAGTTCTTTTATGTGTAAAGTATAATCTGCAAATCAAATTAGGAAGTGACTTTTTTTAATTATTCGCGATAATAATAGAAATGTAACTGACCTTATAGAGAGAATAATTTAACCATACTTATGTTGTTTCATAACTTGATAATTCAAATGTAAACAGAAAAACTGATTAATATACTCAGGTTTTTTACGCGGTCTTTTGCGCGGTTTTTTACGCGTATTTTGAAATTTGTGCGGTTTTCATTTATGCGGCCTGTATCTGAGTGAATTCCAAAGACAAAATATCAACTATTTCCTGATCTAAAACTGAAAAGTATTAACCCTCCGGCACTCGCGTCGTTGTATTTTGTGCAACACCTTCCGAAACTCTAACGAAATTTTCTTCCTTGCTCATTCGGGGAGCCATTCGCGCGAGTGCCGGAGGGTTAAGTGAAGTTGCTGAAAAAACGCCCCAGGGCTCCAATTCAGCTTTGGGACCGTTCATAAACCACGTAGACCGAAATTTGAGAATTTTTAACCCCCCCCTCCCCCCTAGTAGACCTTAGTAGACTTTTACCAAACCCCCCCCCCCACGCCAAAAGTCTACGTAGACTTTTATTTTTTTATTCGCGGGAAATGTATAATTAGCAAGAAGCACATAATGTTCAATTAAAAATTAGCGTTCCGATTTATTTCAAACTTTTTAAATATTAAAGAAAGGTTTTTCACATTGGTTTTTTGTCTATGACTGATCAAATCAATTAATAACAAATCAAGGTGCTTGTCAACGTTTGTATAACTAGTTCAAGTTTTGGCCGAAGTGTAACCTACGGCAACAATGCAGAATTGCTAAACATTTTTTGATCCTTACTGGTGCATTCAAAATTGTTAAATTAAAGGAAACAATTACAAAATAATACTGTCGATGTGTACTATTATCTAGACTAAAATAATACACTATGCTCACAAACTTCACTTTTCGTGAACAAATATTTAAATCTTCCCAAAAATATTTATTTTTCATATGTAATTAATAGCCATATCACCTGAGAGTATTATCGCAAAGTATCAAAGCTTAACTCCGAATATTTTCGAAGATACGTATAGTAGAACCGGTTTGCACGGAGTTGCGTAGGGTCAAGACATAAAATTTAACGGGTGTTTAAATATTTTTAAATCAGTGTAAATGATTGCAAGAGAAACTGATTAACTCGAGTCAACACTTTGTTGTAGAAGTTTCACTACACTACTGCTTTAACCACAGAAATCAACAAATAAAAAAAAATTAATCCACCTATTAATAAAAATCGGGTGTTTTGTTGTTACAATGGTGGTTTTATTGCTTAACTTTGACCATTTTTTAACTTTTTATTGTTCATGCATTTAATGGTCCATGCATGTCTGCTAACTAGTGGTGTCTCAGATGATTTCACAGTCAAAATCTTCCGTCGAGAGGAATTTTGGTCAAACATCTTTAGAACTGTCATTTTGTATTATTCCTAGATCAAAACTATATCAAAATATACGCAAGAAACAACAATGTGTGAGGTTGCCCAAACAAAATTGTGGGTTCTGGGTTGAGTGGTCGCTTCACGAGTAGTTACCTCAATAGTGTACTAGCTTTGAAGTGCCTGCATAAATACACCTAGCTGAATACACCGATATTTTAAATACAACTCTCTTTAAATCCCATTTATAATTAGTAATACGAGAATAACAAAAAAAATAAGAGTCTACGTAGACTTTTTCAAAGAGCCCCCCTCCCCCCTCGTAGACAAACGTAGACTTTTGCTAGACCCCCCCGTCCCCCCTATGAGTCTACGTGGTTTATGAACGGCCCCTTTTTATTAACACGAGAAAGTTAAAAACTAAATCCAAGATAACAAAACGCTACATCAATTGGGATTGAAAAAGAATGCAAATTTACGTTAAAAATTGGATTCTGGCGGGTAAACTCAAAATCTACGGATCTGACCTCATTCAAAAGTGGCCACACTGCCCACACGAGCAACATCGTCTCCGGGCGATGCAATAAGCGCTATCGATTTTCGGTAACGTTGGCATTTGCACACACTCGCACCTAAGTGACTAAACCATATACGGTTAGTTTATAAATAGAGGTGACGCGTACCCGTTTGAATCAGTTTTTGTTCTTATGTCGAACGGGTAAGATCATGGCTGCAGCGTCTGGGCACTACAATAAGCGGTAGACGCTATGCATTTTCGGCAGCGGTGGCCGTGTGCGGATTTGTCGGGTACCAGCATGGTGTCACAGAATGATTTGCAAAGTGGGTGGGCGGGTGGTTTGGATTTAATTCAATACGGTGTGTGCTGCTTAGGAGTGTTGCGTTTGAAAAAAAAATATATATTTATTTTTATGCATGCGTGTGCGTTGTAACTTGTTAATCCATGTTTACGGCGCTTTGTAGCTGCGTAGGGTAAAGAGCCAATTGGTTTTCATGTTTCATATTTCGGTTATATGTTTTTTATCAGTAAGGCATCTGACAACGTGCTTCTGTAGTTATTGCACTGTTCAGCAGCGTAGTATTTTATATAGGAGAGTACACTCAGGTTTTTTACGCGGATTTTAAAATTTACGCGGTTTTCATTAACGCGTTTTTTTTTTAATTTACGCGGTTTTCATTTACACGGCCTGTATCCCCTGCGTGAAAAATCTGAGTGTAATTGCATCGGAAACAATCACATTCCCAGCAGAACTTTTTGTTTTCTAATTTCAAACACTTTTGTTTCGTACTGCACACAACGGAAAATTTTAAAACAGAACTTACCGTCCCAGCAGCAGTTGAAGCGGGTGTTCTTTTTCGATTCAAATTCAAGCCATGTCTTAAGCGTTACTGGACTTAAAATTGTTTTCCCAGTTTAACCAGTCAGAATATCTGTCCTACCCTATGTATTTAAAACACAGTTCTAATTGCGTTTTAAGGTATACAACAAATACGGTTGGGTATACTAATTTAAATTTTAAAATAAATCTGTTTTAAATTATGAAACAAACCGCTGTACTGAAGATATAATTATGTCAGTCCTATTACCACATAAAACACCTATATAACATAAAACGCTGCAGAATTGGTTTAATAATACAATGTTTACACTACAGAGTTATAACACGTTTTAATAATTAGCAACAAGAAAAATGTCACCAAGATAGCATAAAAACCCGTTTTAACTGGTAGTGCGAACGTTGCATAACAATGTAATTTATCAAATAATTTCATTTTTCCACCACTAATCGATCAAGAAATACTTACACTTAAGATTGTTTACTTAAGTTCATTAGTACATTATTGAAAATTTAAATGGAAAATGAAATTTCATATTTTATGGAGAATCTGTATATTTCCGTTGGCGGGCGTGGGTTTCCTCATCACAGCTCTCAATATGGAACTTTTCTTTTGAATATATTTTCTGGACAGACCAGCCTATTTTTACTAGATGGATCAGCCAAATAATGCCAATCACCTAGTGAGATACTTGATTAATTAATAGATTACCGTTAAAAGACCTTCAATAAATTATGTTTTAATGGGGAGGGTATATAGCAAATTGTAACATATGAAAACAGGCGAGTGAACAAGAACGTGAGTCGATATGTGTGATAGATAAAATTCATTTGCACGCTCTTGAAAAAAGCTACATTTTTAATGTTACCGTGGTCGTGTCCTGAACACAACCCTTTAATTTTTTTTCATCCCTGAACGCTTTGCAAGGGGGGATTGGTAGTTGCTACGTTTTTTACAAGGGGTAGGTTAGAATTTTGTGACAAAATGCTACGAAGAGGAAGGGAGGAGTCGAAAATCGCCGAAAACAGTATTTGTGTATTTGTATTTTTGTATTTGACAAAAATGTTTCGATATCATCTCGTATCTGAATATGATTTTTTATTAATTTTGTAGCAATGAACGTATACGTATAATCATGTATATTAAATTTTAGATTTTAATTTTTGGATTAATCCCGAATTATTTTAGTATATAAAGACTTTTTGATGAATCATTTGACCAATTGAGCTCTCAAACAGAGGTAGGGTTACCGCCTCTAGTGGTATTTTGACCAGCAGAGTTTTACTGAGCAGGGGATAGACGCATGGGTATCCCTTGAAATCAATTCGAATTAAAGTGATCACTCGACTGAATTATGGAGCGCTTCCATTGCTTTTTATTGTATAAAGCGCTTAAAAACAAATAAATATGCACTGTTTTATTTCTTAGGTAGCTCGCAGCACTAGGAGGAAAAATATCTGATTTTCTTCACATTCACCGTAGAGTGTCATGTTTTGGTGAATGTTTTTCTGTGAAGTTCACATTAAGTTGTATGTTTTTGCATTTGTTAACAGTTTTGTTGCTTTAGTTGGATGAGGTGATTCGCTTTCTCGGATATTCACAAAGAATCCAAAAGCACCAACCACTCCCGCTGTGAAGGATAACCACCCGAGCGCGCTTTGCTCTGCTTCTCAGTAAAAAAAAAACACGGGGTGTGAAATCACACTTCAGTTTCTTTCGAGAATCTTTGCGAGGAACATTAATCCATTGAAGCGAAGGTTCAATGGGGTAAAGTAAACCCAAATATATATAGGAATTTTCCTATAACAAATCTCTATTTCTTTGTGCGGGGTTGGGATTCGAACCCAGGTGAGCTGCGTACATGACATTCAATGTACAAATTCCGCTATGCCCGCTCGAATCTGATATTGTTTCGATGCTAGAATTAGGTTGTTAAAACATAGTTGATATCAAATATGCAGTAGTTTAGAAGTTTCGCTATTCTAGTTACCTCATACACAAGATATTGAATTTTCAATTGTCTTCTCAAATAAATTTTTGTCGAAAAAGTATTTGTCAAAATTTTAGTTTCTGTTAAAAATTCGGGCCCCCTTCAAAACTCCGGGCCCGGGGGGAAACACCCCCCCCCTCTCGGCGGCCCTGTATCCTACCTTTGTCTCTAAGCGCAAACCACTCTGCATTGCTTCGGTTGAAACAGTTTGCTGTCCCAGTGCGGATTTAACAAGAGATCCGTCAGCGGTTCGGCATCTCGATAAATTAAAAATCCTGGAGGCTGTGACTCGCCCAAACTTAAAAAGATGCCAATACGAACAACCCTGCCCTTTCGTTGCATTTTCAATTTCATGGCATGTTGTGCTTTTCATTTTCGCTTTACAGAAGCCAACAAATGCTACGGCGTTACATTTAGCTCTCGGTGTGTTTTTAAAATCGCTTACCAGACAATGCATTGCGTATGATTCCATCCTCGGATATGGCAGATGATATTTCAAACACGTATTTGTATGATTCTCTGGGCGGATAGCAAGAAGCAGTTGCATGAATCTTCCACTGCCACTTCTTGCTGTTTAAATTGCTGTCAAACCAGTATAGCTCGCCAGACTAAATCCGTCGATATTTTCATCGACTTTGGCCAGTGTCGGAACCTTCCATAATGCAGCTGTCATTTTGCCGGCCAGCTGTCAGTTTGCAAGAGAAACAAATTTTTGTTTTTTTTGCGTTTAAAAATCGAATAAAAATAATTAAATGTTAAAAACTATATGAGTATACTCATAAAGATGCCCTCTATCGATTGATATAAAAAACAGGATTTTTTTTTTCCAAATTAAAGATTCCTATTGAATACATCCAAGCATTTTAACAAGAAAGATACTTTGATTTAACAATTAAAACTAGGAGAAACACTTTTCGGCATTTGGAAGGCGTGCAAAGTATTCTTTGGAAAGACATTCACACACGGAGAACCAAAATTCGGCTCAGATGCGAAAACCTTAGTTGATTTACTGAATTGAATTAGTTATTATTTAGGACAACTAAGCAAATTCTCAATTTGCTGATTTTGATTAGTTGTTCTCGATCTTCCTGAAAAGAGCTAAAATGCTAGTTGTAATTTCTGTTTTCTCTGCTGATTTGTCGAGAATATGATGCTGTCACTTTTAGCGGAGACACATTCTCCATCTTCTCAACTAAATTTTGTGCAGAATTTAGTGCTATTTACTGTTATTTCAACTAATATATACTCTAAATTCAAATTTTTTTGGTATTAAAATTATCTAGTTATGTAGTTGAATTCCTGAAAAATATGCTAATTTTAGGGAGGTTGTTTTATTCAATCTAGTTTTTTTCTCAGTTGATTTCAACAAATGTCAGTTTTGAATTTAAGCCATTCTGTTTTTAAATTTAAAATTTTTCGTAGTTAAATTTAGAATGTCAATTTTTTAAATTTACGACAGCTTTGGTTAAATTTCGCGTTTTTTCTACTGCTTTAAAAAAATAAAATTCCTGCTTTTTAGGCTTATATTTCGACTTTAATTTGATTCAGTTGAAGTCCTTTAGAATACAATCAATATGGGTAGTTTCGAAATGGTTTTGACGAGGGTGTCGGAGGACAATGTTTAGCACCATTTTTAAATCCAAAATGGCGACTTCTGGTTTAACAAAATTTTCTTTAAGGGGGGGGGGGTGGTCGGTTAAAAGTTTCAGCGTAAAAAAAACACTTTTTTGCGAATTTTGTTAGACCTTTGTGATTAGCGAATTGATCAAAACTTTTGTACATTATAGTGTATTTGTTCAATAACATGCTGTAATTTTTCTAGGAAAAACTATCGACAAGCAACTCGGTGACGAAGCTTTTTGTCTCTGGAAAAAACATGATTTGCGGTGTTATTTCTTCGATTAAAGGGGTGTTTACTAATAAAAAGGCGGAATTTTTCGTGGAACGAAAAAAAATGAGTAAAAAACCCCTAATTGAAAATTTATCTTAAAAACTCTACGTAGGAGTTAGATATTTTTTTAATAGAATGTTTATGCAAAGTTTGAAAGAAATCGGTTGAGTAGTTTTTGAATGGCAGGTAACACCGCAAATT
The DNA here is from genome assembly GCF_030247195.1 of Topomyia yanbarensis. Classification (NCBI taxonomy): domain Eukaryota; kingdom Metazoa; phylum Arthropoda; class Insecta; order Diptera; family Culicidae; genus Topomyia; species Topomyia yanbarensis. Next base: position 427,938,512 of record NC_080671.1, on the reverse strand, counting down.
ATGTTTTTCCAGAGGCGTTCTACAAAAATCTTCGTCACCGAGTCGTTTGTCGATATTTTTGCATAGAAAATTTTTTATTGAAATAATTTACTGTGATGTATAAAAGTTTCAATCAATTCGCTACACGCTAAGTTTTAAAAATCTCAAAAAAGTGTTTTTTTTCATGCTGAAACCTTTGCAACCCCTCCCCCCCTCAAACATTGCAACGTGGAGGGATGTACACGTCCCTTCGCATCGCAATGTTTGTAAGGATGTAAGGAGTATAACTAGTACAAAAAATATGTGAATTTGTTAATTACTTATTAGTTATAAACAATTAAAACTCGAAAATCCCGTTTTTTACAATAAATTCGGCTGTGTCTGAAATAAAAGTCCTAGAGACTCAAACATTTTTTTGAAAGTATCTAAAACATTGAACTAAATAATATATTTTTTGCAGAATTTTTCGTAGGTCAGTTTTTTCGAAAAAATGCGCATAAAACTCGATTAACGAGAGTTTTTGGGGTCACTGATTACGATTCTGATGCCAGAATTCGAAAATTCAAAATGGCGCCTACAAAATGGCAACCATTTTTACGAATTTGGCAAATTTTGTTACCGTCAGTATAAAACTAGATTCACGGTTTTTTTTGGGTCGCATAGTCGTTATACTGGATCCGCATTTTGAATTTTACATTTTTGACGTCAGAATCAGAATCAGTGACCCCTAAAACCTATATAAAGCTAAAAATAACAGTATTAACAATGAAAAAAACTCGCGTCGCAAAGGGCTAACCCAATCAAGATGAATATAATTCTGTAACTCATTCAGTATAGTTGTTTTCGAATAGGATTGATGAATATTTGCGAGAATTTTTCCTTGGTTCCCAACCTTGGCTTATAGCAATTTCTCGTTAGGAATATATTCCCGCTAATGGGATCTAAAAACGTAAACCACAAACTTTGACAAATATTCTTTATTTGAATCTGTCATAATTTCTGGATTAACCACATAAAACCCCAAACAACATCGACCTCTAATACCTATTCGTCACCTCCATTTCGAAAAAACTGTGATTAGATTATAGAATTTCACTTAACTTACACGCAGAAAAAAAGATTTGTAGGTTCAATAAAAATATGGATTAAATTCAATAATAAAATTATTGGCCGGGAGACAATAAATTTATTTATTTTGATTTCAATAAAATTTATTTATTGTTTCAAAAAAATATTATTCCATTTTTTAATAAATATTTTATTGAAATTAAAACAAAATTACTGAAATTAAAAATGATTTTATTGAAAACAAAATTTTATTGTTGTTGTGATAAAAAAAATATTTTCAGACCAATAAGTTTATTATTTGAAGTAATAAACAATAAATGATAGGATTCAATAACACATATGTTTGGTTTAAATATTCCTAATTTTTCTGCGTGTAAGGTTGCCAACTTGGATTTTAGAAAGGCGTAAAACATCTGTCTCTGGAAACAACTCATCCGAACCATTCCTAGAATAACCCTAATGATTAGGTTTTTCCGAAGTTCGTTAAACCGAAAGTCGTCATTTTTAATTTTGAAATGGCGCTAAACATCAACCATCGACACTCACTCGTCAGTTATTTTTAAAAATTCCTATACTGGTTCTGCTGCAAAAAATTTTGATTAACCGGGAGTCGCCATCTTGGATTTCAAAATGGCGTTTAACATCCACCTCTGACACATCTTATACGTAGGGAACTAAACGGACGTAAACATGCTAAATAATTTCATAATGCGATGATACTATAATTGTTTCACTGACATTAAGTCTTCTTTCTTGACAATACATACATTGCCACAATATCACTTCACCACGCCAGAATATAAGAGAAAAATAAAAACTTACCACCATTTTCAACCAAAATACTACACTTTTCATGGACAATTTCATGCAACATTAACTTCTCATTTTATCTGTGCACTACTTATTGACAATAATCGTTTTGAACTAAAACTAAACAACGTTAATTCACAAAATATTTCGTGCAAAAATCTGCCACAACATCAATTACTAACAATTTATTTTTTTTGCTCAAGTGAATTTGACATGAGCAAAAACTGTTCTGTTTTTAACAATATTTCTGGTTATAAAATTCAGTAAAGGTTTTTGTTATTCGCCGTGCTGAATTTTCACAGCATATATACACAGCCCCGAAATAACAAAATAGCATTCTTTATCTATTTGGTTGAGAATGCTGTTTTCATTCCTAAATTCAACCGCAAACAAAGTTGAAAATGCAAATTTTAGTTTTAGTTTTTGTTTTGCTGGATTGTGTCCTGGATTTTATTTAACTAAAACCTTCTCTTAAAAACAAACACTTAATTAGAAAAATAAAAGCTGAATTTTAACTAAATCGCTTGTTATTTTTAGGAATTTGTTGTTAAATTCAACTAATTTGAAAACAGAAATAGGATTTAGCACTAGAGCTGATTTCTATCTTTCTGTGCATGGGGGATCAAATCTTTGGAAATAAATTCGCAACGGGGTCATTCACAAGAGCGACATTTGGGGAATTTAGTAGTAGAGAACATATTAGGGACAGCAAAGAGATAGCGGACAATGATGACAGAAATAAGACATTACACCATTATGGCACACGGAAGACAACTCGGCTGGTCTTTTTTAGGGGCCCTACTTCCAGTCCATTATTTGCATTCTGTTTTCAATAGTGCAGCAATAGATTTTCTGCTAGTCTTGTAGTAGAGATCAGAGAATGATAGAAAAAAGGGAAGAAATAATTTATATTTGGATATTCATCGCCAGCCCATCCAGAACCCAAAAAAAATGTTTATCTGAGATCTGGCGCCACAATACTTGTCTCATGACCAGACAACATGTTCTATGTCGCGATAATCCCTAGCCACAAATTCAAAACCTGTTCTCCACAAGCCTAATATACCGGGGATGCGCATCCAACGTATAATGATTTGACATGGGCCTCACCCGAATTAAATTGCAACCCATATCTATCCCCTTAAAGTAGACGTTCGTGGACAGTTTTAGGATTAAAGAATGTTGCCACCTTCCTAAGTCTCTACTGCTCCACGAGATTTGCCTTCTTTCGAGTGTGCCTTGACGAGAAAAATACATTAAAATTCATTGAAGTGAATAGATCTTCCATAAAAATCACCTTCTAATGATTCTCAGATAAAACACTCAGGAGTTTCCGTGTTTTCCCCGGAAAATACGAAGAGTGCTATCCACGCTCCATCGAACGGAGGGACCCTATACAATTTATACTATCCGTAACGATGAAATAATGGTCTACAGGCAGGGTGTCAACGATCCCAAGGATATCCTAAACTACGGCTAATTCTGAGGCATTAACTGAAGCAGATGGGGAAAGCGGTGAAATTTTGATTGAATGTGCCGAAGCCAGGAGACTCGACGAGTATTGATGAGTCAGAGCACTCCACCATATTCTGGTTATTGAATTGAAAAAAATTGGAAAATTGATCCTATGTTGCCACTTCTATTTCAGATTTCTAATGTGGTATTCATGTCGAACCAGATGACAATATATTTTACTGTGGAGACTTGAGCGATAGTTTGTACTCGTGCTGAATCACGCTTCCTTGAAAATACGACTAGCTTTGTTTTGTTCTTGGAACCCCTTATACCCGGTTGATAAGTCCAAGCAGACAAATTATCTAAAGTGCCTTGCAGATCGATGGCTTTGGATTCAATTACGGAGACCTCTTCATCATCTGAAAGTTGCCTTAGCGTGTTAAAATTTACAAGAAATTCATAAATGTCTTTTACAAGCAAATTGTACAAAAGGGGGCTAAAAGGTAAACCCTATGGAAGACGCATGCCACTTGCCTTTTTGAATTTTATAAAAATTGTGTGAAATGATAAAAAAGAACAAGAAATCTTTCTATTTATCCGAATCATCGATTTAATTTTTTTGTCGGTTCACATGCGTTGAGATTCTTGCAGTGAGAATAATCCAGCAGAACTAGACTGTATGAAAGTTGTAACTAATAAAATAGTGATAAATTTGCTAAGCAAGAACAGTTTCCGCTTAAAATAATTGAATAATCTGAAGTAGTTCCAACAGGAACTCGCTTTGCTTCGAAGTAATCCTGAGTAATCGAGGAATTTTACAGTAATCGAGTATTTAATTATTAATCGGTTTTTCGAAGGAGTAATCTTTATAACCATGAAGTAATCTAGGTATTGCTTTTTGGAATGTTGTCTCTTTTTTCTTTGCCATAAGATAGCACAACTCGATCACTCAAGAAATTGGCGCTTGTCATAATCGTGTTTCGCTATATCTCAGTAACCCAGCAGAATTTCAAAATTCTGAAAACGCGACTTTATAGAGATTTTAAAATTTATTAACATGGCATATCTAACTTAGTTCACCCCAAAATGGCGTTTGTCATAAGCTAGCACAACAGCGACGGTTCGTCAATTGAAACTCTTCATTGCCAACTTTTATACTTGTCTAAACATATCGCGGAGGGTACGGCAGGTTTGCTAGTGCAATGTTGGTCCAAGCGTAAAGTGGCGCCCAGCGACTGTTTCGCCCGCGCGCTGTTTTTGGCATGACGGGTAACACAAAAAATTAAATATTTTAAAAATCTTGTGTTTGCTCAAAACATTGTTTCTTGGAATTAAAAGCTGATATTATAATATATGCAACATTTTACAACTTAAACGGTAAGAATATCGCGTGAAGAATCCGATTAAAATTGCATTTGTTTGAAAAATTGTTTAAAAAATAGTAGAAATAGTTAACATTTGTTAAACATTTTTTCGACATTTTCCAGACTAAATATTTGTTAAACAATCAGTCAAGTTTTGTGCAATTCGAAATTAAACTTTGGCTGTAAGAAATATTACAATAAAATGATGTAGAAAATTTCAATTAACAAAAACTATTATAAATGCTTTGAATAACGAAAAAATATTTCACGAAGATGCTCACAGGTACCTAAGCAATAAAATTAAAACATGTTTTGCAAAATTCACCACATTGTGAAAAATGGGGAGGGGTCACTTCAGATATTTTTACTCATTGGTAACTTTTCCAATTACCAATTCACAAAATTTACCAAACACCCTGTATATTGCGTTTAAAGGTAAAAAACGCTTTTAATCCACCTAACAGTGTGATGAGACATTTCTTATCACTCTCTTCGGATATTATATCGTTTGAGAACATTTAGAACTTGATGCTTCGCGATGTTTTTGATAACACATACTACATGGGATAGTGGCAGGACTCAGAGAATCGCTCAAATCAGCATAGGACAACATCAGTGCTAGAAATCTCAAACCAATTCAATGGGAAAGCGAAAAAATGGCCCATAAAATAGACATACCATCGAATTATTGCTAATGCTCTGTTAATAAAATATCTAAATTGTGGTGGGAAAACTGAATTTTCCTAAAGGGGTTATATATTGCACTGAGCCAAAAAAATCAAAATTTTTTTTGAATCAATTTGAAGTTTATACTTTACTCAAATTTCCAACGCGACTGAGAACTAAGAAATCAACGCTTTTTCTTGAAAAGGGCGATACTAGCAGTGAAACCATTCAAAGAAAATCAACAGTGAATATTTCCAGATTTGGTTTTATTTCCTATTTAAGAACTATTGTATTTTTTACATCCTAGATTGCACGATTCAGTGATCGAAACCCAAAACTTCATAAAGTATTTGAAATTATTAAATAAAATGTTTTTGCTATTGAAATTGACAAAATGATAGTATCGCCCGTTTGGCGATTGTTTACTTTTTCGGTAACACCTATCAGCATTGAAGTATCGCCCTTACGTTTTTTACAATAACTACCGTTTTACACCACCGATTTCGTCCGGGTTTTTTCAATAGCGATCATTGTTACTATTTACAGCTGGTATCAGCTTGATAATCCTAAAAAAAAACGAAAATAACAGTTTCGCCTCTAAACTGCTAGCAAAAAAAGTATCGCCCTGTTTGTTTGCATGGAGCGTGGAGGGCGAAACATTAAATAATCAAACAAAAATACAGTTTCGCCCGTTGTATTTTTTGCTGTAGTTTAAGAAAGCAATATCGTAGAATCCCAATTTTTAGGTTAATTTGTTGCGTTTCAAAGCCCTCATTCGCATGTATGAAAAAAGCCTTATGTTTATATTTGGAAGTATCGCCCTTTTCACAAAAAAAAGCGTTGAAATGAAATCGCAGCTCCTGATATCACGCTATCTCTGAAGTGCATGCTTGCATAGTTCCAAATTTTACTTCGACATCGACTTTTTCTAAAGGTGACTTCCCAGTAGTATCCTTGATTTGAATTATTATCGCTAATCCTAATGCCAAAGAACAAACAAAAACCTCTCGAAAACGAACCGTTTGGAAAAATCATCATCATTACTGGAATTTTCATTTTCACGAATCTTTTCGATAACCTTCCGTCACTTGCGTTAATGCACTGGGTGCACAGTGCTCTGAAAATCTAGCGAAATCGTCTTAGGGCACCAGCGGGTCTAATTCAGAGCTATTTGCACGGCGAGTTAAATCTGTAAAGAATACTAAAAATTAATTTCTATTCCATAATTTTCAGTTCAGCAATTCGAGAGATCGTGCTCACCGCAAGCCATGAAAAATAGACGTTGTGAAGCGATGGTCACTATTTATTAAAAAATCACGGTTAAATAAAAAATTAAACTATTAAAAAAATTTCAAATAGTTTATAATTTTCACAAACTTATTAGGAAAAATTGTTTAATAAGCTTTCGTAATATTGTGTAGGAAAAAAGCTGAAAATTGCAGTATTTTCTCTATCTGCAACATATAAACCCTTAAGTATACCAATTAATTGGTATACGAATTGGAATAGGTTCGCCAAATTTTGGAAGAAATCTATAAAATAACCCCTTGAAAGCTACCTAAACATTGTTGTAGTTCGATGCAATAAAAAAATCCCCAAAAATGAAATGTTCCTATTTATGTGAAACACAGTGAATAATACATGCAGTAAAGACCCATTTTCATCAATCTCATGGTGTATTTTAGGCTGACAAAATGGGGACATTGACTAAATCGGGCATTTTTTTTTCTTTATAATAAACTGAAGCTGTTAAAATATTCTTCCCGTCCCTTGATGTAGTCTGATAACTATTTCTGATTATGATGAACTTTTTATTTTTGCATATTTCCATCTTCATGATACGGAAAACATGCTCAAGAAAGGATTTACTCGAATTCAGTCTTGTTCGTCTGCTAGAGCCCATCAAACCTATGTTCATATTTGGCTCATAAAATTGGGGTGTCAATGTATTATAATAGATATTCAGCATTCGAAGAAGTTTCTTGTGAACGACTGTAGAACGACTTTGTTTCTACTTACTTGAAGTCAGCGGCGTAGCCAGAAATTCGGTTTGGGGGGGGGGGGTTTGGTGAAAATCGATCTTACTGTCTAAACGACATAATTCCGAAACCATAATTTTTGAAGTTTTAAAATTATGCAGAATTATTTTCCAGAAAATAGTAACAAGGTTCGTGTCTTTAGCGAATTTGTTGAGACTTTATTGTAGTCATGAATATTAGCCTGAGAAAATTCACCACAAATACTTCTTGGACGATATACCGTCAAAATAATTTTATCAAATTATGCGCTGTTTAACGTTTGTAAAACTCATCGAAGATACTAAACCTCCGAAATCGGCGGTTTCAAAATGATGCTACCTTGACTGTTTTACTGTTTTTGAACATTTGACCTATACATATAATTGGTCATACAACAAAAATCAAATGCTCATCAAAATCGATCAGAACCTGCTAGAGTCGAATGGAAATCGTCATTTTTCATAAATTTCTCTCTACATTCGGAAAGTGTTATACTCGTTATTAATCATACAGGTATACCTCGATTTAACATACTCACGATTTAACATACCCTCGATTTAACATATTTCGATTTAACGTAATTTTTGCCTCGATTTAACATACATGCAAAATTTTTTAAATTTTTTCCATTATCAATGTTACTAAAACGAAATGTTAAGAATCAATTTCAATTTTATACTATGATCCGCTTCCTATGCTTAAAGAAACATAATTTATTTTCGTTTTTTCGCTAGATTATGTTTAAGATTCTGAGATACAAAAACATTCTTATTTTGATACCGCACAACAAAATGAATACACGAATTTGTGGTTCAAGTTATTTCCTGATAATAGTTTTATGGGTTTTTATGTGTAAGATAGATAACTGGAAAGATATGGTTGATGGAATGTATAGGGCGGTGACGAGATATTGGCGGACGGTGAGTCCCACTAATAGGCATTGGGACTGTAGCGGTTATTACGAAACTGTTGGAAATTTGTAATGAAGTCATTACAGTTCCTCGATGGTGGAGTGGTTAACGCACCCAACTATAGCTTGAAAGGACGTAAGCTCGATTCCTGCTTAAGATAATATCTTTTCTCAGGCTGTATTGAACAGGTGAATTTCTCAGTGCATGTGGACATTTTTCAAAAAAAAACTTCGTTATGGATCGACTCCTCTTGCAAAAAAAAAATCCAAAACACGATAATGAGGAAGATTCAATGTAGGACTCCTGGTAAGCTCACGGTGTTTATTTATCAATACCGGTGCTGGTCATTACTTAATGTAAACAGAGGAAGCACACAAAAGCAATGTTAGTCCGACACTGATTGTGATTATATTCTTTTTATATTACTGCGTATTCTGTATATCTGTATATATCACTCTCAACAACTGCAACGGGTAGAGAATGGTCGTTAGTAAAGATTGGGATTCGAATAAACTGTACTGGCATTTGCGTACGATTCAAGATGATCGAAGACTCTGGATACATGGTCCCCAGGAGTACCATAATAAAGGTTCACGTTTAAATAGAAATCTAGGAGATGGATCCAATAAATGAAAAAGGAGATAGATCTAATAAAATGAAAAGAAGATTTCCGTCTTTGTCGCCTTAACCAACGTGGGAGCAGGAAACAAGTGGATCAATTCTTGGCTTTAGCCATTACATGCTACGCGACTACTTTGGAGATCGATAATAGTGACATCAACATTCTAGCGAATTTCACCTCCATATACATAAGGATTAAACAAAAAAATTAAAATATTTTTTGTATTGTAATTAAAATGTATCTGTCGTGTACAAAATGATTTAATCAAACTTTTTCTTTAAGGAGAACTACAGCGCTACAATGGCTTGTTGTGGTTGTTTTTTCAACAAGTAGAACTCCTGTGCTTACAAAACTTCGTGACTATTCGTTTGCTCGTGAACTCAAGTAGTGTACTCTTTTTGAATTCTGCGATTATCTGACGCACAGGTTTGTTTACCAAGATAAAGATGAGACAAAATAGAAACACAAATTTTCTTACTTACTAAAGTTAGGCATTGTGCTCTTCATGCACACAATGGTTAATCACTTTGTTGATGTTAGAAAGAATCTAGTGAAAAAAATTTAACTAGTACTGTACTGCTAATAATACTATTCTTATAAGTTATCCTGAACTCTGAGATAATTTTGCGACGAACTTTATGATATGAATATCTGTTAGAATTGGCGAATACTTGGCAAGGTTAAGATAAATATGTTGTTTATGTTCAGAAGAGCAATCTAATTGTTTAATTGTGAATGTGGCTTCTATATCACTGTTAGGTGCATACAATCAGTAATATCCTCGTAAATATTTCGTATGATGAACAAAAAAAAATAATTCTATTCGAAAACAAATATTTCGATTTAACATAAAATTCGATTTAACGTACATGATTGAATCGGAAAATGTATGTTAAATCGAGGTATACCTGTATTACGTTTTCGTCTCAACTCGACGCATTCCCAAAATATAAACCTGTTTTAATCCACCTAGTGGTGCAATTGTGCTTTTCTCATTTGTCCAGACTACGATTCCATGGCTGGTTATGTTCAATACAATGGTGGAAATGAATATTACATGCTCAGTACGATTTGCACATACATACAATGGATCGACAGCCACGATCTTGAGATACTATGTGTTGATACTGAAACATCGCTTGAAACCAGCTGTGGATCATGGAGAAAGATCCGGGAGGTCCGGGTCCTGCCGAATTTCCAACTTGTTAAGAAATTTTAAACTAGTTTTAATTTTAAAGTAGCAACCCCTCACTGCATACTCCCTCCGGGCCGGTATGATTGACGATTTTTAGAGTTTAACTTCGCTTCCTATTAAATAAAGACCCTTATTACAGTACATCTCTACAAAAGCGAGCTCAATTTGAAAAGAAATCTGAGGATTATGATTGATAACAGACCTCTGGAATTTTCTATTGGGATGTTTTCAGGCAGGAATTTGATATTGATGCAATTAGACAACTGTGAAATCAAGACCAATAGATCAGTTACATATCAGGACCCCATTCCGACAATTTATCAAAAGTCATCATGATGTTTACAACAACAGGTTATCAATTTACGGATCAGATAATTGTTATTGTAATATTGAATTAAATCAGTCTGCATCCATAAATTTTCAACTTCAATCCAATATTTTTTTTGGGTGTGGTGGGGGGGGGGGGGAGTTGTATGGTGTTAAACTCCAAAACCTTCTCTTGGCTACGCCGTTGCTTGGAGTTATTTATTTCGCTTTTCATTTTCCGATATGTTTCAGATCGATCCGATGGTCATAAGTTAGTAAAATTGCAGTCAGAAGGTTCGCACAAATGAACATTTTTGCACTGATAAGTTATCAAGTTCCTTCCAAACAACATGGAAGTGTTCGGTGATTATTTCTAGCGATTGTAGATAGAAAAATGAAATACAAAATTCGATTTATCGAAATAATGTTTGGCTTATTTCAATGGATTATTACTATATTGAACAATAAATAGGCGACAAAGAGTAAAGCACAAACAATAAGCCCTAACTTTTAAAGTATTCAAAATAGATATTTGAAGTCTTCAGTAAAGTTATTCGCAAAAGTAAGAGCTACAAAATTGCTGAAAGCATCATTTCGATATAATCACTTCCAAGAAAATTTGTGAAAATATCTCACTCATAGGGTGATTAATCAGCAAAAGCACAATACCAAAAGAAAGAGCATATTGCCTCCATTATATTGTCCGAAGATACTATTGACCTAAAATAAGCCGTTTTGGCGTTAATAACAGATTACATGTTTTTGGTCATATTTCTGACAATGGAAAATGATAAAAATCTTTCGTCCGAATTTAATGTTAAATATCTCTTTTGATAATAGTCCGATTTCAACAATCTATAGCTTGTTCGAAAGGTATTCGTTAAAGCTGTCTAAAAACATAAAAATTGTTAACCTGTATTGTCAATTTCGGCAGATAATTAAAAAAACTGCAAAAAACGCCCTTTTTACGCATTCAAACATTTATATCTTGGAAACTAAACATCAGAATCAAAAACAAATTAATAGCGTTCATACTGTTTTTTAGTTCTTTCATTTAAAATTGGTTTGGATAAGATCGATTCAGCCATTGCTGAGAAACACGAATGAGAATTTGTCCGTTACATACACACACACACACACAGACACACACACACACACAGACATTGTCCCAAATCGTCGAGCTGAGTCGATTGGTATATAAGACTCGGCCCTCCGGGCCTCGGAAAAAAATCTTGAAAGTTTGAGCGAATTCTATACATTTCTTTTATAAGAAATGTAAAAATATATTGATGAAATTCATGAACATTTCTGTTCATTTTTGGAAAAAACAATCTCAAAGATCAAGTTAAAAATCGCCATGAATATTATTTTGAATGATTTCCAATACTATGCAACAACGTCGGCGCTGACAAAATGCGCAGATCAGTATCAATCCAGAAAACTGCGCATGCCCGGCACAGTATCGTGTCTCGTACGCAGTAGTAAGCAAAACTAATGTCAGCGTGCTTACTACTTACGCTACGCACGATACTGACCGAAAACACACCGTCTGTACTACCGTTCTAATCTAATAATAGCCCTGCACCAGATCGGTTGAAGTTACGCGTTTCCGTGATCATCCTATTTTGCAGTACCCCATCAGTATCCAGAACAAAAACAACAATGGCCACAATCGATAACGATCCACTGTTCACATCGCTGTGCAGCACGAAAACCCTTCAATCCCAGCAGGAAGGCTTCTTCAATACCTTCTACCAAACGGTAGCGGAAAATTTCACCGGCAAAAACGAACACTGGCTGCGGGACGTGTTCGGTAAGGTCCGATCCGGTGATGATTGTGCAAAGTTGCAGCTACTGTTCGACGATCCGGTGGTTTGCTTCGAGGTTCTCGGAACGTTGGAACACGTCAAGCCGGTATTCCGCGGTAAGGATGCAAAGTTTAGCTGGCAGCGACGGGAACAGGCTCGGAAGCTGCTGAACGAAGGCAAAACACAGCAAGCTTTGCTGATGGCCAGTCAAGCTGTCATGAAAGCCCCTCCACAGGGTGTGGATCAACAGATCGATCAGGGAATGACTTTGGCTTGTGCGCTGTGGACCAGGGCCGAGGTACTTATTCAAGCGTTGGACGGAAAGCGAGCGTTGGTGGATCTGCAGATGGCTGTCAAGGCTGGTTTTCCGGTGAAGGAGAATGGGGAGTATTACGGAAGGATGGCAAAATGTTATGCTCGTAAGTATGTGATGGTTGGGGTTAAAATGTGATACCTACCAATTAAATATTTCCAGTGATTAACGAATTAAAACGGGCGGAAATATCGGCAAAATTGTTTCATCAACTGTCCGGCTTCAACGATTACGCTTTGGGACGACTTCAAGAGGATATTGAAGATTTGAAAATTCTGAAGTCGGAAGAAGTTTCCGCAAAATCTCGAGAAACGGAAGGAAAGCTACCCGAACTGGCCGGTGGTGAAAACGCCTCTTTGAGCGGTGCTTCAGCAAAAATCGCTCTCCGTGGGAGCCGTGAAAATGCCGGAAAAGGTCAATATATCGTGGCATCTGAAGATCTTAAGCCTGGTGAAACGATTCTCGTCGAGGCGGCGTACGGTGCTTGTCTTTATCACAAGTTTTTCGGAACTCACTGCAATCAGTGCTTTGCTAGGTAATCCAACTCTGATTTGTTAACGAAAATCTTAAAAAGTATTTCCTTCAGACTAGTCGCACCGATGGCCTGTCCGGAATGCTGCGGAGTTGCATTCTGCTCACCGGAGTGTCGCGATCGAGCTTGCTCCGGTTATCACCGTTTCGAGTGCCAATATCTGGATTTGATGATCGGTTCCGGAATGTCAATCCTATGCCACATGGCACTGCGTCTCGTTGCTCAAGCAGGAACACCTGAGAAGGCCATTGAGGTCGGACAGGAAATGCGTCAGGCTTTGTGTGCTCACTGTGAGTTTCGTGATCAGGAAGACTACTTTCAACGAGCGTTAATGGCCGCTTTCTTGCTACGTTGTCTTCAGAAGGCCGAATTCTTTGGTCGTCGCAAAACGGAAGCAGCCGAGCCAACGCCAATCGAAGCCCAGGTCGGAGGAGTCTTGCTGTTTCTACTGCAATCGCTGCAGTTCAATGCTCACGAAGTGTACGAAACAAAGATCGCCGGAGATCACCGCATCGATACGGCTAAGGTGCAGTACATAGGCGTAGCCTTGTATAAAACTGGCGCTTTGTTGAACCATGACTGTTACCCCGGAGTGTCACGAACATTCCTCGGAACGACAATGGTACTGCATACAAGCCGATCGATTGCCAAGGGGTCGGATGTTCCGGAAAACTATGGAATGCACTTTTTACGGCAACCGATGGCTTTGCGGCAGCGGAATCTTCGTTCACGCTACTGGTTCAAGTGCGACTGCAAGGCGTGCTCGGAGGATTGGCCCCTGATGGAGAAACTGTCGGATAAACCGAGACTTCGCTGTCCTCAACCGGGCTGCAGTAATGTGATCGATTATCCGCCAAAAAAGACCAAGGAGGCTAAATGTTGGAAGTGCCGAAAGAATGTTGATCTTGAGGCGTCTATCAAAATACTTCAGCAGTGCGAGGATATTTACGCCGAGGGGGCGAAGTTGATGGAGGTAAGTTGGAACTATACGGTGGTTTACGATCTGTTCATCGACAAGTCCCTTGATTTGATCAATTTACTATAAAAGAGCGCATTGCATTACTTCAATTGCGTTCCTTATTGATTTATTCATTTAGCTAGTGGACATTACGAGGAGGTATGCAAAACGCATCACTACTGAGACAAAATGGTGCACAACGAAAAGTTGTATATATGTAATATTTTTTCCTTGATTTGCTGTGATCCGTGACAGGCAGCTATAATGACTGGGTTGCTGATCAGATTTCCTCCCGCGTGTGCCCTGCTGTAATTATGCTTGAAACGACTAACTTAATGCTATGTTTACGTTATCGCTGATGTCATGCAATATGAGTATTATTTTTTTGATCAGTTCGTTTATTTGATGGGCACAAATGCGTTAGCTTCTCGGTGCCAAATTCTTTTGTTTTTACACGTTAAATAACTTAAAACAAGGAGGTTACAATGTTGAGATATTTTTTTTATATTGAGAGGAAGAATTTTTCATTTATCTTAAGACTAGAAATATAATTCGATGTACAAGAGGGGGAGCAATAGTTTTTTTTTTTAGAAAATATTTTACAGCTGCCTTAAATCCAAAAATGCAGTTTTATATGCAAAAGTAGGAACAAGTTTTTATGAGAAATATCACAGCTATCTTAAAATTACAATTACAGGAATACATAACACAAAATTTGATTTTTTATCTGAGGTATATGATATTAGGGTGACCATACGTTCTGGTTTCCCAGGACATGTCCTAGTTTTTCACTTACTGTCCTGGTGTCTTGGAAAGTCGAGGCAAAAGCTTGATTTGTCCTGGTTTTTCTCCTGTAAGCCTAATAACAGGTGCTCAATATAAATGAGTTTTTTCAGTCATGTAGTTGAAAAACAAAAAAAAATTCTTCAACGAATTCAGAATTTTCATTAAAAACAATTAGTTTATTCTTCAAAATAACGTCAATGAATATTGGGGAAGGGACCCTGGTCAGCCGTACGACGCAACTTAGTCGCGATGCTCTCACAAGAGCACTGGTCGGCACTGACGTCTTTCTTCCGGATCCTGGTGGTAAATTGCTTCGTATCCTTGACTCGCGAATTATTTTCATACATTAAAGCACTGAGGGAGCCGAAAAAAACCCCAATGGGACGGCACTGGGGCAAGTTGGTCGGGTTTCTTTCTTTCGGCACGTACGGTATCTTTTGCTGCTCAGCGTCTTCTTGGCGTAATGGGAAGACGTCTTGTCCGGCCAGAAGACGTACTTCCCAACCGTATGATGCTCTTTTAAGAACGGCCGAAGAATTTTCTCAAGACACTCCTCCTGATACACTTGTTGATTGATGGCCAGACCGCTCGGCTTGAACCACTGTTTTGAAATCCCTCTGTCCGATATGGCGATGTACAGCATAACATTACTTTTAAATTTATGCTTAAACTTATATTTTACTAAGGGGTGTGTGGCCCACTTGTCGCTGGAATAGTAGCTGTCATTTCCTGGAATGTGGGTGTTCGAGAGCAGCACGAACGACGTCTCGCGGTAGTTGTTCGTCATCCACCGGCACTGCGATTTTACGATCGCTATCTGCTCGTCCGTGTCATCGGGGGACCGAGTCTTCTTCCGACAGATGATGTCCTTCATCCTGAGGGCTCGGTGAATCAACGCCGGCATCACGCAAACTCGTTTCGTCCTTGTTGTCGAACAGCTTTTTCAACGCTACCTTCTTCTTCTTCGTCATTATCTTCGCCGGCGGCCGCTACCGACCTTCCGCTCCACGCTCAGGATGCCAGGATCTGGTAAACTGTACTCACGGGCACGTTTTCGTTTCGAAAGTGGTCTACCGTAAACTTTTTTCCACGATGGCCAAGTGTTTCGTAAAACCGCACAACGCACTCGCAGTACTTGCTGTTTCGACGCCATCTTCGATTGAACTGACAGCACCCGAGCGAAAAGAAACATGTCTCCCATTTATAGGGAGTCCAGAGAGCAATTCTCTTGGAGAGAAAAGAATTTACACTCTTTTCTTTAATTACAGAAAGGTATTGAAATCATTCTCATTTTTTATTGAACACCCGTTATATTTCTAATTATTGAATTTTCGCTTTATTCACTCTGCTCCAGAGTACGACAAACATCACTTAATACACTCGAATCTCTCAATTGTACCATCCGATGCCTTTTTATCTCTCGTTATTTCTTTATCCAACTTACTTTTTTTACATGTAAATTGAAAACAGAAAGAGGCTTTCGTATGTACGTACCATATGAATGAGCTGTAGTCTGTTTGCAACAACATTTGGCAATCGAACAAATCGACCCGATTCTAGTTGTGGACCAAACTCTGGCCGCTATCAACTTATAAAGGCGCATACTCGTAATGCGATAGCATAAAAACTAGCATTTAAAACTTTGGCCATGGCGAAAAGTTTGGCTATGGTAAACAACATGCAGCACGTCGTTGCACATGAAAATGTTAGAATCAAGATACCCATTTTGATTGACGATGATAAGACTGGTGTGCGTCTGCACGATCTATCCCCGCGTACAACAAAAAAAATCACTATTGATGTCGAAGTACGTAACGGTGAAAGTTTGAAACCTGGAGAAACTTTTTTCCAGGTATATCCAACGGTGTTCATATCGTGAAAATGCGAGTTACGTTACCAATTCCTTCATACCTGAACATTCAATACGAAATAGAAGGTATAAGAAAATCTCAAATCACGCTGTGCACATATGAAGGACAGATCCCTACGTGACAAGCCATGTGCGAAAGCTTCTAATGAAACAACATCAACTGCGAGCAATCCCAACAACATTAACAGAATCACCAACAACCGGAGTTGCAACTCAGCCACCAACGAATGCTGGAACAACAGAATCTACACACAGCGTGTCCAATCATTGTGATGCTACTTATCAATCAACTGCCAGCACCCCCGACAATAAAGTAAATGACAAAAAATACGGATACACGATCGGGACCCGTTGGTCCCACAAACCATTCAAACCAGGTAATCGTGAAAACCCATACAACATGAAGAGGACAGCATGGACGATAAACCGAGTGAAAGCGGACTAAGTGGTTTACATGGCTTCGCGCATGGGCATTAGGGTGGCACAAATTTTAGAATTCAGTAGAACCTATTTAAAACTACTCGCTATACGACCTCATTCAACCGTGCAAAATGTTGATTTGATATGTTGCACTATATTTTAGCACAAGTGGTTTAAAGTTTGTATGTGATTTAACATTGATAAACGATCCACATCATTTAATATTTCGTAGACACGTTTCTATGTATTCTAAAAATATATGCTATGCTAATTTCGGTAGATACGAGTACCGTGTACAACTTCCCCGAAGAAAGTAATAGGCTGTGACTTCTGGTTCAAAAGTTATTCTTTATACTGTGCTTAATTGTCTACATCGTTGGTGAAAATTGAATTTATCTGGATACTCTGGCTGATACTTCAATCAAGTTAACCGTAATATGCTAGTCATAAACCGAATTAGGCAGCTATCAACATAGGCGGTTTTATAGTTCAGATGCGAGCGTCATAAATAGACAGTCTGAAGGACATGAGTTCGGTTCTTAATTTTAATATTTATTTTTTTTGCTGCCTGTAAAGCGGGAACGTTATTATGTAGAATTGTTAGTTTCAAATGAAGTAATAAGGGAGATCGTAACCATTATTTCTGAGTGTTGTTTTATTTTAGTAAATTTATGTTCTAACGTTATATTCACGAAGCTACTCCAATCTTAATCCCTGGATGATTCGTTAAGTTTTGGTTGAATTCAAATCGTGCTTCATGGCCGGAGACACTCTTGCTGGCGTAGGGGAGACTGAGGAGACTTGATCCCCTTTTTTATTTTTCAATCCTACTCCGTGGAATGACAAAAAAAAACTATGTACTTTTTGTAGTTTTATATTGTTTCTAGGGTTGACTGATAATCATAAAAAAATTACATGGAAATATTATACTGGACATTAGATATGAGTATTTTTGGAAAACAACAAAAAAATGGAAAATTCTTTGATTAGTGGAGACTCGATCCCTAATTTGGGGAGACTTGATTATTTTTTGAAAACGTGTTTAAAAGAGCATGTATGGTAATAAGCCTATTTTTACCCTGTTTCTATTATCATCCTATCCATCTGAAGCCTTTGGTTAGAACAGCGTCTGCCATCTTTGCTCAACGCATTGGCTCAAATGGTGTTGCGATAATTGGGGTACTCGATTAGAGTTTTTGCTGCGCTCAAACAGAAGATTTTCACCATTCTCAAGACAATTTTGTCATTATATTGGCTCTTAATAAGAGGCGAATGACCTTAAGGCTAAAACCTCCATAATCGAAATAAAAAATGGCTCCTAATAACAAAGCAAAGAAGCTGAAATAATAAAATTAATAATGAAATTATGTGGTACCCTTCCTAATAGGGCAAAAGTAGGTACCTAACTCCATTCAATGTTATAAATGTATTGTGGTATTGATTAAATTGTTGTGATTAGATATTACTATTTTTGTTACTACATATTACCCATCTCTCACCTAATTTTTATTACGAATTCCCCAAATCTCTGTGCAATTATTTGAAAGCTGTCGTTATTATGGTTGAGGAACGTCAAATGTGGGATGCATGGTTGCTATGTATGCTGTAGTGAACATTTACAGTTAAGTTTTTGTATGATGAAACGTTCATTTTTGACGGTTTTTTTTGTTATTTTATGGCAACAATGACTTCAATTGTTCTGGTTCGAATTTGGTTATTTTCAGTACTGTGTATGAAGCATGGCGAAGGGGATCAAATCTCCACGAGTTTGAAGGGATCAAGTGAACCCATAGCATCTATTTCAGCAAACTTCAGTACAAATATAGTTGAACAAAAAAATCAGCTCAATCATAGCGTATTCATATAATTGACATTCTCCTGTATTTCTGTATGCAAAACTATAGTATGCAGTGGGTGACTTTATCAATTGTATGAAAGTTTGAAAATTTGGAAAATAAATCTTCTTCAGTTCTTCTGAGATTTTTTTCTTTAAATCGGTAAAAATTCGGAAACACATGTCCAACTTATTTTTCAGTGTTAAAGAAACTTATGTTTAGATAAAACTACGCAACTTTCTAGTATATTCGATTAATGTATTCTGATCCGCCTTTGAGTTTCAATGATGGGATCAAGTCTCCCCGGGGATCAAGTCTCCTCAGTCTCCCCTATAGTGGCAGATATTGCCCGGCTTACTCAATTAACCTTAAGTTTACGGGGCACTCTATAGCAGTTCCAGTTGCAGCTCCACAGGGATGTGGTGAACATCGGTTGAGCTTCAAAATAACGGGAATCTTGCCCGCTTCTGGCTCGTTTCAATTTTAATTTGCTCAATGTATATTATTGTACAAAAAAAATACATAAAAATAATTCTTATTACACAATTCGATCCCAAGTCCTTTAGATAACATGTTTCGGACGATACCATCTGGACTATATTTCCGCTTTGCACCAACGGTAAAACTGGTGATCACAACAAATACGTCAAGGTTCACTTGATTGAAGGTTCAGATCGCCGGGTAGCCATAGACAGTACAATTTTCATAACCTTCAGGACAACGAAAGTTTAATTTTGCAATAACTTATGAACCAGTTGTCATAGCTATGAACTGTCTTTAGAAGAAGTTGTTCTACTTGACTGAATCTATAGAATGTAGCATACAATATATTTTTCAGGTGCACCTGGCGGCATATTTATGAATTTAATGAAAATGTATTATTTTCTCATAGTAAACTCCATACAAACTTAGAATCATTTGTGCTAAAACATGCTCTAACAGATTTGATTCAGATTTGGCGTAGGAGTTCGTTGAAGAATTACGAATTTTTCTAACTTGGTTCTGCGATATTCAATTTTTTTCATACATCCTCGTGTCACCCTAATGGGCATGGCTACTTGGGACCGTTGATGTTTCTGCTTTGCTTCAATGACGTGTATGTAATGCTGAAAACTCTTCGCCTGTTCTTGCACAGACGATCTCATAATAATTCGTCTCAGTTGCTCAATTCAGGATTTCTGATTTCTCCAACAACATCATGAAACTTTCGCTGGTGGTGGTGTAGCGAGAACTTCGCGTGTGTGTGTAAATCCTAAAAAATACGGTGATCGAATTCCCACGAAAACATTTCTGGTAGAGCTCTTCCTCCAAGACCCACAGAACTTTTTTTTACTGCCGAAGTTTTGCCTGCCCGACCCAAGATCTTTGTAACTGCCGAAAACCTGTGGAGAAGGCACAGTCGATTGATAGGTAACGAGGGGAGGCAGTCTTTCGTCTGTCCTGGTTTTTTACTCGCCTCATATGGTCACCCTAGGTATATGCTTGATCAAGATATTGCGAAGGGGGCTTATTTTCAACATCGGTGTAGCAGCAGTTTTATCAGGGACAGGGGAGAGAGGGCGTAGGGTAAAGTGCCTATTTTTACCATACTAAGCAGGGTGCCTCACTAATTCAAAAATTTCTCGGCCTACAATCAAAGGAATGCCTAAAAATTGACATCAACAGCTTTGCTTTGTTGTTAAGAACCAATACAATAACACAAATGCGCTGAAAACAGTGAAATTCTCGTATTTGAGCGCAACAAAAACTCGAATCGAGTACCCCTATTGTTGCGCTACCATTTGACTCAACGCGTTGAACAAAGATGGCAGACACTGCTCTAACCAACGGCTTCAAATGGGTGGGGTGACCACAGAAACATGGCGAAAATGGGCGCATCACCCTATATAATGGTAGGGAAAGAAGAGCAAAACTTGTAAATTTCGGGTAAACGGGAGATCAGCTACACGAATTAGCGCCTCTCTCTAGTAGGTCGTGGAGTACCGGGTTGAAGGATGATATTCTGCGAACCCGCGTCATCAGACCATCGGATCGCTCTCGCTGCAATTTCCTTCTACGTAGGCGTATTGGTAAGGGCGATGGCGCGGTCTGATCGGCTCTACAAGGCAGGACAGCCTAATACGCCGCAAATGCGCATCAAACGTTTCGTGGTTAGACATAAGCCGGGACATTACACGAATGAAATCCCAACCCACATCCATCCCCGTGCACCAATGATTCGTTGATACCTTCGGGATAATGGAATGTAGCCATCGACCAAGTTTCCCATTGCTCCAGGAAGTTTGCCAACTGTTGAGTGTTTTCTGAAAACAGATAGTGGCTTGCTTGGGGTTCTCCTTGTATAGCCGTCTTTTTCCGATGCTGTAGCGTGTAAAGGTAATCTCGGCTCCAGGCACGCCAAAAGTGCTCACGCATCCTCGAACATCTGCCTTTTGGGCCCGCCTGGTCTTCCGCCTCCTGGCGAGGATCTTTTCCTCTTTGTAGTCACGGAAACTATAGTGTTCTCCACTCCAATCTGCTTCTCTTTACCCTGCTTCGAAGGAAGATCCGCGTTGCCGTGTCATACTCATTCACGGCAGACAATAGCGCCATTCGGATTCTGATGACCATCTGCTTAAAGTCCACAAACCTGTGGAGTTCCTCCACCAAGTGCTTCGCTGTCACTACTTTTGGCGTCTGTGGAGTGTAACTCAATCCTTGCTCTGGCTGTTGTTGTTGTTGCTGCTGCTTCTCCTCCTGATGCTCTTACTGAATAAGTCCAGCTGTTGCTGATGGTGGTGACCTCACCAACCCACCTCTGGTGAACGGATTCGCCGTGCCAGCTCCGTATGCGTGGGATTCATTTTTCTCCATTTTGTTGGGTCCCAACTCCAGGCCGCCATTTCCACTCGTCGTACGTCGTCGCCTCTTGTGATTCCATGATTATCAATGCTACTAAAATCTTAGCAGCAGGGAGGTCATGCTAGGGTTGACACTAGTCTTCATGGGGAGTAGTGTTCAGAGCCGGATCGGCGTAATATCGGGGAGGCTCCAACCGAATATAATACCACCAACTAAATTGTGACGAGTTTTTAACGTAGCCGGAGACCTGCCAGGGTTTTCTTGGTGACGGAGGCAGCCGTGCTGTTAATCCACTTGCCATTTCAACTCGGTGTCATCCTTCCTTACTCAGTGAATAGCCCAAATTCGCTAGTCCACGACGGAAGCTACCTCGACGGAAAGTTCCCTGACGAAAGAATGTCTCCCGCAACCGTTGACGGATGCGTGTTTCTTTCTTCGATGCAGTCCGGCAGAATGCCGAGGTCAGTCCAGCAATTCCGGGTGGAAGATTGCGTCCGCCTCACTGGTTCCCCGATGATTCAAGCAGGCGATTCGCTACGGACTACTCGGAATAGTCCCCGACGTTGGATCTTTCCTACTCCGACGAAGGGTTCCCCGGCAGTGGAAGATTTTCCGGAACCAATGCTACCCGGCCAGATGTCGAGGTCGGTCCTGCGATTCTGGGTGGAGGGTGACTTCCAGTTCACCGGCTACCCGACGAGCTTTTACCGGTACTTCTTCCTGATTTACTCGAACTAGGTACCGAGGCCAATTCTGCGATTCCGGAAGGAGGATGACTTCCGGTTCTCAGGTGCCCTGATGACCTACCATCGACGAAGTGCATGGTCTAGTCCCCGTGCCACTTGATTAAAGAGATTAAGCCTCGTTTATGGACGCCTCTCGTGCCTCGATCCCTATAACACACGCTATCTTCTTCGAGTATAAGGGTTATGGGAATCGTTCCAGCTATCACGTAGCCTGCCTCTGACGAGATAGTTCGATACGCGCTAGACACCCGCATGGCCATCAGCCTGAACGTGCTGTTCAGCCGAGATGTGTTCCTCTTCGTCTGCAGTGCCGTCACCCAAATAGGTCGTGCGTATCGGATCACCGATGTAGTGACACTCTCCAGTAGTCGCTTTTTGCTGCTGCTAATCGCCGAAATGTTGGGCATGATTCGAGATAGTGCAGCGATCACATTTACGGCTTCCCGCGTGCGTGGTCGATGTGGCTATTGAAGCTTACCCGGTCGTCTATCATCACTCCCAGTTGTCTAACTTCCCGCCTTGAGTTGATGATACACTCTCCGACCGAAATTCTTGCCTGCTGCACTGCCTTTCGGTTGCTTATCAAAATCATCGGTTTTGTGGTGAGCTAGCGTCCGCTTCTTATCGCGCATCCAGTCATCCACAACATCTATCGCCTCCGTTGCGAGTACTTCTACTTCCTCTAGTGATTCGCCGATCACTAGGAGCACCACGTCGTCCGCAAAACCAATAATCTTCATGCCCCTGGAGAGCCTCAGCTTCAGTACTCCGTCGCACATAGCATTCCAAAGAGTTGGGCCGGGTATGGAAACCTGTGGAACGCCAGCTGTTACTGTTACATCTCTTTTTCTGGCGTCAGTTTCGTAGAAGTAGCTCCTCAGAATCCTACAGAGGTACTCGGGAGCTCTCAGTCTGTACAACGAATCGGCGATTGCGGCCGAACTAGTGTTGTTGAAGACGTTTTTTACGTCCAGTGTAACCACTCCGCAGTAGCGGTTTCCTCTTCTCTTTTGCTTCTGCGCAGCCTCCATAGTTTCCACGACCGTTCGTATGGCATCCACAGTGGACCTACCTTTCCGGAAACCGAACTGCATATTGGATATGCCATTCTCTCCCTCCGTGTATGTTGTAAACCTGTTAAGGATTGCTCTTTCAAGCACCTTGCCAACTGTATCCAAAAGGCATATCGGCCTGTATGCTGAAGGATCTCCAGGGGGCTTGCCTAGCTTCGTTACCAGCTTTTGTCGCTTCCAGATGTCGGGGAAGTTACCATCGTCGATGCACTTTTGAAACGCGGTCCTAAACATATCCATGTTCGATATAATTGCTGTTTTCAAAGGCACGTTGGGGATAACGTGTGGTTCCGGGGCCTTCTTGGTTCTCAAGGCTTTTGCCACCACTATCAGCTCCTTGTTGGTTACCCGAGCTTCTTCTTCGTAGTCATACTGTCATACTGAGCTTAATTTCCTTCCTCCGGCCCTATACACTGGTTTTAGAGCATCTCTTTCAGCGATGTTGTGGGCTTTCTGCATTTTCCTCCGGACTCGGTGGTAACATGCACGTAGGTTGGCAATCGCCGAATTCCACCAGAAGACTGGGCGGTGACTGTACCTTGGTTTACCTTCTATTGGCATGGTTGCATCGCACGCTATTGCTAATGCCGTTGTCACTTCATCTGCACATGCCCTGTTGTGTGTATGTGTGTCATTTAAACTCACACAATTTTCTCAGAGATGGCTAAACCGATTTTCACACACTTCAAATGAAAGGTATCACGCTCCCATAAGCTGCTATTGAATTTTTAGTTGATCCGACTTCCAGTTCCGGAGTTACGGGTTGAAGAGCGCGGTCACGCAGCAAATTCCCATATAAACTGGTAACACCATGATGTCTAAATGATGTAATACATATTAAAATGCGCTCCAAAAAATATGAGTTTTATCGTTGACGTAATTTCAAGCATGACAGAATTTGACAAACCGTAATTCACGAAATGACGAAATATAACCATGCTCCGTGTAGTTTTACATGAAAGATATATATTACATGCGCAATGACATAAAATTACACTTACTGCCATTCAGAACAAACGCTATATGAGGAGTAAAATTACGTGATTTACGAAATTCAACGTCATGTAAAATTAAAATCAAACTTAAAAGTAAGTCATTTTTGATGCTCGTATATGTCAGGGTCGGGAGACGTAAATTTACGCGATTTTTTCTAGGTGTGTGGGTACAACATTACTTGGATTTGTAGGTCTAGATCACTTCTGGCCAATCAAAGTAGCTTTGACCATATTGGCCAACTATGATGGGTCTTGATGCTCCATGGGAACTGTCAAGTTTCTAAACAAATATCACACCTATTTCCCAGCGAATTCTTGAACGATTTTTACAAACTTGATTCCAAATAAAAGATACAATAATCCCATTGACTGCAATTGATTTTCATTCGGTTCTGACCTTTGGTTCGGAAGTTACAGTATAGTTAGTTAGGTCACAATGGAATTTCCCATATGAACCATTACAAACATAATACCTCAGAGGCTGAAAATCTATTGGAATGGTCACCAAAATACATCGAATCGCAGGTCTAGATCACTGATTGCCAATCAAACATTCTTTGAATATATTGTCCTCCATCGACAATTGCAGAAATCCCGGTTTCCGGGCATGTTCCGCAGCTAGAGTCACATCTATTCTTCGGTGATGACTGAATCGATTTTCTCAAACCAAGTCTCAAATGGAACGCAGTTGGGTGTTGCATGCACCCCATGCACCATACTGCTTCGTAACACTGCTCTTGTGGTCTTATACAACGTTTGGGCCAACTTGAATTCCTGTGGAAATTCTTTCATTCCTCATTTCGGCTTTCTACATTACTTTCTTGGCATGGTTACGGAATGCCTGCTTCAATATGGCCCAGTATTTCTCAACAGGGCTCGATTTCGGTGTGCACGGAGGATTCTTTGACACAAAGTTGACCTCTTTAGCCTTGTACCATTCCAGAACATCTATTAAGTAATGGCACTAGGTTAAATTCGACTATAAAAGCGTAAATCCGCCGTAAGACCACAGAAGTGAAAGTTTTTGAAGGCACTGAAATTCCTGAATTTGGCAGGAATTTTGAGGATTTACTTAAACTAAACAACTTAGCCTTATTAAGTCTTTGGAGAAGTTTTCGTAGTTTATGACCCGAGCAACACCAGTTGTTGACTAGCAGTTTCAGCAACATAATTCGTTACATAAAGGTATATGGCAACCATTATTGCGCTGGTTTAGCGACCCAAAAAGCGCACGTGTAAAAGCCTTTGCTTATGCAACTAATCGCTGTCGTTGCTTGTTACAAGTGCTGCTTGGGGAGCCCCCTCTTTTTGTTAAAACAACAGTCAGGGTTGTTCTAATTTTACCAAGATCAAAAAATTAACTTTTTAATCATTCTAGCCAGAGTCAAACGACCTTCAGCGAAGTTGTAGAATGACAAATTTTGGAAAAGTTTGCTGAAGACATGTAAGCTCTATCTGTCATACATTTTATTATACAACAAATTTAAAGTCGGAGCTTAGAGTGTTTCTTACAGTTACAATTTTTTTTCAAATAACTTTTGCTGTATTCATTTAAAACTGAAGTAGTCTTCAGACAACTTTAAGATTGTTTCAAGACGAATAATTTATTTCATGGCACCATATATCTAGCTATTTCCATATATCTAGTTATGAGCACTTTTTCGCCAAAAATGGGGTTGTTTGGAATAACAATATCAATCATTTGGGGCAAATAAGAGATAATTCTTTTTAACTATAAATGAGAGGCTGAGAGCAAGAGTAGGTTAAAATTTTTCTCAGAGCAAAAGTGGGTTAAAATATTCTGTTAGGAGAGAAATGGTATATTCATCACAACCTCAGGCAAAAGTGGGTCAAATATTAGGTGATATGAATAAAAACAAGAATCCAACTTACTTTGCTAAAATTGACACGATGATGCTGTTTGCCGAGCATTTACTCAGATCGATATGATAAAAAAATAAGATGAGCTAATACTTTTCGAACATCAAACATCTATCAAATTAGTATGAATAAAAATTAACAATTGGAGCATATGCTTAAAAAATGTTGAGCATGCTCAGATAGCATCTACTTTTTAAGTGTGACCTGATTCCTGTAATGAAACCGCATTCGTTTAATTTTCTACCAGTTCCTCTTCGATTACTTGCCGTTTTTATACGACGGTGGCCCTGATTTTAAAAAAAATTAAGTGTAAAGTAATTTGCGATCATTTTCATAAAAATCACTACAACAAAAACATTTTATAACTAATGATAGTTCCCTAATCTTGTGATTCCAGATAAATAGTATAGGTTAAATCTCGATGAAAAATGGTTGTTTAGTTACTCCCTAATCCATTCCGACGGATCCTATTCAGATATGCTATTTTTTGCATCATACAAAACGTAGTATTCACTAAACAACAGTTTGTTAAAATATATGGAACGTGTATCAAGCAGTCATAATCAAGACTCACGAATAGATAAATTCGCTTCGAATATTGCTATATTGGTAGCCAGATACCTTTTCAGATTTCAATCCAGGATATTTCAGTGTCCTTCGTCAAGCAGGAAATTGGTATTTAGTGACATCTTAGAACATCACCAAGCATAGTTTCTGGTGAGGCAGAAACGGGGACCTGAGGAAGGGCTTCTGGATTTTTTTTTACTACGTAACAGGCCGACAAGGGTACCCGGATACCCGCCAATAATGAATCGGTCGTAAATTGTCTCCATGTGTCCAGATGACTTCAAACGAGACCGCAATATTCATAGATCATCGAACTGATATAATTTGATGTGTCACATGACAGGTACAATCACTAAAAATGTTTAGTCCGAAGAACCGGATTCCGGAATATCCGGAACCGGTCGTAAAGTGGCCCCGTATGCCCAAATGACTCAAAAGGTGATTGAATTGTTCATAGATCATCAAGCAGATGTAATTTGATGTGCTGTGAGATATGTATATGCTGGTTTAAATATTCCACAGATAAGGCTTGCTGTTTCTGGGAATCGGTTCCTGGAAGTCTCTAGGAATTTGTTCCTGGATGTCCCGGATACTCCGAAAAGGTCCAGAAATAGTTCATGAGTATTCAATTTGCATTGCACATTTTTCAAAAAAAACGTAATGTTTGGTATGCCTTTTGGTATAGATGGTGCATTTTGGATTTACTAGGTCCTCCAGAACCGGTGCCAGGATACCCGGATATGGCCATTACGATCCTTGAATGACTTCGAAGGGGCTGCATATAAGTTTTAATCATGTACGGGCTATGAATGATATGAATAAAACGAGAAAACGCTTATGCTAATTCTTGTTTTTGCAAAGTAAACTTATTAAGCATTTGCTCAAATCGGTATGATGAAGCATTTACTTTGATCAAAGTAGGCTCGAATTTCGAACAAAGCATTTGCTCTGTCAAACAAACATATGCCACCGGTTGGTCGTGTAACTTGTTTACAATTTTTTTTAGATTTTCCCGCATTGCGAATTTTTTGCTTATCCGATTCCAGTAATGTTATACGAGGAGGAATTTTTGAACAGCGGTGCTGATGGTAAGTACCATTTTTTTCTTGATTTATCTGCAAAAAATGTACGGTATTTGTGTATTTTTAGCAGATTACGATGAAAACGTTGTACCGAATACCAGCACCACTGAATCAAAAAAACGCAAGCGTGGAAATAAATGTGAAGATGATTTTCATTTCGTTGCAGTGCTGGAACAGATGGGTATTATTTTATTGGAGAAATCTCAGTCGCCTGTAGTAAAGAGCCAAAAAGCCACAGCAGCGCAAAATATGTGCAACGAAATGATGATCAGATACGGAATTTCGATGACTAAAGACCAACTGATTAAAAAGATACACAACATGAAAGCCAGATTGAAAAGCAAAACTGATTTAAAACAAACAGGTAACTGGAATATGGTATTGAATGCTGCTGAGAAAAAGTTGTTCGAGCTTTTAGGGGGCGTCGACAATCCGAGTGTAACAGCACGGAATTGTAGGTTTAGTATAATCGATACGTTTCCAATGTAATAACATGTTGCCCAATTATTTAAGATGGCTTGTCAATCGGGAAAACAAGAAACGACCCAACATCTGTTCTAGAAACTGTTGTTTGGTGAACACCGAGGTCCTCGTCAACTCCAACCTGAAATTTGGAAGCAAGCTAATCTCAAACACCATTTTGAAGTGTGATGCTAAAAACATCAAATCTGTCGATTAAACAATCAATTGGGTTACATGTAACATGCAATCGTTTTATAGAGAATTATCACAAATCGAATCATCAGGTGAATATCACTAGTTAATCTGTCAAAAAGTTAATTTTGTTGTTGCAATATTTAATAAAATATGCGCTATTTATTTAATATTTCTACTTCCCTGAAAACCTGGGTCACCAACGTATCTCAAAAAACACTTCATTTTGTGTGTATTGCTTAAAGCACCTCCTCGCGTTTCATCATAATCGGCCAAAAAAAGTTCTACCAAACGGTCCACGTTTTGACGAGAAAATCTATACAAATCTTTAAAATTTCTGTCATCCCCGAAACGTCGAGATGTGTAAATTTTCACAGCACGGATGGGATCACATTCCCAATTGTTTATTCCAGCAATTAATGGAAGTGGAAGTGGCAGAAAATTTAACGAATACATTTTGATTACAGTCACAATTCACATTTAAAAAGTAAATGCTACCTGAGCACGCTGAATGCCGTGCTCAACATGTTTTGAGCATATGCTCAAATTTTGAACTTTTATTCATACCAATTTGATAGATGTTTGATGTTCGAAAAGTTTTTACTCGTGAGATTTTTTATCATACCAATTTAAGTAAAAGCTCAAAAAACAACGTCAACATGTTAGTTTTAGCAAAGTAAGCTCGAGTTTGATTTTTATTCATATCACCTAATAGCAGACTTAAAGCTAGACGTTGAAAAATTAATGATAATAGCATAAATGACCCTCGGACAAACCCAACGGAATTTTCATATAAATCCGGAACCGGTTATCTGACCTGACCAACATATACAGCCTAAGAAACTTGAATGAATTCCCGATTGTTTGCAAGTTTGGTTAAAATCCGTTGACAATTGTTAAAACTAGAGCGAATTAAGCACTTAAATTGATGACTGAAAAGTATCACGAGGGCGCAAAGGTTAGAGGTGTTTTTTTTTGTTGGACACAACGGTTAACGGCTCGTCTTTCACGAAAGCTAAGCTCGTATGCATGATCAAAGTTGACTTCAACGTAAACAAAATACATGGTTAGTAACGTGCTTGTTGAGCAGCAACTTGTTTGACAGAAATATGATCGAGCAAATGCTATGTTCGAAATTCGAACCTACTTTGATCAAAGTAAACGATTTAGCGTACCGATTTGAACAAATTCTCAACAAGTTTACTTTGCTCAAACAAGAAATAGCATGAGCATTTTCTCGGTTTATTCATATCACCTATTATTTCGCGCAAAAGTGGTTCAGGGCAAGACTGGTATAGAATATTAACCCATTTTTTGCGCTAAGCAAAGAATCAGATATTTCTTATTCGGACTTGTGTGTAATAAAATTTTAGTAAATTTTTCAATGCCTTAGAAATCGTGTAATATAGGATCCGTATTGGTCAACAGGCACCGAAAATTTACGATTACCACCAATTCGAAATCCAAGATGGCGACTTTCAATTACCACAAAATAGTGAGAACCACCATCAATATGGGTGTCATCTGAAAGGGAGTGGTCAGTAGACATCGGAAATCGATAATCAATGGAGTGAAAAGCGCATGAACCTGCGTTATATGGGCTCGATTCTGTCAACGCCATTCTGGTAGTACGAATTCCAAACAGCAGAACATTACTCTAGTGACGAGCGAACCAGCGTGCAATAGAGTGATTTTAAACAGTATACGTCCCTAAAGTTTTTCGATAATGAGCCCAAGCTGTCTTAATGTCACGAAGTATGAAGTGTGTGGTGCTGAATCCATGATGACTCCACCACCCTTGACGTGAAAGTGTCTTGGAATGCTCGAGTCGAATAAATGGTAGTTAAACTGAATCGGATAGCGTTTCCGCGTAAGCGTAACGATTGAGCATTTACTCGGATGTAAAACCTTTCTGTTTAGATCACACCACGTGCTAAAGCTCTCCAATTCGGCATCGGTTTTATCCCATATTTGTCGAAAAAATTTCATGTCATGGGCGACATAAAGGCGTATTTTGATATTGACGTCGTTGAAGAAAAGAAAGAATATTACTGGACCGATATGGCTTCCTATTGAGATGCCGGATGTAGTGAAAAATGGTACAGATAGGCAGTCTTTAATGCTGATTTGGAATTACCTTCCATCGAGGTAGGAACGAAACCAGCGGAGGAGTTGTCCATGAATACCGAGTTTGTCCAGCTTCGCTATTTCGATATCATGGTTGATTTTGTCGAAGGCCGCCGATAGATCTATGTAAATAGTATCGGTTTGCAATCCGTCAGCGAATCCATCGAGTACATATGTTGTGAACGAGAGCAGGTTGGTTGTCGATCATTTAGGCATAAAACCGTGTTGTTGCAATGTAGTGTTTGCAGTGAAAGAAAATCGGATCTAAAACGACTTCTACAGACCACCCCCTTTCAAATGATACCCATGTTGATGATGGTTCTCACTATTTTGTGGTAACCGGAAGTCGCCATCTTGGATTTCAAAATGGAGTAATTATCGATTTCAGATGTCTACCGACTACTCTTTTTCAAATGACATTGATGATGGTTCTCCCTATTTTCTGATAACCGGAAGTTGCCATCTTGGATTTAAAAATGGCGTAATTATCGATTTCCGATATCTACTGACCATCCCCTTTCAAATGATACCCATATTGATGATGGTTTTCCCTGATCGGTGATAAATCATTTTTGAAAACATTCTTAGGATAAAAATGGAATATATATCCTCTCAGGGCAAAAGTGGTACAGTAATGTTTCGATTATATCACGGTCGGTCTGTATTTTAGCGTGATATATTTGAAGCGTGATATATTCAAAGCAAAACAAATAATTATATTCAAACATTAACCCATGTATTTCTATAAACAAAAAATAATAGAAAGTTAAAGTTAGTCAAAAAGAATAAATCATAGTAGGGTAATGAGCCTATTTTTGCTATGTTTCTATTATCACACTACCCCTTTGAAGCCGTTGGTTAGAGAAGCGTCTGCCATCTTTGTTCAACGCATTGGGTCAAACGATATGTTATAAGCGGATATTTTTTCTCCACACAGCTTCACTTTACCGTTTCATAAAGTTGTTGAACCACCCAAAGCTAAACTTGAAGGAATTTGGCACGTTAAGGTTTTGGACAAATATCATGACTATTAAAATCAGTGTATTCGAAGAGACTACGATTCAGCTCTCGTTGTTTCAACATCCATAGAAATAATCCCATTTCCAATTGTTGATGTCCTTTCAAAAGAAAAGGTAATCAAGTCAAGAGAAAATGCATATCTCGGAATACCTACCATATCTTGCGTATTTTGGTTTTCTCATTATTTTATTAGATTTTCCTGCGGATAACTAACAATTAAGCGAAAAAAAAGCAGTAGATTTATTTACCCAATACACCAGAATGCCCTTCAAGGACACGGCAAATAAGAATTTAAAACTAAAATTGGAATCGACTGTAAGATATTTCGGCACTCCTAGACATTACAACAACGTTTTAGTAAAACATGATTTCGAGATTATTCGCGTTTATAGTTTCGCGCCACGTCCTCCGTTCACACAAAGGAATAAGATGAACAGCGCTATAACTTTGAAGATAAAAGAATAAAAAAGTTCGACTTTTTAACCGACCTCATCATATATATACCCTTAACGAAATAGTCCAAAATCAATAATAGGCTCATTACCCTACATGTAAATAAGTGGCTTAATTGGATCAAAACGTAGTGTGCCTTGTATGTTTTTTTAAAAAGCGTGATATAATCGAGGGTGATATAAACGAGTATTGATATAAACGCATAGTGATATAATCGAAACATTACTGTAAAACCGTTTTTTAACCGTTGTGTGTCCGACGCGGTACCCGGGTACCTTTTCAAGTTTCAATTAATTAAATTTCTATGTTTTATCCATAGCTGGAAATTGAAACTTTGTGACATCTTAGAACTTCACTAAGTCAAGCTTTTGGGTTAATAATATTGTTGATATAGTAAGGGTGGGAGTGAGGAGGGGCTCCTGAATTTTTTTACTACGTAACAGGCCGACGTGGGTACCCGGGTACCCACAAAACTAAAATGCCCGTAACTAAGGTAATATCCAACCGATTTCGATACTTTTGGCCGTTTTGGATTCAGGAACTCATCCATTTTTGGACTTGGTAAAAATGAATCGGGTTACTTCATTCGGTTCTCGGGAATCCGGGTTTCCGGAAGCAGGTTCCAGTGCTGGGGTACTATTTGCGAACTTCAAAGGAATACTAGCAATATGGGTATCAAAATTCTTGGAATTGCATCAGTAGGCTGTATCTCGTGGTTTTGGAACCATTTGGTGATTTGACCCCGGAACGGACATTCCGGAGCAGGTTCCCGTGGGGCAGTGAGTGGCCATTCCATTCCAATTACATTTTTCAAATTGCCATAGGGTCCCGTAACAATAAAAAACAGACTTCCGAGACAATTTGAAGAGTTTTGATACAAATATTGCTAGCACATTATTAAAATTTACAAATTATATCCTAGTACTGGAACATTACTCCGGAAAATCCGGATTACCTAAAACCAGATCCATTATTCTGGTTCTATTGTACAGAATCAAAAAGTGGACGAGTTCCTGAATCCAAAATATCTAAAAGTGTCCAAATCGGTTAAAGGAAGCCATAGTTATGAGCATTTCAATTTGTGGGTACCCGGGTACCCTCGTTGGCCTGTTAAAGGTGTTTTTTTTGTTGGACACATAACTGTTAAGGAACACCCTAAAGTTTGCATTTGAATTTCTCGTGCAATGGAAAATATAAAAGCTAGAGCTTGCATGTCTTCAGCAAATTTGTCTAAAATGTGTTGCTCTACAACTTCATCGAAGACAGTAAAGCTCTATCTCAAACCGTTAAAAAGTTCTATTTTAAATATTGCTAAATTTAGAACCAACCTAGCATCGGTTTAAACAAAAAGCAGGGCCTTGAAAAGTACAACAACTTTGCCAAACATGTTGTAAGGCTAAGTCATTTAATTTTGGCAAAAAGTTAAAATTCCTACTAAATTCGCATTCTGGACCACTGTGCACTGTTTCCAGTACATACATTGACTGTTCCGACTGTTGACAAATTGCATGCCAAATCATGTAGTTTTTGACAAACTGTCCTTTCTAACTTCCTCAGGAACTTATGACGAGCAGTAAAAAAGGTCCTGGCTGCCGTAAATCTGATTTTACATAAGTCTAATCATACGTTATGCCGTTTCAAAACACGACTTACCGCAGATTGGGCCATTCCCAGCGTCTGGGAGCATTTTCCGTCTCCTATTTCGCAACGGTTGCCCATTTGCGAATGAAGTTTATTCAATGTAAACAATACAAATTGAACTAATTTCGCCAAAAATTTCAATAGAAGACACCCCAGGGAATGAAAATACATACATCAGTTTGAAACTGATGCAATTTGATTTCATACACCCTTTACGCCGCTGACGCTACTCTTTACATGGCCGTTGTCGTGATTACCGCATTTTCAAATAATTGGCGATGTCTTCAAGACCTTGCCGTTGTCACACCCTTCCTATTTCACGGGGATTCTAACGCATTATACTTCTATTGCCTCTTTTTAGTCAGCCTATTGCGACGAATCATCTGGATCACAGGTAAAGTGTTGATGCGGTTTTACTCCGTTGCCCTTACTGATATAAACGTAACACTATACTATTATTATTATTGATTGGAAGAATAACACCACATAGAATGGATTTTTCTCTCTAAAATTGCTCTTTTATCTAAATCTGTACATTTACTGAACTTGATACTTCTTGTATCGAATACTAAAGTTTTAATTTTTCCTCCCACCTAAACAGGACGAACGCACGGCGGAAGCTGTCGGGGTGCTGATCAAAGGAATTGCACTGTTCAACGAGGTTGCCGTACCACCCCACAAACCGACGCACGTCGCCGAGGAATGCCTGCGGGTTTGCTTCGCTGATCAGGGCAGTGTGTATCGAATGTAATCTTATTTTTAACTTTTTCTTAAAAATATGTCTTGTTTTATTACCTATCACATATTTTATCTAAAACTATCAGAACTATGTTCGTTGATTTCAATACATATCACTAAGTCTTTTGGAAGATATCTCTGTTGAGCTATCCGAAGTGGCGATTGGAGGTTTTACTGTACGATTGAGAGGTCCTATTTAACTTGTTGTTCAGAATCTTCATCCACCGGAAGATGTCCGTTGATTGTTGGCTGCTGCTCGCTTTGTATCAGTCCATTTTCTGTTGTTCCTGCCTCAAATGTCTGCCCTCGTAGAGAAATGTGGACACCACTAAAAACAAAAATTAAAACATAACTAGTACACATAATGATATGCACAACCAGCAATGATACTAACAGCGTTAGCGCAAACACCACCAGCTGGGTTGCCATCGTTAGCCAGAAGAACGCCTGGGGATAGCTGCTGATCGAAGCATTGTACACCTGGGTGTACAAAACCCCGCTAAACAGTGGCACAGCGTTATCGAAGACGGATAAAAACGAAAAAATAATCCCCCGCTGCGAGGCGCCTACCATCTTTGAGATCATGGACCGAAGCACCGGTGCCACCACCGGACCTAGACTGGACACGGTTGCCCCAACGTACAACAACCAATCAACTTCGGCGAAAATGTAGAAAAACCGGGCAGTCGCATGAGCCATCGCCCCGATCATGATGATTATCTGAAATCATTGACACAGGTTAGTATCATCCATTTACTGATATGGAAATGATCTCACCGTATCCCTCATCTGGAGGATTTTGGTAAAGAACGGAACACCGAGAAACATCATCACCACGTAGGCTGCTGATTGGTACGTTTTGAAGTTACTGTACAAATCCGCGTCCCAGTTGAACTTGAGCTGCGTGTACAGGTACATTTTAGCTTTCTCGTCCCGCTGAAATGTGTAGAAGGACATGGCGACCATCAGGATGTACAGATAGGTTCGCCGATTGAGGGTTCGTTTTTCGAAGAAGGTTCGCAGCGATAGGGCGACATGTTGCCGATCGAAAAAGTCCGCTGGCATTCGATACCAGGGGAGCTCCCGGATCGACACCTGTCGATCGGTGGTTCGGGATTTGAGACGCAACGCTGAGTACGTGATCGATAGGAACAAAAGTGAGGCGTTAATCGCGAACATTACGGTAAACGATTTGGCGGTGTGATTGTAAATAAGTCTACCGATTGCGACTCCAATTGGCATTGTGCTTAGGTAGGTTGCGTCCAGAATGGTGATCCGGATGGTTCGATCCGCAACGGAGGTTACGTCTGATATGTATGCGAAGCAGGAGGCAAAAATTGCTATGTCCGCTCCCGTTAGAACACTGGGAATGGTAGCCGTATAGATGATGTACTCGACTGGCCAATTGTCCATCCGAGTATTGACCACGATCATGACGGAATAGACCAACTTTCCCGTCAGGCCTAGAATCAGTGGAAGTTTTCGACCCCGGCGATCGGACCACGCTCCTAGAAAGAGCGCCAGGACGATCGGAACGGCATACATTGCAACATTGTTCCACATGTGGAAAGTTGAAGTTGTGATTTGAACTTCTTTTTTGATGTCCTGATGACTTTCGATGTTGATACAGACGTCGTGCGAGTAGCCATGGTTAACTGTACAAGCTTTGTACAGGAAGAATACCTGCTCGACCACCGATGTTAGCATGAAGGCCATCATGTACAGGAACATTGACGGTTCGACCGTGATTTTGTGGTACCATCGTTGCTGTCCGCGGTCAGACGTCGCGCTCTGTAAGTAAGTTAACCGAACTGTCAATTATAATGAAAATGAGTTTAAATCATAAATTTGCGAACCATTATTTGTTTTCCGTCGGACATTGTGATAAATCATATGCCCGTACGAGACAGCCTGGCAATGAAAGAGTCGAACGAATCGATTGTAGTTGAGCGCTGATTGAAGCGAGTGGTGCCTTTAATCAACTGATACTATATTTAGATAGAGTATGGTGGGTTCTTTCAGAATGAGATTGTGTCGGCTGCTGCTGCTGCTGATGTTGGCTAAGCTCGACGGTTACTGCTAGTACACGATACATCCGAAAAGATTCGACGAATGACACTGGAGAGGTAATGTTGAAGCTGCAAGGGATGAAAGAAATCAGCTTATTATTACTGTGTCACATTTTATGTTAGTTAAACTAAACAATATATCTAAAAAGAAGGTTTGAATCGTGCTAAAATCTGAATTTTAGGCGAAACAATCGAATAAAATTCAGAAAATTTAGCTAAAAGTCATAAAGAATCCGAAAACGGTTTTTTTTTTTTCGAAACAATTTGTTGTTAAAGAACCTTTACCATAACACTTATGCCAAAAATCCAAATTTTCTATAGAAGGTAGTAGGATTGTCTGCATGAATGGTTTAATGCGTTTTACCCTAATTCTTCCCAAATGTTGGGTTTTTAGTTTAACTTTACTCAACATTTCGGAAGCAGGCATAATGCCGCTAATCAAAAGCAATGTAGTGAAAATAAGTGAAGATGGATACATTGACCGCACGGAACATATGAACAGAGCCGTACCGTGGTCTGTTAGTGCCCTTAGCGAAGTCTCAGTTTTGCGCCTCTTTGTTGTTTACTTTGGCACCTTTTCAGTTCGATGTACATCGCGATCGATGACACAATTTGCGTAAAAAAAAACTTCAGTTTTCTCCATAAACGAGAATATTTCAGCGGGCCAATCTAAAGGCATTTCAGAGTAATTTCAAAAGAATAAAATGATTTTTTTTTCTTGCGACCGATTTACAGATGTGGTAAAACTGGCATTGAATTCTACTTTTCACAACTGATGCAACAGAACTATTTACATTCCCATTACGAGAATAAATCATGTATTTTTTATTTTGCTTGAATTTAAACAAGTAAATGTTTGAATTAATGCCTCGGCCGATAGACTATCCAACTCAATTCATTCGCCAATATTAAAAAATGGGGGTGGGAAATACCACATCATAAATGAAACTCACGTGATACATATTCGATAAATCTTGATCGCGTTCAATAATTTTTTATTACTCCAATCTAGGGCCAGATCACTCTAGGGATGTATAACATATTTGGATGAAATCAGCAAAAATGCATTTAATTCCCGTTTTTGAATAAACTTTACACTCCCTCGCAGAAAAATTTGTCTAACAAACGTTCTACGCTGATCCACTTTGTTCAACGTTTTGTTGAGTATAGGACTAATTTTTTATAGGGATTTGACACTTTACACGCAACGCAAAATACATGATGAATTTCTATTATAATGGAAAGAACTGCATTTCATTTCGCTGATTTTTAAAAATGCTTCACAAGTGATCTGCCCCTAGACTACAATATTAACAGTGCACAACCGCAATTAAAAATAAACGGTTTATTTCTAAATAGTATAAACACCAAATTATTGAAAGTATTTTAATCAGGTGATTCTGATTCGGTTAGTGCATAAAAGAACACAATCTACCGACAACCTGCAAATTTTAATGTCTCATAGTAATTTTGAATATTTTTAAAGCCAAGTGCCAAGATTTCACAAAGTGAAATCTTTGAAAAGTATCGTTGATTTATCCACTCATAACACGGCTCAAAGCGCTAGCTTAACGAAGCCTTGGATCTATCATATAATTTTATATTGTATAAAACTTAAAACAAAAAATGTTAAGTGGGTGCCCGACAGATCACGCACACGAAATCCGCTATTTTGCGTGGAGATCTTTCATCTGGGAGAAACATGGGCTTTAAATCACTCTCGATGCCGTTATTAGCATCTTTAATGATGCGATGGTGTTTTTGTTCAGATCTTCTTCCTTGTTTCAACTCCTGGATCACAAACCGTCTGTGATATTAGCGTCCTGCTGGCAGTTTATTCGAGGGTACCGGACGCAGCTTTTGACTACTATGTTTGTCTTGGATATAAGCACCGCTGGTTTTAGACTGATTACGTTTTGGCGGCTCTGTTGTTTCATAATACATTGCGCATGTATGTATATATACAATCATGTAAAGCGACTAAAATGTTGCTACTGATAGCCACATTAGGTTCCCTTATGATAAAATTATCTAAGAGCGAATGATGGAAGCAAAAATTGATACATATTGACGTGACTAACAAATCTATATGTGATCGGCATCCGACCAAAAGAGACGACTGAATCACGTAGCTTACTTTAAGGGGAGGTTTTCATTCAACTGACCAAAAAGTCAGCAAAATTTGGTTATACAAAAAAATTATACAAGGAAATAGTTTTAATGATTCAAAATTATAGAAGGAAATAGTATTATGATTCACTTATATTTTTATCTTCATTTACAAATTTTTTCAAGACGAAAAAACAAAATGGCGCCCGTGGCGACGTTCTGTCTAAGGTTAGGTGTGCGTGGAATACCAAAACTGCATAGAGCCTGCTGCTTAAGGATCGATCTAGAACACCAAACCACAGTGAACAGACGTCCATCTTCTGCATTCAACTTGTGTAAAATCTCTAATGGTTTCGAAGATAGTTGGGATATCCAAACCAGGTGCGCTACTGTCATCATGTTTTTTTGTGGCTGAGTTCGACAGAATTGACAGCGCTTATTCCTCTACCCAGTCAAACTAGTCCGGAACCGGTTCGGACTTCCAGCATGAATTCCAGATCAAATTCAATAACCGATAGAATCTGAATCGGTTGTTTTCTTTGAGCAAGATTCCATACGGAATCCATTAAGGATTTCGAACCGGTTCCGGAATAGATTTGACGGATAGTTGGAATAGGTTGGTGTGGCGGTGCTAGTGTTTATCGTATATTAATTCAAATGTCTGTTCTCTGTGACCAAACTTATTATAACGCTCTAAAGTAAACTAAATTTATTGGAGGAATGACCTAAGAATGAGTAAATAACTAAATAATAATAAGAATGAGTAAATAAATGCACAGTGGCCCCCCATAGGCCAATAATACAAAAAACATATTTCGGCCAAAGCATGTTTTTATTCTCTCGATTAGATGGTTATGGATGTATGTTTTATTATTTCATACTTGATTTCGACAATAATGAACTGATTTTTTATATATAGAAGAATGCATAAGGTGGTTCGTTATTAACCGATATGTTGAATAATATTGATATTCGATTGCTAGTCAGATTTTTTTTTGCTTTTCGAACTGTAGTTACCAATATTAGTATTTTTATCAGATAACGTTACTACTAGCTGTGTATTGGACGATAATTATCGGGTTTTGGTGAATATGGCGTGCGGAAGAGTATGTTTGTATATTTATTCGGAGAATTTAAAAATATTGAATTTGGCTTCAACTAATTTTTTCCCTCGATATCCCTCGCGAATTTTTCTTTAAAATGGTCTTCAGACTGTTCAGTTCCACATAAACTATTCTTTAGCTGCGCAAGTTTGCGCCCAGAATAGCTAGAGAATCTAAGATGTTGTATATGTTTGACAAGATAATACAAGACAAATAACATTATTTCACATTTTAAAATTATAATATTTTATTATTACCTCAAATCTTTAAATTAAATAGCTTAGTTATTATTTAGAAATTAAATAATCGAATTATTTATTTCTTTACGATCGGATCATTACAACTTGAGTTATATTAATTTATCGGACGCTACGTTTGAAACACAGGTTGTTACGGAATATTCGATAAACGGAGCAAACGGCTCACTCCACTTCGTACCACAACGATGTTCTCAAATATGAATTTTATGAGAAAGCCCAAGTTTCAATTGCCAAATAAATTTGAATTCATGAACTGTTGCTCCTTTTTAAAATAAATGGTACCATCACGAGGATATTTTTATTCATGCGAAAAAAAAAAAATATTTTTACCGTGGACAAACTCTTTGTAAGCATAAAATCTACTTTTAGGGAAAAATTAATTGTGATTTCAAATTTTGTCGTTAGCTTGCTATTAAAATCACGAACACATTCCAAAATTGAAGATTGGTCTGTGAGTTGGTTCACGAGATATCATGCTCACTGCAAACGATATCAAAATATTGGCAGTCAAGCACAAAAGCTGCATTTTCGAGAATTGTCAATGAAAAATCATGATTTTTTTTACAAGCACATCAAAATGTGTACTATTTGATGCTCAAAAAATGTTAGAATAAAAAATAGTGATAATTAGATGCGAATGATTGGTGTAATAAGCAAGGCCATATCACACTGTTAGGTAGATATGATCTCTTTTTGCCTTTCTCATATAAAGAAAGGCTATGCAATCACTGTAAAAATCGACTTTTTAACCGAGGCCCGGAGGGCCGAGTGTCATACACCATTCGATTCAGTTCGTCGAGATCGGCAAATGTCTGTGTGTGTATGTGTGTGTGTCATTTAAACTCACACAATTTTCTCAGAGATGGCTAAACCGATTTTCGCAAACTTAGTTTCATCTGAAAGGTATAACGCTCCCATAAGCTGCTATTGAATTTTTAGTTGATCCGACTTCCGGTTCCGGAGTTACGGGTTGAAGAGTGCGGTCACACAGCAAATTCCCATATAAACTAGTACTACCATGATGTTGAAATGATGTAAAACATTAAAATTGATGTAACATTACTCTAGTTTGCGGGTTTGGATCACTAATGATCAATTAAAGCAGCTTTGACCACATTGGCCCCCTATGACGGTTCATGACGCCCCCGGGGAACTCGCCAAGTTCCTAAGCTAATATAACACCCATTCCCCAACGAATTCTCTACCGATTTCATTTTCATTCAGCAGCAGTCAACAGTATTTCTGATTTTTCAGTATTACTGACTCTTGCTTCCGGAGTTACAAGGGTGTTAGTAAGGATACACTTCCCATATAAATCGGTACAATCGTAATACCTCAGAGGCTAAAAACTATTGAAATGGTCACCAAATTACTTCTAATCGCAGATCTAGATCACTGATTACCAATCGCACATTCTCTGAATATATTGTCCACTATCGACGATTCCGGAAGTCCGGAATTCCCGGCATATTCTACAA
Organism: Topomyia yanbarensis; assembly: GCF_030247195.1. Classification (NCBI taxonomy): domain Eukaryota; kingdom Metazoa; phylum Arthropoda; class Insecta; order Diptera; family Culicidae; genus Topomyia; species Topomyia yanbarensis. The sequence continues at coordinate 427,896,759 of NC_080671.1, read as the reverse complement.
TTAAAGTCATATCGGTTCTTCGGTGATGACTGAACCGATTTTCTCAAACCAAGTCTCAAATGGAAGGCAAAATATGCAGTTGAACATTGCGTCGCCGCGGCTCCCCTCCCCCCCCCCCCACCTTGCCCTTACACCTCCCTCCTTCATCACTCCCCTCCCCTTGGACCACCCTCATGCCCGCATTTCCTTCATCCAACCCGTATACCGAAATAAGATGAAGGATTTCTGACTCATCCTCCACTCCCACTCTACTAACCCCCCATTCCCTCCAATTTCAAACCCATTCCACCAACATTTCAAAATATAATCACATGAAGATAACATTGAACTCATGCTGATTAAACCAATTAAATATTATTCTTTTGCCTTTCTCATATAGAAAGGTTATGCAATTGCTCCAAAAACCAACATTCTAACCGAGGCCCGGAGGACCGAGTCTCATATAACATTCGACTCAGTTCGCCGAGATCGCAAAATATCTGTGTGTATGTATGTGTGTATGTATGTGTGTATGTATGTGTGTATGTATGTGTGTGTGTGTGTATGTGCGGATTTGTTAACAAAATGTACACATCGGTTTCTCGGAGATGGCTGAAACGATTTTTACAAAGTAAGATTCAAATGAAAGGTATCATATTCCCATAGGTTGCTATTGAATTTCATTTTCAACCGACATCTTGTTCCGGATTACGAGTTGAAGAGTATGGTTACAAAACAAAATTTGTTGATTTGTCCACATCGGTTTCTCGGAATTTTCTGAACCGATTTTGACAAACTTGATTTTAAATGAAAGGTCCATCAGCTGCTATTGAATTTTGTGCGGTTCCGAGTTCTGGTTCCTGAATTACAGGGTGATACGTACGATCACGCGAATTCTGCAATGAATGTAAGAAGGTGATTTTTTTTTTCCAAAATGTAAACACAACTGTTGAATTTGTCCATCGATGGATCCGGAAGCATCCAAATTCAGAATAACGGTTTCTCGAAAATGGCTAGATCGATTTGGTCAACTTAGTCTCAAATGAAAGGTGTTGCGTCCCCGGAAACTGATAATAAATTCCATCTCCATCCGAATTTCGGCTATGGAGTTACGGGTTGTGGAGTGCGATCACATAGAAAGCTCCGATTCAAACCGATACCGCGATGAATGCAAAAATGTGCTCTTATATATACTTACCAAGTGTAATAAGAATGAAAGACATTTCCATAATGTTATATTGTACGAACCAGCTATTAAATCATAGTTTGGAGAAATGAGAAAGGCACAATTGCACCTCTAGGTGGATTAAAACAGGTTTTTATATTAACCCATTATTGCCCAACTTATTTTTCACGCGCATCACAAATAGTGTTTTCCGATCGAAGAAAAATGATATGGTCATTCCAGTAAAATTATTTTTGTACTCAAAGTAGCTGATATTATAAGGAACAACCAGTTAAAATTTAAGATTGATCGGTTAATCGGTTCCTGAGATATCGTGATCGCCGCGGATGAACTTTTCAACAAAATACAACTCCAAGATAATCGAGTTTTACTGTCGGTGCAGCGAGTCAACGGTCTAGCGTATCAAACACTACGTACCGCCTACAAGTGGTGAATGGGTAGCGGTCTATGAATAGCTGTAACTTAAGTTATAGTATTCCGATCTTAATGAAACTTTGCGAAAATTTTCCTCAGCGTATGTAGTTTCAGAATATCTAATTTACAAAAATTCGATTTTTTTCATCCTAACAAAAATGTGTAACCCATTAAGTGAAAATTGATTAAAAACAAAACATAAACACCGGTTTAACCACTCTAACTTCTCTAAACATATTCTTCAAGAGTATATGAACAATATTAACTCGTTGATAATGCCTGTTCTGCATTATTAATTGAGTAATAGGAGTTATTCTTCGCAACCTACTATATATAGTAGGTTGGGCAATAATGGGTTAATGTTTGTATTCTTTTTAGTAGCTTTTTTTTTCATTTTCATTGATTCCAATTTTTTTCCTAATTTCCTATCGATTTTTCATTATTTTCACCATCTATTCAATAATGTTCGATTTTTTTAATCTTCGCAATATGTTTTTCTAGTTTCCTGTTTTCCTTTACCAATTTTTTATAGTTTTTTTTTAAACATTTTTTGACAACAGTGTTTCAAATAAACCACACATTTCACACCAAGGAGCCTGTTAACAAAGAAGCGGTGGAAACCAATCATTGTTATGCACGTTTCTGGGAGTGAGTAAAAAAATCAAAGCAATCCAAGTGGGTTTTGACTCTTAGGTTTTCACTCCTGGTTTTGGCTCATCCTGTCCACTCCGGTTTGTGATTCTTGTTCTGTCGCCGATCATAGACCTAATTTAATTTCAAACTTTGCTAACAGGTCTTCAAAATTTGTATGTATAATTTCTCAATTATCCCAGCAGAAGGTACAGGGTGCGCCAGCTGGATGTATCCTTTTTGAACATTGAACAACTCCGCCATTTTTAGCCGTTTTCAAAAAAACAAGCTATTTAGTACATTTTTGGCAATTTATTATAAACCAGATTTAGAATATAACGTCGATTAAATGACCAAATGACCATTAAATGAGCATTAAATGACCAGTTATCGTACCACCATTTTATACACAAAAAACAGCTCTTTTGCGAGCATTTTGCATGACATTGGACAGCATGTCGGGCTTGATCGCAGCAATTTCAGTTCGTATATCAACTTTGAGTTCGCCAAGGTACTTAGATTTGCTACAATACACTTTACTTTTCAAGTAGTTCCACAGAAAAAAGTCTTGCACTGTCAAATCCGGCGTACGAGGAGGCCATTCCAAATCACCATTTATTGAGACAACGTGTCCTGGGAATTTGCTCTGCAAGAACTTGATTGCGGTGTGGCAAGATGCCCCGTCTTGTTGAAAATAGAAGTTTCTCAGACCTTTTTTCTGTATTTGTGGACAGACTAAGTGCGCCAAAATCCAACGGTGGCGTGCGTTGTTGATGGTCTCTCGCTCTTTGAAAAAATAAGGACCGATGATTGTTTTGGAGCACACTCCGGCCCAAACAGTTACTTTCTGGTCGCGAAGTGGTGTTTGATGTATAACGTGTGGGTTCTGTGTCCCCCAAATTCGACAATTTTGTTTATTTATTCCGCCGGAAAGGGTGAAGTGAGCCTGCCATATTTTTTACGATAAGCACGCACAGTTTTCACTATTGATCGATCGTTTTCAATGTAAAGCGCTACGATTTCAGTGCGTTCTTTTGGTGTAAAACGACTTATAGCTAAAATGGTACTAAATGATGTTTCAGACATGTGTTTATCTGTCAAAATCGGCTGGAAAATGGCGGAGTTGTTCAATATTAAAATAGGATACATCCAGATGGCGCACCCTGTATATATTGAAACAAGTCATTTGTTTTTAATTTAATTTTCTTTAACAAATATATTATTATAACAATAATAACGGGCAAACATATCTCAAATCCGGTGTAATCGAAAAGAAGCTTTCGCCATGAAGGATCTGTTTTGCTTTTGTGCTTGATGAAATGAAAATTGACAATTTAAATTGAGCACGGGCTTTTAAACTGTATGCTGCAATTATAATCTAGTAACCTGTTTTCACTCCTTGGCGGTTTTCACTCCTCAGGAGCCAAAAAAACCATGAGTGATGAAATCATGGATTTTAATGATTTATCAAACTATGGTTTTTTCAACGCATGCTGATAGGAGTGATTTTTGAAACACTGTTTGACAATTGACATTTGTTTATGTGGTTGATTTTGTTGTTTTTAGCTTTTTTGTACATTTTTTTAATATTTAGTTTTCCTATTGTTTTTTATCTTTTTTTAATCTTGTCATTTCCCTACTTTTATAAATACTATTACAAAAATGGCGCTTTTCAAAGCCACTAAAACTGTCGAAGAGGTAATAAAAACTCCCAAAGTATAAAAAACTCTACGTTTTTTTCCTTCATTGGCACTACAAACAACTAGAGCAACAAAATGGTACATAAATATAAAATTTCAGTATACTATACATGCACAGAAAAAAATATTTTGTAATTTTAAATTTATTTTCATGCACATATTTGGAGCATGAATATAAATGTAAAATTTAGTTCCAGCACAAATACACACAACTTGTCGTGCTTTTTTCAGCGATATTTATTGTAATTTTACACGTTGATTGAAAGTTACAGTTTCATTAAACGGCAAACCAATGCTCTTGAATGTATTTTTAATCCCATATTGCTGTAAAATAAATGACATGTAATATCAAACGAACGAAAGTGTAAAATCACATGCATTCTGGTGCTCTCATTGAGTGCATCGAATTCAACTTAATTTTCAATCAAATTTTTGATTCAAGCTTTATATGAGCGACCGAAAATAAAAGTCGCAAGGATAGAACATGCTTCGCAAAACCCGTTTCAAATATATTAGAATATAAAAATCGGAAATAAACTTCAAGCATAAAAATCGGACAGAAATCCTTCAGCATAAGAATCACTTAAAAAGTTCTTACCCGTAAAACTCGGCTAGGATGAACCTCCAGTATAAAAATCGTTTAAAAATAAATAAATCGCTCGTAGGAACATCCGTATATCTTGATGTTCAAGATTAAAAGTCGGCTAACAAAAACTACTGTGTAAGAATCGGATGTTTTTCTTTCCGGTTTTTTTTACTGAACGTTTTTTTACCCGATTCTTACAAAGGAATGTCCCAGTCCGATTTTTATGCTTGAATTTCATATCCGGTTTTTATATTCTAATATATTTGAAACGGGTTTTACGAAGCATGTTCTGTCCTTCCGACTTTTACTTTCGGTCGCTCATATGTTTACATTCGTACTGATTAACATGTCGTTTAATTTTCATTATTTTTTGGTGTGTAATATCAGTGAACTCCAATGGATTTCAAACATTGACTTTTTTGTACTCAGGCAATACACAGTGGTGGGGGCCCGTACGTTGGACCCCCCGGGTCCGTATTTTCTCTCTGCGGCCCTGGGGGTATCGACTAGGTTTTTCAAGCAAAACTACTCTGAACATACTTCTTGCTGTTCATGTAAGCTTGAAATCGCATAACATTCCAACATTTGACCTAAACTGGCATCTACAGAGCACATGACAACTTTGGTTAGTGAATGAAAAAGCATCAATTTGAAATGAAGACGTACGGTTTGGTCATGAAAATCCCGCCAACTTGAAAGTGAATGATTAAGGGAGGCTTTGATTTTGAATCACAGTTGGGGTTGAATTGAACTAGAAGTTGGCATTTGAAAATGAAAATTTGCACCACTGCTGTTTTCTAGTTTACAGAAGTGTGCCTCAATGTGCCACACATGTGATAACGAGTGAAATGATTGTGTACTACTGTGGATCGTATTCTTATATCGTGTTTTCGTTGCTAATATAGTGTATATAGCACTGTTCTTCCCGATCTATCCGCCACCCAGTTACATGTTATCAGGTGCGACGGCTCTTCAATCAAAGCGACGTCACACATAGTTTCTGGCTTAGACTGCCATAACAGTTGCTGTTCGGTGTCACAGTGATTCAGATTTATTTGGGTTATCTCCATTACCGTTGGCCTGCAGTCGCCCTTTTATAGTCAGAGCATTTGATGGAACCCTTGTCAGCAGCGGTTACTGGTAAACGAATCATCGCTGTCTGAGTTACTCCGTACCCCTACTTCAACCGGATCGTCATTTGCACCTCGCCCAGGTTGCACTGCTGCTACAGTGCACCTCTCAGCTCAGCGTCTTCTGACGTGATCTCAGCCAGGTCCTTGCACACAACCACCGTTTCCGGGCTTAAGCCTAAAACTTCTACCTCTTCTCCCAGTGATTAGGTAATAATCTCCTACATAGTCTAACTGTTAATCGAGGGATCCTCATTCAACTCGAAGAGCATCTCAGCTTTTTGGGTACGCCTGGTTTTTACCACGTTTTCCTCCAAATCCCTCAGCTCAAGATCTTTTCAGACCTTTGTGAGGATCGCTGCATACGTCGTCGTCACGTTATTGGCTTTGGCGAGCAATCCTTCTCCCTTTGGCACTCCCTGCAAGCCGGAGGTTTTCCTCTTTTTCTCCTCTTTTCTATTTTTCTTCCCCTTTTGCTGTTTCCTGTGATTCTCCATCCGACCTAAAACAGTACTCCAGTTGAGTGATGTGCCTCTCTTCACCAGTAAAAGCATCCTCGTGCATCTGCTTCTTGGGCCCGCCTGTTCTTCTGGTTCCAGGCGAGGTTCTTGTTCTCTTTAGTCACGGAAACTGGCGTGCTCTCCAGTTTCCGTGACTCTGAAGGGGGGGGGGGGATAGTAACCTTAGCAATGTCAATGCTCTCGTGCTCGATTGGCATGTCACTAACAGATAAATGGTAGACAAATGATAGAGATAGTGAGTCTTTATCCAGAGAGATTCAACGTCGTTAATATCCATTTGACACATTCTTCCGTGACGTTTACAACGATTTGACGAATTTTCATTCGACAAATATGTTATAACTTTATCAAATAAACGCCTACATCAAAACTTATTACAGATTCGGAAAGTAGACAAAATTTCACAAAAGATTCAATCAACATAAACTGAATATACAAGAGTTTGATGATTTGACTTTTATTGAAATTCGTTGAAAGTTCTAATTTGTCACGCGTTGTAACGTCACGTTACATTATCGGTCATAAAACAATCCTCTTCCAGTATATTCAGTCAATGTTGACCGAATCTTTCGTGAAATTTTGTCTACTTTCTGAATCTGTAATAAGTTTTGATGTAGGCGTTCATTTGATAAAGTTATAACATATTTGTCGAATGAAGATTCATCAAATCGTTGTAACGTCACGAAAGAATGTGTCATTTAACCAATCATAGGCCCCGTCTGAAAAGATAATGCCTTGCTAGTAACCTGCAAAAAATTCGTTTGATCGAACAGTCATTTTTTATTCAAAGCTCCAATACTTCGAAACGTTGTTCCAGTGTATATTTTGCATACTAAAATTGGAAAGAAAACTGAAAGAATTAAAATAAAGGATTAGGATCGTATTTCAACTCAGTTGTGAGAAAATCCCATTTGAAAACCATGACGCTTAGTCTCTCTATTTAACTCACTAACTGACTAGTTATTTAACAACTATTTGATGGCGGTTCTTTCCCAGTTTTTGAGGATTCGACATGGGTGTTGCGACTTACGATCCCTTCTCCAATCGGGCCAGTGGTAGCAGTGATTCCTGCGGTGTTGTGTTTTTGCAATGTACGTAGTACTTGTTTTAACAAAATGTTGTGTTGCAATTTTACAATTGGAATATTTTTGATTCATGATTATAGCTACAAAATTTCAATTTGATTTCCTTAACGTTCGGTTGGGAGTTGGGTCACAAATCATGTGCATAAGTGTTGACTAATCGTCCTGACAGCGTCAGTAGTGATCGGCACTTCTCTCGGAAACGCTCGAAGTAACTAATCCTTTCGACGAGTTTGCTGGCTACTCCGCTCAGTAGCTTCACCTAGTCGGCATACATCTTGAGGTCGTCCATGTAGATGGTATGTACCCCTTCTTACATACCTTGTTCGATAGCCTAGTAATCGATCGCTTAGATGCTAATGTAACAAATCAACCCCCAATTACACACTGTACCGATGTAACGCTAATGTAAAAACGAAATCCGCGTGTAAGATATTTCATCACCAAGCAAAATACTCACAATACTGTGAGTGGCGTTTATGAACTAGCGAATTAAAGTTAAATTTGCTTGTCTGTGCAGTGACTATATTTTCCTAAGCGTTAGCAAACCATGTCTTTCCACGATCTTTAGGAAATAATTGGTTACTCTATCCCTAGTAAATAGTTGCAGTTTCTGTCCACTCATGATTACAAATAATGTCCAAGCGACAGTAGAAAAAGAATAGAATAACAAAGTTGTGATTGCCAGTTAATTTGAATAATTACTTTCCGCTGCTATCTCAAGCAATAAGTCACATTAAGAGTCAAACAAAATCTTATCTATCTCTACAAACAAATTGTCTGAAACTTTGAGATTGGTTTGATGAACAGTTACTATACGATCCTAGATTACTATAAGACAACGAAGCAAGATGATTTGAACCGGTGCATTTACTGATAACGCTACGAAGCTCGCCTGCACTCGACGATAGAGTTGAAGTGTGCTCAAACAGCGAATGATACACCGCTTTTAATTGGTATGACATGAAAAACTATTAATTGTAATCACTGTTTGCAAGCACTTCATCTACATCAACAAATAATAACGTGAAGGATGCGATATCGTACAACTTATGGCAGTTTTGTTTTTGACATTGCACTGTACCGGTGTAGACGACGCTACACTCATTCAAACTTATGGCATTTTCGTTTTTGATAGTGCACTACACTGGTGTAGTTGGTGCTACACTCATTCAAACTTGGGTTACAGTCTATCTCTTTCTTTGCACTACACCGGTGTAGCACCAAGAAAAAACGAAAACGCTATTAGGTGTAATCAGTTTATCTCATTTTTTACACTGCACCGATCTAAAACCACGTAGAAATGAAATAGTTACTAGAATACAATCCATATACACATCAAGTACGACTATCGCACGAAGAAGTCACATTCAAACGAAAAGCAAACCTTGCACTTTTGTTTACGGCAAAATTAGGTGCCATTACCTCAGAATAAACAAACAAAATTCACTGACGCAGTGCTTTTCTACACTGTTTGAACAGTCAACAAAACCATTATGAAACGACGCTACACCACCCAACAAACTGCAACACTAATCGATGTGGTACACCGGAAGCAAAACAATCCACTGCACTATACCGACACATTAGCTGATGATTTCGTAACACAGCACCGGCTGTTTAATGTATCCCGCACATTTATATAAACACTAAAACACGGCTCAGATCTGCTGATGCAATCTAACTTAGTTCAAGCACCTTAACAGTCTGACAGCTGCTTGCTGTTTTCATCTATATTATATTCCCTCTGTTGGGTGCACTCTCTCGCTCTTCCTATAATGATAGGACAGCTCTTTTTTATGGTTGCACGTGTTGTTTCTTTTGAATAAGAAACGTGTTTAAATAGATCATCACTGTACTAAAACAACTAGCCCTCTGTGTAAATCTTACTAGTAGCTTATTCTACACATACCCAAATTCATCAAACGGTTCAAATTTTTTTCAAATCATAAAACATAAACATCATAAACCTTCGTGCTTCAGTGCATCGAAAGAAACACGTGGTTTGACTGGTAGATTCGATGGACGCTTGTCATGCATTCTCATTCTCACTCTCCGTTTACCACTCAGCGATGATACCCACCGAGACGTCGACAAAACTGTTTGAAAATCATCCAACATGGATACAATAATAGACGCTTGTTCTACGATTGTTTGGACGCTGTCTAACGAAGAACTCTCATTGGACTCGAATTAAACTCTATCCGAAGAGAGCTGCTCTCTGGAATGAGAATGACTCTCGCACTCGCACAGTTTCTCTGCAATAGGGCTGGGGTTGATTTTATGGTTTAGCTGAAGCTTTCGGCTTGATTGCTATAAATATTGTGGTCCGGATGGGTAAAAAGTTATGCTTTTGTGAAGCTTTTATGCTCATATGAAACTTAAACACTAGGCGTGTGAGGGACTGTATTCAGCGTTCAAAAATGTTCTTGAAATACATTGAAATAAAAATGATAAAAAATTGCTAGTAATTTGGATTACAATAGACACATTTTTACCCTCTCAAACAACCAACACGGCACTTTACATTTTTTTTGTGAATAAGACGTGTTGAATCGAGTGACTAGTACGTTGTATTGTACAATGAAAGCGATTGGATAATGCAGGATTTTTTTGGACCACCACCATATATTGGATCGTTTGACTGCATTTTGTATATATTACCACATTTTACTTAATCATTTAAAAACGTATTATCATAAAAGAGCACATCTCTCATTTATTAATTATTAAAATGGTAAAGGATGGAGCTGTCAAAAAATAGCGAAACAAGAATAACTATATGCTGATCATCTATCTATATATATAAAAATCAATGTATGTTTGTATGTATGTCCGCTAACTACTTCTAAACTACAAGTCCGATCTTGATGAAATTTGGCATACGTATTTTTTTTCCCCAAGAAGATGTTCATGGAATGTTTTTTTTTGGGGGGGGGCACACTTAGCTTTAGGGGGGGGGGTTGTTTTTAGGCAAAGAATTATTTATATCTCCATATTTATTAGTATTTGACATATGTATTTCTCCCACTGAGCCGATGGATTATGGGAGTGGACCAAGAAAGGGGGGGGGGAGGGTTCTGAAGTAATCCTTATCTATTCATTCAATGTGATTGTTAGCGATGAATTCAATTTTGACATAAGTATTCCTTCCACTAAGGAGATGGTAATGGGGTGGTTTTTGTGAACGATGGGAAGGATGAGAAGTACCTAATCCGTGGAAAGGGAGAGGGGGGGGGGGTGCACTGAAGAACTTTTTTTAGCTATATATATTATATATGATTTGGCACCAAAACGGTGGAAATGATTGTTGGTTTCGGAATCTGAAGGAGATGGAGGGTTTCTGATGCAATATCTATCAATTACTTCAAAAATCTAAAATTTTGTTGCATTTATGTTTACCAGCATATAAATGAAATGGCAAGAATTTATTTGATAGAGATCTATTACGCGAATGACAATATAATACTGATGAATTGCATGAATTTGTTGAAAATTAAATTGAAAATTGCACCTGCGATCGCTTCATCTGAAATTAAATCAACATTGCTGGATTATGGACGAACAGCTCTGCCCTAAAACAGCCACTAAATCTTGCGCTTGCGGAAAACGTTATTTACAATATCAATCAAAATTCGTATGTAAGCAAAATGCTGAAGGAATGCAACACTGTTATATAGGACGAATTCACGATGACCCATAAAAGGAACTAATCGAATATTTGGTAGCGTGGTCCGCGATCTTCGTCAAATTTTATCCGTTAGTCGACACGTACTGATGAAATCAGTTCTTGCTTAAGGGGGTAGGATTATTGTTGAAAAAATATCGTGCTTAAAAAAAATTGGCGATACCGAGCAACATTTAAGCAATATTTTTCTTAATGTTCACCGCAAAATATTGAAAATCTTCAGGAGACACCACGAATAAATGCGATGTACAGAATAACTTTAAATCTACTGAACCAAATTGTTTGAAATTTTGCACAGTTCTCCTTCATATCATATTATCATTAAAGATCATAACTTTGTTCACAAAAATAAGTTTCATGAATTTTTTTAGCGAAAATTGCATTTTTAGCTGCAGAACGCTATACAAAATTCAAATATTAAGAAAAAAATAAAAGCTTCGATCAATACCTGGGGATATGTAGAAGAACTGTACAAACCTTGAAAACGATTGGTCCAATATATCTTGATTTATGATTTACACCACAAAGCAAGTTTTAAACGAGATACCTCCAGAGATTTTCTGTCACTGGCTCAATTTTTAGTATTCTGCTATGATATTTGAAATACTGTTCAATTGTGCAGTAAATATATGAAAAGTGAATGAATATACTAACACTCTCTGTATCGCCAAAATATTTTTTTAAATGCACCATTTTTTATGAATTAACTTTACCCACGTCCACCAACACTCCGTTATGTCTTCGTATCATTGGAAATATGTTTCGAAAACAGAACTTTTCACTATATGTGCATACTTTTATTGAATGATTCTTATAGTCACCTTCGCAGGTTAATTCGCCAAAAAAGTTAGATATATGGGTTGGGAAAATGTTAATCGATGCAACAATAACTTGCACCACATTTCCTCATGATTTTGTAACATAATACAATCTGTTGTAGAATTAATCGATTGCGTAAATTGACTTCAATTTCATACACTACTCCATCCAGAATAAAATCGATGGTAATTCTGTTACGCATATAAATCTATGGATTATCGTATTGAATTATTTAATTCAGTCGATCCACCATGCTTTCAGGAGTATTGGTTTTATACGTTACCGACCCAGCAGTCTCCGTCAGACGAAGGTTTTTATATTTAATCGAAAAAATAAAGTTCTTTCTGCGAATTTTTGCGATTAAGGAAGTTGCTTAAGGTGTAAATTGATAAAAAATATTCGAAAATTGACAATAACTTTGTTGTTTCGAGAGCTACAGATTCATCGTTGTTATAAAAATGTGTATTTTATCGCTTTTAACAACTTTGTAGAAGACACTTTTAATAATAAAAAGTAATCGTAAAAAGTTATATTCGAAAACTGTTTTGAAGGGGTCTATCCCAAGCAAACCTACATATCTCGCTACTGTTACTATATAGAGCTTTAGTATCTTCAGTAAAGATTTTCACAATAATATTTTCTAGAACTTTACTGAAGACAGTGAGCTTCTAGCTAAATTATTTGGGGAAATAAATTTTCTATCTCACTTTTAGGGGATTATTCACTCAATTTATTGTATCGAAACATGCATCTATTTATATCCAGAAAATTCTTCGAAAAAATCCATTCTCCAAAACCAATGGATCAGGAGTTATTAAATTTTGATCGTGAAAACGTCGTTTTGCAACACTGTGCACCGCATGTGTTGCAATTGAAACTTTGTGTGCCTATTATATTAGTTACTGCGCAACATCGACCCACCACAATTGTGCTTTGGTTGAAAAATTTCATTTAAGCGACCGTTGTAGCTAGAAAATATAAAGGAGCAGATGTACCTCGAATTCGAATGATATCAATGGATTTCAAACGATTGTGTATAGGAAAACAGAGCAGTTAATTTAATTATGCTCCAGGTGGTCAAACTAAGAACATTGTCTATCCGCGAGCAAAAATATTTAGTATTTTTAGTATTTTTAAAATATTTCGTTTAGTCCTGGTGGGTGTAGCGAAGCGCACCGGGTTACAGCTAGTATTGCTATATAAATTAACAAACGGTATTTCAAAAACAAATTAATATACAAATACAAAATACAAATAAATCACGTGATGAGGGCCTTCCGATCGATCTTTATCTGAATTGTAGTTTGATTAGCCATCCCACCAGCTTGCCAGTGAGAGGAGGCACAAAAAAGTGGCTCTTCAAGGTGAATCTTTGCGCGAAATTGTGCAGCTCTTAGTGCACAGATCTTTCTCTTTTTCGTTTTCAAGTTTCTTTTTGTGTAGTCGTTCTACATATCGCACTGTTTTTGTGCTTCTCCTCTTTTCATCGGTGTATTTCGCTCTTTGTGCACATTGTGTGAGCAAATAACAAGCTTGTAGGCGCGGTGGAAAAAATAGTAGTAGGCAGTATATCAGCCGAGTATTTCGCTAAAAGTGGCTTATAACCAGCCCTAAAGTACAATATTGAAACTAAAAGCTCTGCTACCCCTGTTCTACAATCGACTAAAGAACCGAATTGATGCCATTTTCACGGTTTAGTGATTACTTGGGTATAATTCTTGCTGTAGTAATCTTTTTTTTATAATGGAGAATACAATTTACGTACTAACCCAGTACACGTGCTATAAGCAGATGCCAAGCTACCACACGGGGTGTACTGGGGGTGTGTCGGGCTCTAATGGTAACGCCGCCATTAATACCGACTAAACTCCATTGGGCTCCGCCATCGTTCCTCCCAGGAACTACCTCTCGTTATTACTTCTGGGGGGATGGCTGTACTTGATGTACTCACTCACTCTCGCTCGCGCGTTCATATATCCTGTATGAGGCTTACTTGGGTGCTGTCACTGTCGCACCTTGATTCACTCTCAAACACTCCACATGAGGCTTACTTTTGTGCTCACCTTTTTCGTTCCTTGCGAGGCTGACTTTTGTGCTCACCTCTAACATACCATGTGAGGCTGACTTGGATGCTCACCCTTTCGCTCCTCTGCCACGCCATGAGGCATCGATAGCTAAGTCTCAACATACTACGCTACGACCCTCCCGTCTTGGCTTGAGGCAGTCCACATATATACGCCTATACACTCGCTCTTCTGCCTTGCTTCGGGGTGGCTGGGTTTACCCCTTACGCGGTTGCCAGTCGCTGCGCCAAACCTGCCTCAGCATGAACGAACCATTCATTCACTTTTTTGCGCTCGGCCTTTTTTCGCTCCAACTAACCAATCACTAGTTAGTCGTGCCCGTCGTCTGTTGCTCGGTGCGCCAGATTCCCTGTAGCCTGCAGTCGAGACTGCATTCCACTTCACCACCACTTGACACATCCTCTGAATAAGGGTATCAGGGGTTGTGTCCCAGCCACAGACGTCAAGCATTGCTCTTCTTTCGACGTCGAACCGAGGACATACGAACAGTATGTGTTCGGCAGTTTCATCTACACCTGGGCAGTCAGGGCAGGCGGGGACCTCCGCGTGCCCGAACCTGTGGAGGTACGGTCGGAAGCAGCTATGGCCTGACAGGAATTGTGTCAGATGAAAGTGAACTTCCCTATGGGGTCTGCCCACCCAGCTCGATATGCTAGGTATCAGCCGGTGGGCCCACCTACCTTTCGGGGAGTTGTCCCACTCACGCTGCCATCTGGCGACCGAGGTCAACCTGGTGCGCTCGCGGGCTCCTCTGTTTCCACGTAGCTCGAAGCACTCCTCATCTTCCCGAATGACCAGCCCGACTGGCATCAATGCTCGCTATCACGCAGGATGCATCGTGTGATAGCGTGCGGTAAGCAGATATCACTCTGTGGCACATCACGCGGTAGGTTCTCTCCAGTTTCTGTAGATAACTGGTTACCCTCAGTGCTCTTGACCATGACGGGCCGCCGTACCTGAGGATAGATACGGCAACGCCTGCCAGTAACCTACGTCTACTGGCGCACACCTTTGAACTGTTGGACATCATCCTCGATAGAGCCGCAACAGCAGTCGACGCTCTCTTGCATGTATAGTCGACATGGCTGCCGAAGGTCAGCTTGTCGTCTATAATGACTCCGAGAGACTTCAGACTTCGCTGTGAAGTGATCGCGACTTCTCCCTCATGGATAACTGCATGTTATGCCGACTTGCGGTTGTTGACGATAACCACCTCCGTCTTATGCTGAGCGAGCTCCAGGCCTCTCGCGCTCTTCCATTCCGCCACCGTGTTGATCGCGTGTTCTGCGGTTAGTTCTACCTCAGGGATCGACTCCCAGTAGATTTCCAAGGTTACGTCGTCGGCAAAGCCGACGATCTTGACCCCGGGAGGGAACTTCAGTCTCAGAACCCCGTCATACATGAGGTTCCATAGCACCGGGACTAAGATCGAGCCCTGCGGGACTCCGGCGGTAATCGAAACCCTTTTCTGACCGGCATCGGTCTCGTCTAGCAGTACGCGGTTCTGGAAGTAACATTCCAGGATCCGGAACAGACCCACCGGTAAGCTAAGCCGGTGTAACGAGAGCGCGATGGCATCCCAGCTTGCGCTGTTGAATGCGTTCTTCACGTCAAGTGTCACTAACGCACAGTATAGAATACCTCGCCTTTTCCGTTGGATCGCTATCTCGGCAGTATTTATCACTGAGTTGAAAGCGTCCACTGTGGACTTACCCTTCCGAAAGCCAAACTGGTTGCTTGACAGGCCGTCCGTACCTTCCGCGTACGGGGTTAGCCTGTTGAGGATGATCCTCTCAAGCAGTTTGCCAGTCGTGTCGATCAGACAGATTGGTCTGTACGCCGATGGGTCGCCTGGCGGCTTCCCGGGCTTCGGCAACAGCACCAATTTCTGCCTTTTCCATCTATCTAGTTCTTCATTCGTCACTGGAGCCACCATTTCGGCCGTACCCGCACTGTCTCGTAGTGCAGGTGGCCAGGGGCTTGTGGCTCGAGATGGGAAGAGTGCTTAGATAATCGTCGCCAACTGGTCCGGAGACCGTTCTGGGGGTGAGGAGCCCCCTTTGGTCTTGGCCATCACAATCCTGTAGGCGTCACCCCACGGATTCGCGTTGGCACTCTCACACAGGTTGTCGAAACACGCTCTCTTGCTGCTTTTAATGACCTTGTTAAGGGCCAATTTCGCAGCTCGAAACACTTCACGGCGGTTCTCTCTTGCATCCTCAGTGCGAGCTCTTTGCATCCTACGTCTAGCTCTGAGGCAGGCTGATCGTAGAGCTGCAATCTCGGCACTCCACCAGTATACCGGGCATCTACCGTTTCTTGGCAGTGTTTTTCTCGGCATAGTGGCGTCGCACGCGCGTGATAGAACAGCTACCAGCGCATCCCCGCTTAGACTGTCGGTGTTGGCCTCCAGTCCCAGGGCCGCGGTGAAAACTTCGCTGTCGAAGTGATTGGACTTCCACCCGCGTACCTGACAGGGATATCCCGCCCTCGGATGCAGCACACCATAGTTGATCCTAAAGCGAATTGCTAGATGATCGCAATAGGTGTAGCGCTCGTCTACCCTCCATTTTATGCCTGGAACCAAACTCGGGCTGGCAAATGTTACGTCAATCCATGCCTCCACCCCGTTTCGACGGAATGTGCTAGCGGAGCCATTATTGGCTAACACAGCGTCGAGTTTCGCAAGCGCCTCCATTAGCGCTTGACCCCTGCTATTAGTACAGCGGCTGCCCCACTCCACTGCCCAAGCGTTAAAGTCTCCCGCTGTGACTACCAGTTTCCGGCCCACTAGGTCTGACGAGAGCCTGTCGATCATCGGGTTGAACTGTTCTTTGGGCCACCTTGGTGGAGCGTAGCAGCAACCATAGAACACACCATTGATCTGGGCAATTGCAACACCCTCGGCAGAGGAGTGTATTACCTCTTGAACCGGGAACCGTCCCGTTGTACAGCCAATTGCCGTTGTCGGCCGGGATGTTGTACGGGTCGGATAGGAGGGCGACATCTGTCCTCGACTCCGAGACCGACTGCCACAACAGCTGTTGGGCAACTGCACAATGGTTAAGATTTAGCTGTGTGGTCTAAAGGTCCGCCCATAGCACAGTGGTCCCAAAGAGCAAAAAAGGGGGTTTTTTAGATTGTGTCAAAACGGTTGACTTTAGCAATATGGTGTCTTTGAGAAAGTTTCTTGGAGTAGAACTCCCCTTCTTTCTGTCTTATCAGATTAATGATTAATCCCCCTAATAGTGAGTTACGGAATTTCTTTTCTCCAATAATTCAGATAGACAAATACTTACTTCAGCAAAGTTATAGAGAAACTCGTTGCAAACATTTTACCCGAAGACTTCAACTCTCTATCTTTTAAGGTTTTTGAGATATGGGACATTATTTGTAAAAGGCCCCTTAAAAACAGTTTTTTCATCATAAGTTTTCTTCTAGATTTTTTTCCATTATATAAATGTTCTAGAACATTGTTTGGACTATTAAACTGCATTACTTTGCCAAAGACGGAAACTTGCTATCGCTAGTATGTGTGGAGAAATTCACGTTTTACATTTCTTATAAAAGAAATGTATAGAATTCGCTCAAACTTTCAAGATTTTTTCCGAGGCCCGGAGGGCCGAGTCTTATATACCAATCGACTCAGCTCGACGATTTGGGACAATGTCTGTGTGTGTGTGTGTCTGTGTGTGTGTGTGTATGTAACGGACAAATTCTCATTCGTGTTTCTCAGCAATGGCTGAACCGATCTTATCCAAACCAATTTTAAATGAAAGAACTAAAAAACAGTATGAACGCTATTAATTTGTTTTTGATTCTGATGTTTAGTTTCCAAGATATGAATGTTTGAATGTGTAAAAATGGCGTTTTTTGCAGTTTCTTGGAATTATTTGCCGAAGTTGACAATATAGATTAACAATTTATATGTTTTTAGATAGCTTTAACAAATACCTTTCGAACAAGCTATAGATTGTTGAAATCGGACTATTATCAAAAGAGATATTTAACATTAAATGCGGACGAAAGATTTTTATCATTTCCCATTGCCAGAAATATGACCAAAAACATGTAATCTATTTTTAACGCCAAAACGGCTTATTTTAGGTCAATAGTATCTTCGGAGAATTTAATGGAGGCATTATGCCCTTTCTTTTGGTATTGCGCTTTTGCTGATTCATCCCCCTATGAGTGAGATATTTTCACAAATTTTCTTGGAAGTGATTATATCGAAATGATGCCTTCAGCAAATTTGTAGCTCTTACTTTTGCGAATAACTTTACTGAAGACTTCAAATATCTATTTTGAATACTTTAAAAGTTATGGCTTGTTGTTTGTGGATTACTCTTTGTCGCCTATTTATTGTTCAATATAGTAATAATCCATTGAAATAAGCCAAACATTATTTCGATAAAACGAATTTTGTATTTCATTTTTCTATCTACAACCGCTAGAAATAATCACCGAACACTTCCAAGTTGTCTGGAAGGAACTTGATAACTTATCAGTGCAAAAATGTTCATTTGTGCGAACCTTCTGACTGCAATTTTTCTAACTCATGACCATCGGATCGATCTGAAACGCATCGGAAAATGAAAAGCGAAATAAATAACTCCAAGCAATGGCGTTGCCAAGAGAAGGTTTTGGGGTTTAACACCATACAACGCCCCCCCCCCCACCACGCCCAAAAAAAATGGATTGAAGTTGAAAATTTATTGATGCAGACTGATTCAATTCAATATTACAATAACAATTATCTGATCCGTACATTGATATCCTGTACATCATGAGGACTTTTGATAAATTGTCAGAATGGGGTCCTGATATGTAACTGATCTATTGGTCTTGATTTCACAGTTGTCTAATTGCATCAATATCAAAATCCTGCCTGAAAACATTCCAATAGAAAATTCCAGAGTTCTGTAATCAATCATAATCCTCAGATTTCTTTTCAAATTGAGCTCGTTTTTGTAGAGATGTACTGTAATAAGGGTCTTTATTTAATAGGAAGCGAAGTTAAAATTGATTTAATGTCTATGAAACATAGAACAGCTCACCAAAAAAATGCATAACTTTCAACATTTGCTAAAATGTTTTTGCCTTTCTCATTCACTCTAAAATTCGTCAATCTAATCCCGACCGGGAGGGCCGTGTCATATGCCAATCGACTCAGTTCGTCGAGATCGGAAAATGTCTGTGTGTGTATGTATGTATGTGTGTGTATGTGTGTATGTGGAAAAAAATGTGACCTCTGTTAATCAGAGATGGCTGGATCGATTTGCACAAAGTTAGTCTCAAATGAAAGGTACAACCTTCCCATCGGCTGCAATTGATTTTTTTATTGATTGGACTTCCGGTTCCGGAGTTACGAGTTGAAGAGTGCAATCACACAGCAAATTCCCATATAAACTGAAATGAAAAAATTTCAAAATCAAATTTGTATTTTTGATGCCAAATGACTTTATAATGCATGAAACATCTAGATTTGATGTAAACTCGAAAAAAATAATGTTTGACAAAAATTGATTTTTTTGGGACATTTTTGCCTTTCTCATATAGAAAGGTTATCCAATCACTCTAAAAATCGTCAATCATACCGGCCCGGAGGGAGTATGCAGTAAGTGGTTGCTACTTTAAAATTAAAACTAGTTTAAAATTTCTTAACAAGTTGAAAATTTTCGGCAGGACCCGAACCTCCCGGATCTTACTATGTGATACTGAAACATCGCTTGAAACCAGCGGCGGTCAGTATCTCAAGATCGTGGCTGTCGATCCATTGTACGTATGTGCAAATCGAACTGAACATGTAATATTTAATTCCACCATTGTATTGAACATAACCAGCCATGGAATCGTAGTCTGGACAAATGAGAAAAGCACAATTGCACCACTAGATGGATTAAAACAGGTTTTCATTTTGGGAATGCGTCGAGTTGAGACGAAAACGTAATATGATTAATAACGAGGATAACACTTTCCGAATGAAGAGAGAAATTTATGAAAAATTACGATTTCCATTCGACTCTAGCAGGTTCTGATCGATTTTGATGAGAATTTGATTTTTGTTGTATGACCAATTATATGTATAGGTCAAATGTTCAAAAACAGTAATTTAAGGTCAAGATAACATCATTTTGAAACCGCCAATTTCGGAGGGTTAGTATCTTCGATGAGTTTTACAAACGTTAAACAGCGCATCATTTGATAAAATAATTTTGACGGAATATCGTCCAAGAATTATTTATGGTGAATTTTCTCAAGTTAATATTCATGACTACAATAAAGTCTCAACAAATTCGCTAAAAACACGAACTCTGTTACTATTTTTTGAAAAATTAATTCTGCATTATTTTAAAACTTCAAAAATTACGGTTTCGGAATTATGCCGTTTGGACAGTAAGATCGATTTTCACCAAACCCCCACCAATTGTAAAATTGGTATTGTAAACAAAATGTAAGGGTGATACTTCAATGCTGATAGGTGGGACCGAAAAAGTAAACAATCGTCAAAGGGGCGATACTATCATTTTGTCAATTTCAATAGCAAACACAAATTTTAATTTAATAATTTCAAATACTTTGTGAAGTTTTGGGTTTCGATCACTGAATCATGCAATCTAGGATGTAAAAAACACAATAGTTCTTAAATAGGAAATAAAACCAAGTCTGGAAATATTCACTGTTGATTTTCTTTGAATGGTATCACTGCTACTATCGCTTTTTTCAAGCAAAAGCGTTGATTTCTTAGTTCTCAGTCGCGTTGTAAATTTGAGTAAAGTATAAACTTCAAATCGATTAAAAAAAATCGATTTTTTGGCTCAGTACAATATACATAACCCCTTTAGGAAAATTCAGTTTTCCCACCACAATGCATTGATTGAGGAATTTAGATATTTTATTAACAGAGCATTAGCAATAATTCGTTTGTATGTCTATTTTATGGGCCACTTTTTCGCTTTCCCATTGATTTGGTTTGAGATTTCTAGCACTGATGTTGTCCTATGCTGATTTGAGCGATTCTCTGAGTCCTGCCACTATCCCATGTAGTATGTGTTATCAAAAACATTGCGAAGCATCAAGTTCTAAATGTTCTCAAACGATATAATATCCGAAGAGAGTGATAAGAGTTATAAGAAATGTCTCATCACACTGCTAGGTGGATTAAAAGCGTTTTTTAATTGAAAATAGCTCTTTTTCCAATGCCGATAACTTTTAAACGGGCAAAAACGGGCAAACCACTTTGTAAACAAATTAAAGTGCAAGAAAAGCACAACAAATGCAGGAAAAATCAGATCTCCCCAAGGCGGCCCTCTATGGAAATACTAGAGCCTAAGTTTGTCCATACTAGAGCTGTTCCGGCACCATATATTACTGTTAGTTTTTTTTATTTCGATTATAGAGGTTTTAACCTTAAGGTCATTCGCCTCTTCGGGTTAGAAAAATCTCTTATGAAAAATTTCTAACCCTATGTGCGGGGTCGGGACTCGAACCCAGGTGCGCTGCGTACAAGGCAATCCATTTACCAACTACGCTACACCCATCCCCTACTGTTAGTTCGGAAATAAAGGGTTAAAGTCGTAATAATTATCCTTTCTTACTTTTGTAAGCACGTCTTGAGTAAATACCCAAGCAACCAAATGTTGATATAAAGGAACTACATAAGCTTCTCGTTTTAAGTAATTTTGCAATACATTTTATGTTCTAATAGCGGGTTAAGCAGTTCTCTCAAAGCTTGAGCAGCTTGAAAGTTCCCTAAGAACTTTTTGTGAATTTTAAAGTGTGCTTTTTAAGTATTATCCGAACTTCTGTTTGCTTGTGTCAAAAGTTACAGTTGTTCAAAAACTCAATGCACACGCCTGACACCGGAAACTGACAATTTCCTTGCGCCTACTTCATAACAATGGCGCAAGTGCAACCAAACGGCGAGTAATCAATTGCATTTGATGACGGAATGAGCCAAACTTCAGCTCAAGTATTTCCATAGAGGGCCGCCTTGGGGAGATCTGATTTTTCCAGCATTTGTTGTGCTTTTCTTGCACTTTAATTTGTTTATAAAGTGGTTTGCCCGTTTTTGCCCGTTTAAAAGTTATCGGCATTGGAAAAAGAGCTATTTTCAATCAAAAAACGTGAATATCTCCACAGATACTAGCGATAGCAAGTTTCCGTCTTCGGCAAAGTAATGCAGTTTAATAGTCCAAACAATGTTCTAGAACATTTATATAATGGAAAAAAATCTAGAAGAAAACTTATGATGAAAAAACTGTTTTTAAGGGGCCTTTTACAAATAATGTCCCATATCTCAAAAACCTTAAAAGATAGAGAGTTGAAGTCTTCGGGTAAAATGTTTGCAATGAGTTTCTCTACAACTTTGCTGAAGTAAGTATTTGTCTATCTGAATTATTGGAGAAAATAAATTCCGTAACTCACTATTAGGGGGATTAATCATTAATCTGATAAGACATAAAGAAGGGGAGTTCTACTCCAAGAAACTTTTTCAAAGACACCATATTGCTAAAGTCAACCGTTTTGACGCAATCTAAAAAACCCCCTTTTTTGCTCTTTGGGACCACTGTGCATAGCATGACTGTAGGTCCGCCCATAGCATGGTTTCGGGCTTGCTTCTTAGCGGTGCAGATAAGGCATTTATGCACCTTAGTGCAGACCCGCTCTTTATGCCCCTCCTCGCCGCAGCGACGACATAGTTTGCTCCTGTCTGTACCCTTACATTCGTACGACTTATGGCCAGACTCAAGACACCGATAGCACCTATCCACTGAAGACGGCTGGGCTATGCTAACTGCCGATCTTCAGTTTACCTATCACGGTAACCTTTTTTGCATCTGCTTTCAGTAGCCTGAGGTAGGCTACTTGCGTACCTGAGGATCCCGCTCTCAAGCGCACAGAGGCCCGCTAAATTCTTACGTCACATTGTTCCTTGACGGCTGCGACGACATCGTCTGCGGTCGTGAACTCGTCCAGTTGCTTACACTGGAGAGTCATTTCCGCCCCTAACGACCTCACCTGGGCGCCTTCACCCAGGACCTCTTGGGCCAAGGCCTTATAAACTGCACTGGATTGTGCGCCTCGTTTCAGCACCAAAAGCATTTCGCCTGTATTGGTGCGTTTCACGCTGCGCACGTGCTGGCCTTATGGCTTTCGGCCGCCCTCATCGACTTTAGGACGTCGGCATATTTGTCCTTGTCGGTCTTTAACCACAAGGCCTCGCCTCTGTACTTGGCCTTCTTCTCGGGCCGCAGTGCGTCCGGTGTCGGCTTCAACCTAGTGACCAGCGTCCAGGGGTTTACGCCCCCTGTCCCGGTTGCGCCGAGTTGCTGGTGCCTTCTTTCTGCCCGGCGGGGTCATTTGCGCCCCGGTTTACCTCGACCAAACGGCGTTTGGCCGTGACGGTTACACGCCGTTTGGTGTTGTTTTTTGCACCCTCGCCTGGTGACCTCCTAGGACGCTTCGCGTTCGAGGTCATCTTGCGCTTGCCCTTCGAGGGGAACTCAGCCGCCGCTTCGAGCGACTTTGCTGCTCCATAGAAGGGGAAGGGGAAAACCCCTGTCTGGGTACCTATGTAAGCCTTCTCTCTTCCCTCGCATTTGGAAGCTACTGTCTGGGTTTCTCTGTCGGACTTCTTTCGACATTCCACCCTCTTGGCGTAAGCCTGCTGTTCCTGTCTTGCGACACGAATAGCCTTCCGGAGCACCAGCAGGCTCTGTTTCAGCTCCTTGCTGATATTTTGCTTCGCGTTACTGAACTCCATTATAGTATCGAGCTGCTCCACCACTTTACGCATCACGGATAGTGGTCCGTCCAGCGCGTTGGTAGGGCTATTGTCTACCACTGCTGGGGGTCACTGGTGCTGTCGGATATAGCCCTCGTCGCTCCGCTACTCTCCCCACTAGGGGGAAACCTCATCAAACCACCAGGTTCGGCACCTCTGTTTGTTTGTTTTTGTTTTTCACGTTGCTCATTGATCCCACGAGTCGCGCGAGAAAGAAAGGTCCGCCACGCCAGAGCTCCGCAGTAACGTGGTAAGGGACGCTTACTGTGGGGGTTGCCTAGGTACCCCACAGGCTTCGTTAACGATCGAGCATCTTTTTCACCCCCTCGATCAATCATCCCTCGGCACGGGTCGCTTCACGCCTTGGAATTGGGGTTATGACCTATTTTGGTTTACGTGGTGACCGCGGCCCAGATCATCACAACCATCCTCCTTTACCAGGGCTTTGGACCTGTAGCTCTGGTTCTCAATAGTTCCAAGTACGTAGATTATTACAGACATGCTACTATTGAGATCCGTCATTCGCTAGCGGAGTTTTGCTGTAGTAATCAGTCGAGATGAGTAAGTAGCAGAAACGAGCAGTGGTGCTTCGGTCAAATACGGTGATTTTACAGGTATTGATGACTCGCATATGACCAAGCATTCATTATGTGGAACATTTCCTGAAGGTGTAAATGGAGGTTAGATTTTCAGAAGCCGCCTTTATCGAGTTCTACCATGTCAGGCATTCAGCGCTCATAGCACCCAGCAAATTAGCCCAGACGAAACCATTGATTTCGAAAACACATGGTTGTGTATGACAATGCTATAATTAAGATCTAATTAAGATACATTGAAAATCAGCCCTTGTTTTTATCAGTTTTTTGACCCGATTTTTTCGACCAACCAGTATTATGAGACTATGTTTAGGAATTAAAGAAGAATATTTGCGGAGCTTCGGTTTATTAAAAAGAAATAAACAAATATGTTTTGCCATTGTCCCCATTTTGTCAACCTAACATAAACAAAGGGGCTGATAAAAACAGGTCTACGCTGTATGTGGTGAAGAGAAATTGAAGGTTCCGATACAAGATCGGACACCGATTACTTGCAGATTCATCTTACATTTGGGAGAAATGTAATCCATTTCGAAGGACACGTGTAGTAACTACTTCCCGCTATTTCAAGTAGTGTTTATGTGGTGAGAATGTTGGTGGACCGATATTCCTCCTACCTGATTATGCAGTACAAAATAAGTACCGTTACACAAAGAATTCTTTGCACATATCAAGGTCAAATTAATATGTGCCAGCTCTGTGAATAAAACGGCACATTACGGCCTACCCTGCTTAGAAACCGCTGAATATAAACAATTGCAAAATTTGGGGGTAAGAAAACCAACCGCACATGCACCGGTACGGTTCTCAAAATCTCAACACATGGTGCACACCGTGTGCGGCTTTGATTTCGTTCAAACGGTAAACGAAACCAAAACCTCAAACAAGTCTCTGCTTCGAGAACACAACCGAGTCACTCAGAACGGTTTACGCGTGTCCACGAGTTTCAACTTGTGTTGATGTATTTTCAACAGCTGTTTTTGTTCGGCTTTAGAAAACTTTTCTGTACACGGTGCTTCAGTTGAAAGAAGAAGCAGTAAAATGATGTGCAGTGCTGCCGAATAGACCATCGAAATGAATGAACTGAGTTCTTCAGAGCCGATGGGGTAATATCGAAATGTTATGTTCTGGGAAGTTGTTTACAGTTCAACCATTGATGTTTGCCGTCATACTACAACCAAGACGGCGGAAACAAATTCAAAATGGCGACCTTGTGTTGACGACTATTCGTATTAAAAATTTAAATGTGAACATATTTGGTTTGGGAAAGCTATCTAAAAAATGAAAATCGATGTCCTGTGCCAGACCGTGGTGAACGATTGCGCTTCGTTGCAGAATGGTGTACGGATTTTTTCGTCAGAGTTAGTCAGCTTACTTACATGCGCATTTGAGAAATATCAGAAATTATATCCAAATTAAACATTTTCTAGGATCATTTTCTATTTTCAGCACATGCAGAGGAGCCCTGCACTCAATTTCAC
This sequence comes from Topomyia yanbarensis, assembly GCF_030247195.1. Lineage (NCBI taxonomy): Eukaryota > Metazoa > Arthropoda > Insecta > Diptera > Culicidae > Topomyia > Topomyia yanbarensis. Next base: position 427,871,076 of record NC_080671.1, on the reverse strand, counting down.
CTGTCAGCTAGTGTACCCGTACCGAGTTACCCAATCGAACTATAATTCGGAACGCATGCCTCTCAACCACCACTGGGAATCAAAATGATCGGTTTATTGATCTTTCAGCGAAACGCAATAATAATTATTATGGTGCGATAACAATAATAACAATTACTTTCATTGTTAGAGGCAGGTAATGATTGAGTTGAATTTCAAGTTTTGTTTGCGGCCATATTTCAGTGGCCTACGAGTTCAGAGATTGCGCAATCAGTTCCTCAGTGATCACTGAGGAAAATGTTGAAATCAGACGAGAACAAATTGTTCTGAATCTAATGATCTATTCACTGATAAGATCGTTCCAATACCTTGCAGCAAACAAGGACAGTGTTATTCCTGTACTCATAACTTTCCTTTTTTCCAGTTTCCGGTAGCAAACCGGACTAAACATCAGGAGTGAGTTTGCTCGTGAGAGTTTGGTAGTAAGAGGTTAGAACTGAAACAAAACTAATCTTTCCTATCCCAGCCGAAAAGTGGTACTCAATATATTTAAAAGAAGTGTAAAATTGGGCGCATAAACATCACGATAAGATTTGTTTGATAGATGCAGTTAAAGTGTCTGGAAAAAATCTAATACTAGAGATGGGCCTATTCTCCGTTCTCCGTTTTTCGCTACCCAAAGTCAGCGCTCTCTAGAGAACTTAATTGAATTCAATTTAATAAATGCTTCAAACTGCCTACTACTCTGGATGGAGAACACCAGAGGACTTAATAATTGCTAGGTTTGTATATATTTATAAAAAATCATCCAGTCACCACCCGACGGTTACGATTCACATCTATGCCAAACCAATTTCTTAAACACGCGAAAAAAAAGCTCTCCAACACCCGTTAGGAATGAATGTTTCAAGCATTTCTAGCTGACTCCACATAATGTCCGGCATCGTCGGCGGTGGCGGCGCGGTGCTGTTCTCGACTTAGCGGATCCGCCAGCTGGCCAAAGAAAGGCGGTGGGGAAAATGTACCACCACTCTCCGCTGACTGACTGACTGACTGAGTGACTAACTGCACGGTGTTCTCCACCGCTTCTCACTAGGTTGCTATTTGAATCGATCGAACGATCGAAAAAAGCTAACCAACGATCCACATATGATTGGAAGTCGAACCCGTACGTGTCTGGTCGGACTGACGGACGGCGGGTGCGCGAGAATAGATATCTCTTCGCGCGTAATTTGGGTGGGCAATTGTGTTTTGCATTTCGACTGCATGATCGCTACCACCGTTGCGGGTTTCATATTTGCGCCGTCGGAGCTGGACGGGAGAAGATAATAATTGCCTACTATTGCTGGGAGGCTGCCCGAATAGCACCTCAGTGCTACGGTGTGAGGCTGATCTACCTGGGCGTTCTCGGCAATTGTATACGTGCCGGTGCTAGTTGGAAATTTACGGAGATATTCCGTTCTGATTAGCTTCATCGCAAAAAAATCTCAATTCACTTAATGGTGTAATTATACCTTTCTGGTATCTGCCAACTATGATCACCATAGCTGATCGTTGGACTTCTCCACATTTTCAGGAATTGGGAAAATTTACATTGGGTAGCTAAAATTTTTGTTTTAGATAAGATTTTTTAAACATTTTCCGCAAAAAGGTTTAGATCGGCGATGGTTCAAAGATTAAAGCATAAAACTTACTTTGCCTTCCGTTTTGGCTGATTGCGCTTTTTGCACCTCATTATTTTGCTCTCGAGTTTTCAGCAATTCACTCGGTGTGTCGCTATTAGATTCCTCGTCCTGAAAGCTACGGCTTTTAACACGAGGCACATTTTTCATTTCTTACAGGAACTGGGAAAAAGTTCAGCATTTTCTGATTTAATTAAAATTACATTCCTTCATTAGTATTTAGTATCAATATTCAGGGCCGTCGAGAGCCGCGTCGGGCCTTGTATTACTGCCGGGCCCTTTTAAACCTAAGCCCTCTAGTTTACTATGAGTTAGTACCTCTTCAACCATGCGAAACTCGCGAGTCCGTGGTTTCTATTAGTCTCCGGTTGACTCATATTGCCACATCCACTGATAGCGTGCCAGACAGGTGAATTTCGACAGCTTCTTATTCCATGGTATCCAAATCGGATAAAATTACCATAGCTACGGGTTTTTGAATTTGCGGGTACTCAGGAATCAGGAATCAGTAGCGTCTAGCTCAAATGGTACGAATAAATATTCTTTTCATGATTTTCCTGATGATGGAAGGATTGGGGAAGTGGTAAGGTTAGGGATAAGGAATATACCCAAGAGATCACGAAGCATTATTTAAAGGCTTTAGATATGTACTATATTCGCATACAAAACATATTCTTTACGGCTTCGTAGTTCTATAGAGATCATTAAAGCACACTTAGCAGGCCCGTAGCCAGCATTTTGTTTCGGGAGGGGCTTAAAACTTGTTGCATAAATGTGTTAATTCTGGTGACTTGAGATAGTCTCTTGAAACTGAATGTAATTTTGAAAATTTCTTAGTGAAAACAGTTCCAAAACTAAGGCAATAGACAATATGTTGTCTAATACAAGAAATGGTATAGTACATCGACGAGTTCTTGCTTTTGAATTTGGTTTTATTATTAATTTAAAAGCAACCATTTTCACCGTTGGAATTTGCAAACGTGGTCTGGTGGGTGCTCCCATCATATGTACAACTTGAAGCCAACGAAGTGAGGCTGTCCAGTGCAGATTCATACGATATGCGTTACGTCAATTGCCTTGGAACGATCCGCTGAACCTGAACCATACGAAGATCGTTGTCGATTATTAGGACTACACACTTTAGAAGATCGTAGACCCGCGTCGTAAACTACCTTCGTGTCTAAGCTTCTTATGGCTGAATATGATGTTTCCGATCTTCTATCACAAATTAACCTCTACACACCAACCCGGGTCCTTTGTACTCGAACACTGCTGCACTCTGAAATGCAAAAAAACTAACTACGCTGCCAACAACCGATATTAGAAATGACCCGTCGCTTCAACGATTATAACGACATCTTCGATTTCGTCATTAGTTCCGCGCATGCCACTTTAGGTCATTTCTTTTTAGCATAGTTGACTCAATTATTTAAAATACAAATACAAGAGAATGTCGAAATTCGCTCCAAATCTTCTGATTAGGCAGGCGATTTGTAGATGCGCAGAAACGGCTCAACTCCTATTCAACTCAAATTTATAATAATTTTCAATTTAAATGATAATACATTAAAGACTATTTTCAGACAAGTGAGAACAACTAATTATTTATCTATTTAAGTATTCAGATTTTTCACAGATCCTCTTCTTTTAGGAAATTGATACTTTTTATATCATTAGACAGGCTTGTTTTTCTAGGCAAATCGTCTACTAGATCCTTGAAACTGTGGCAAAAGACAGACCAGTAAATTTGTTTGTTGATATGAAAAGAGTGTACAAAAAATACTACTGATTTCTCTACAAAGCATAAATAAGAACTATAGCTGTATTTACCTAGATTAATCAAATATTGTATTTGAGCACACGAAGCTTACAGGTTTCATTTCGGAATTCATGGATTTTTGGACAATACAAAAGAGATGTTTCAATGAATTAATTTATTAAACTAGCCGGAATTTTATCTACTACAGGACTGTTCACTAACCGAAAGGAAATCCCCTGATTACTGTTATCTTGAAATTTACGTAAATTTTGTTAAATGTAACCAGAGATTAAAAAAATTGACATCCCTGCGTGAACTTGAAAGAGAACCGAAATTCAATTCCTGCCCGCCGCGATCAGCGCCACGAAATTTCAAAATCAGTTACCTATTTCTGCTTGCATTTACCGAAACCGACATTCAGATTCAACGCCTCCCTCATTCATTCACTTTCCAACTGACTAAAATTTCATGCAGAATCCAATGCTTGAGTGCAGAGGAAATATAAATTCATTCACCAACCAAAGCATTCATTTGTTATTGTGTCGACAGTTTGAAGGCAAAAGTTGGCATCTTCTACATTTTCGAGCACAAGTGAACTGCATAATATATATCTGATGCACTTTTGCTCAATAATTCTTCTCAGAGCCAGCATAAAAACAAAATTCACTTTGCTTCTGAAACCGAACACGTCCGAACCTGAATGCGCTGCGTCGGGAGAACGAATGAAGAGGGAAACGAACCAAACGTTTCATTCATCGCAGCGGGCATGAATTGAATTTCGTATTCGTTCAAGCTCACGCAGAAATGTCAATTTTTTTAGGCTCTGGCCGCGATCAATGAAATGTTTGATTCGTTTCCCTCGTCATTCATTCTCCCGACATAGCGCATTCGGGTTCGCATATGTTCGGTTTCAAAAGCAAACTGAATTTTGTTTCTATGCTAGCTCTGTGAGAGATTATTGAGCGAAAATGCACTAGACATAGATTACGCAGCTCACTAATGCTCGAACTGTCCACATAATAACAAATGAATGCTTTGGTTGCAGAAGGAATTTATATTTCCTCCGCACTCAAACATTCAATTCTGCATGAAATTTCAGTCAGTTGGAAAGTTGAATGACCGAGGCGTTGAATCTGAATGTCAGTTTCGATTAGCAGAAATAGTTAACTGATTTCGAAATTTCGAAGCACTGAATATAACATTGATGACACCACTAGAATTACTCGAAACTATAAATATGGGTGAGCTAAATAATTTTAGCATCACACTTGCTTCCGACAAATCACTTGCTTCTCTTGTGCCGAAGAGACTTTCTTACAGATTTCTATGTTTTTAAATTATTGTAATTTATCCAATTTCTGTGAATCTTTTGCAAAATTGTTTGTCAGCGGCAGTTTTACGAAGATGCTTGCAGTTACACTTTCTAAGTCAATTCAAACAATCTGCTCAGTAATTGGTTCGTTTTTAATGAGCTCATTTTTTTTTTACAATCATCATCAAGATTGGAAAAGATGCATGACTTCTTGAAGAAAGCTGTAATGCTTTTTGATTACAGGTTTGTTTTACCAACATTTAGGAAACAATTTCAATCAACGTTGTTCCCCCTACCGTTGAATGTTGTGCGGATAACGAAGACGTAATGTGTTTTCGAAAATGCCGTTTTTTCAAACCGAATTGAGAGCAAAATTCCAAAAGCACTCGTTCTGAGTGCATAGAAAAGATAGAAGAGGTGCTCTTGAAGCTTCTTAGATACGAATAAAAAACAGATCGTGAGACTGCTATATACTGAAGACATAAAATTGAAATTATTGGACTAATAGATTCAACCAGTCACAACATTTTAGTCGCAACAGTGTTGCGAACTCGCATGAACGGAACGAACTCCTCGCATGAAAGTGAAATTAAGTGCCAATGAAAATGATGATGCGTTAAAATGTCGCGAAACAGTGGTTCTGTTATCTAGTTATATCTATTTCCAACAATAAAAATAATAAAATGAGTTTTACTGGTTGTCCAACAGATCTCACGCAAGCTCTTAATCATTGCACGTAGATACCTGTTTATGAAGCAGGGGAATATTTTTTTCCTCACCAACTGCGTATAGGGGGTCGTTCATATCTTTCTCGCTATTGAACACTTCCGTGGCATAATCGTGGTTGCTGCCTTTATGTTCGCAAACATACTTGCTTGTTACCTTTATGATTGTGAATTTCCTCAATGATTGCGCTGGCTGTATATTTTGAGTCATTGACGCAGCTTTTGCCGTTGCCAATATTACCTGAATATTTGCCACATATTTGGTAACTGTTTGTGTTCAGCGGTAAATAAATCGTAACGTGACGTTTTTTCACAGAACTGGAACGTACTAGTTTGCATTTGATATGTGCAAAGAATACTATGTGTAATTGTACATCGCATTATGTTTTGTACTGCATTTCTGCCATATGTGATATGTATCTGCAAGTAAGCGGTATCCGATCTTGTAACCAAACATTGATTCTCTCACCGTCCATTTATATGAAGATCTTAATTACAGCATTGTCACACACAACCTTTAAAAATTAATGGCTTTAAATCATTCAAAATCAATGATTTCGCCTGATTCAATTTGTTAAACGCTATGAGCGCAGAATACCTGAGGTGGTAGAACTCAATAAATGTGGCTATCGTAAGTATAGCATCCACTTTCACTTTCAGAAAATGTTCCTCATCACAAATACTCTGTCTTATACGAATCATAACTAATCACAGTAGTTGGCCGGCGCACCACTTCTTGCTTCTGTGACTCACTCATCTCGACAGATTACTAGGGCATAGTATAGTAGAAGTTTCCTTTGTTCTTCAGACAAGGAACACAATATAAAAGTAACTTTATTTGTCGTTCACTTCCCATAGGCTGGGACAGAAGCATAAACCACACTGAATTTCATAACCATTGATTTTGGTTGTTGGAAACAGCAATCTTCTAACTTTATCTCAAATCAAACGAGCTACAAGCTAAAGTCGCTGACAATAATGTTTTTTAAATTTATTTTCAAAACATTTCGGGAGGGGCTTTAGCCCCCTAGCCCCCCCTCTAGCTACGTGCCTGACACTTAGTATCGGAAAAGACGAAAGAATGTGCCAGAATAGAGCAAGTTCAGAAGCACCTTAATGGCTGACAGCAATGTTAGCACAGAGCTGTGTTTTTTTTTTAAAAAAAACTTCCCTTCTTTATCAACACAGCAAAAGAATCAATTATCTTTCGATAACGTACCCACTCTTCCTCTCTTCTTTTGTTAGACATGCCGACTGTTTAAATTGACGATTTAGTGCCTATAGAAATGGGATACGATCCGCAGTCTCAATTTAGTATTCACGTTTGATCACCCAAGCAACCATAAGCACTAATTGAAAGTGTTCTTGAAAACACCGCTCGGCTAGCTCACCTTTATTTTTGATCTCAGGGTCGGCTACCGTTCTCGGGAGGACTCACTGTACTTACCGCTTTTAAACAATTTTTCAACTCAGGCGAATCAATATAGAAACCATCCAACAAAGAAAAAGGCTCTCGTAGGAACAAAAAGAAAAGGTTTACAATTTTACAATTTATTTTTGAACGGAGTTTTAGGCGCCTAATCATTAACGTTGGGGCCCTTCGCTGATCCGACACGTGGGTGGGAGAGAGGAGGAATTGAACGTACCTGAGCCCGTTTGGCGGGCCGTCGTTGCTGTCGATGCTGCTTGGCAAACGAGGCAGTGGTTTTGGCGTCAATACTAGCGTAGCGCCGGTGCTTCCAGCGTGGGTAGAACTGATGCGCGTGGCCTTTTAGCAAACTGCGCACGCGTCCGAGATGTTACCGTCACTTGGTGCTTTCGTTGCTCCACAATGGAGTGGCGTACCGTTGTCTAACCCAGGAGCGATTCTCGTCGGCCGTGCTAGGGTGCGGCGGCGGACTTCGGCGGACCTACCGTGGGTTGATAATTTCACGATGTAGTGGCGGGTTGCCGTCTTAATGGAAACGGACTTCCGAAAAATCGTAGCGGCCAACGGTGGGACACAAGCCGAATTTTGACCGGAAAATCCCTTCGAGCGGACTCGTGATATCAGGTCCGTACTCATCTAGGTTGGAAACTTCTCGCAGGATTTTATACTTTGCGAACTATACCGTTTTATAATTTCACTGAACTTACTCGCCTTAGGCCTGCATCCAAACTCACCTACCTCACTCATTATCATTTCCCAAGAACCCTACGATATCCAATTCCTCTTATTCTCTCTCTCTCGTCCTTCTTATCTCTCTCTCTCTCTCTCTCTCTCTCTCTCTTTCTCTCCCTTAGCTTTTCCGGAAACAGTGGTTCTGCGGCTAAATTACTGGCACCTGACTCAACTCCACTGCGGTGCCAATCAGTCATGCAGCAACAGATTCGGCGTTAGTAAATTTTGCATTATACAGTTTGCCTATGATTAGTGCGGACTACTTTGCCGTCTTTTGCCGTTGCGGTTTTTCCGGTACAGTCAATAGCTTCAGATTGGTAACGGTTGCGGGATTATAGGTGCCTCGAGGAGTTATGACTGGTCCAGAGGGGAACACGTCCTAGGCCCCAACGCCTGGTCTGGACGTTCCGGGGTGGGTACGAAAGACCTCTTTTCAGCCCTCGAGCAATACAGGCAGAATTCCCAAATTTCCCCCAACCGCTATCATTTACAATGTTTTTTTTTTTCGCAAATTATCGACGCCTAATTATTAGTTTGAATTTTAACGGGGTTAGTGGTTAGTACAAAACTTATCCTATGTTAAACAAAAATAACAACAAATATATTTTTTCAATTCAATTAACAAACTAACAACAATAATAATAGAGAGCCAATAACAAAAAAACTAACAAAAAAGAACAAAATCATAACTTAGATACTATAATTGAATTAATGGTGGATGGAATTATATTGTTACGAAACAGCTAAAACTTAGATCGGTAACATAATTTAAAACTCTAGATTGATTATAAGTTAGCATTCCTATTGCTAACTAGCCGTATACAAGTATTTTAATGCTTCATTGCACCTAAAATTTGAAACATTCAATCTAGCACTATATCGACATACAGACCATAGACATCGTTCTGAAAAGCTTTTGAAGTTAAATGCTATGAAGTTTTTATAGAAAAGTCTAAATGCAAATATAGATTCTTCTTATAGTGCTTTAAGATACCGACAATGACAAATATACCTATGCGTTCCAATAATCACCTAAACTCGTATGCCTTCCTGTAATAAATGATGATGCAATAAACGTAAAATCAAAATGGTAATTCTGCACAATTCTTCGAAAAAAAGATCCAATTGTAAATTTAAACCACGTTTGCGTAATTTCAACTAAACGTCTAAATAGAGTTTGGATTAAACCCAATACACAAGCAAATCTTCTCATAGATCAGTGATCAAACGCGTATACCACATTGGGACGAGCTTTTCAACCGCGGATTGAACCCCATTTCTATAGGCACTAAATCGTCAATTGCAACAGTCGGCACGTCAAACGATAGAAGAGCGAAAGGATGTTTATTTTTTTCTTTTGCAGTATCGATAAAGAAGAATATATAAGATATAGAACATATCTAAAGCCATTAAATAATGCTTCGTGGCAACTTTCTATTGCGAGCGGAGATCTTTTTTCGCGTCGGGAAGATGTTCCTTCTTTCGCCAACTTCGTGGTTACCCATGTTTGTCTCGGTGTTGCTTACGTCGGTATCATCATCTTGATTACTGCCGTGATACTCGCGATCAGATCTTCTTTCTGGTTTCTTGCCCTTGCGGGTCCCGAATGTGAACACTCCATCCTTGGTGGTAGCTTTTTCACTGGTAGTATTAGTTGTTAAGTTTGAAGCTTTTGCAGTTGTCATTATTGCCTTAACTGCAGCCACAAATTTGGCAACCGATTGTGGTTCAGGGAAAGATATTGGGGCTTGGGTGTTGGAATTTTTTTCTGCAATTGAGCTTTCCTTAGCAGTTTCTGGGCAGGGTTGTCCGTAGTGCACCGTTCGTTCACAGAATTGACACGTATTAGTTTGTCCCTGATATGTACAAAGAGTTCGCTGTGTAATGGTATCACCCCCTTCTGTGTTGTACTGCAGGGTAAGGGAGGAGGGAATGGGTTGGTCTACCCGCATTCTCACCACAAAGACGCCATTTGAAATACCTGGGAAGTAGTTTCTCCATGTGTCCCCCGTAATAGATTCCACTGCTCCATAATGCGACATGAATCTTTTAATTGCCACTTTGCAAGTAAGTGGAGATAAATCATGTAATTTCACTTCAATATTCCCATTATCCATGTATACAGGGATCCTGATTTCAGCATTGTCTAAAAAAAGCACGTGTTTTAAGTTGTTCTGCGAAATGAATCTTTTCGCCTGGGCGAATTTGTTGAAGGTTATCAGCACCGCATGCCTGACGTGCTCAAGCTGTATGCAGGTGACTTCCGAAAACCGAAACTGCATTTTCACCCTCAGCAGATGTTCCACATCACGAATACTTCGTCTTATGCGAAAAGACCTGAAGTCAATGACCACTGTGTTAGGCCGAATAATCACGTTTTGTTGATGAGACTCAGTCATCTTGATAGATCACACAAGAATAAAAATAACACACCAAAAAATAATGAAATTTAAACGACATGTAGATCAATACGAATGTAAACATTAGGGTGGGGCAAAATGATCGTTTTTTCAGCACAGCACTTTTTTGGTTCCTTTTGGGGTCCCAAACAACTGTGCAAACTTTGGGGTCGATTGATGTTGACCCGGCGAAGCGCATTGCGTTTGAAATTTGTATGGAGATTAGTATGGGAAAACCTACATTTTTGCATTTTTAATTCTACAGACTACAATTCTTCCTTTAGTATGCAAACAAATAGATAGAAGTGTAGTCCAGGATATGATGAACAACTTTGTAGAAATTCGAACTGAAATGTTGTCGAGTTGGAATGTTCAGATGAATTATTTCAAAACAATTACACAATGTCCTACGCATAATAGTAACGATGAAATAAAACATACTGTATCCCTTTGCCTTGACTTTTATTAATAGAAGTTATGTTACAGACTGAATCAACTGATGTCGAGTTGATATGTCAGAGGATTATATTTCGGTTTAATACGTACTATGATTTGATAGCATACTCATTTCTATGTTGTTCGATCACGAGGCGTGAAGCTATATTCTGGATTTGAACATGAAATCCACCAGATCCCTACAAAAAATTTTGCTTCAGGTGATCGAACAGCATCGAAATGAGCATACCATAAAATCATACTGCCTATTAAACTGAAATATAATCAATGCAATCCTCTGACATATCAACCCGACATCAGTTGATTCAGTCTGTAACATAACTTCTATTAATAAAAGTCAAGGCAAAGGGATACAGTATGTTTTATTTCATCGTTACTATTATGCGTAGGACATTGTGTAATTGTTTTGAAATAATTCATCTGAACATTCCAACTCGACAACATTTCAGTTCGAATTTCTACATATTAAAGTCCCCCCCCCATCCCCCCTCACCCCTCACTACGCCCTATTGCTCAACTACCTACGCTCATGAAATTGATCTAAGGCTTTTGAATAATTCATTCAAATGTTATTTTGGAATGCTATATGAAATACCATTGGTACACCGGCAGTGTTGGCAATAAAAATGATTTTTGGCATTTAATTCGATGTATCGAACTTTGAACAGCTATAACTTGGCTTAGAGACATTCTAACACCATACATCCTTGGGCAAAGTTGTTCAGCATATCCTGGACTATACTTTTATCTATTTATTGACACACTACAGGAATAATTGTAGTCTGTAGAATTAAAAATGTAAAAATGTAGGTTTTCCCATACTAATCTCCATACAAATTTCAAACGCAATGCGCTACGCCGGGTCAACACCAATCGACCCCAAATTTTGCACAGTTGTTTGGGACCCCAAAAGGAACCAAAAAAGTGCTGTGCTCGGTTGATGTGGCTATGATTACGTTTTTCCATATAACAATGCCCCACCCTAGTAAACATACAACGATTGAATGAAAAATTTGATTGAAAATTACGTTAAAATCAATTGGAGCATCAAACAGCATACAATTTTACACTTTCATTCGTGTAATATTACATGTCGATCATTTTACAGCAGTTTTAGAGTAAAAAAACATTGAAGTGCATTGTTTTTCCGTTTAAAGAAACTGTAATTTTCAATCCACGTGTAAAATTATAATAAAATTCATTGAAGAAAGCACGACAAGTCGTGTGTATTTGTGGTGGAACTTAATTTTACATTTATATTCATGCTCCAAATATGTGCATGAAAATAAACTTAAAATTACAAAATATTTTTTTCTGTGAACGGTATCCTTTGTTGTTCGGACAATGCACACAAGTAACTGTTTTTTCGTTCGCTTTGCACTGGCACGGACAGAAGCAGGAGCACACTGGGTATTGTGACCGATGCCTTTGATGGCTAAAAATAGACTGGTCCGGGAGAAGTAAACACCCTGCAAATGCACTATATCAAACATTAAAAAGCACAGTCGTGCAGCACACCAACGAAAGCTGTCAAGTTAACAGCATCATCCCCGTATATATAGGCTACAGAGACGTGCTTACACGAATTATCTTCACGCGTCCCTGACATCATGATTAACAAATTTATGTCATTATACGGAGAAGTGGCTTCCAAAAGAGCTGTAACGTATTTTCCCGGGTTTTTGCGATGAGAATTCCCCCGTGAAAACCAACTTTTTCATACGTAACCATTTTATGCGGCTCAACCGAAAATTGGACGTTTCATTAGACAACATTGACTATGCAACCATGGTAGATTCCTAGTCGCGAATTCTACAAAAAGACACTGCACCACGGAAATCTTTGTGCAAAAGCAACTAAGGAAAGCCCACCTACTATAACCGTAAACAGCACACCGTTATCTCGCGCCAAGCCACAAACGGCTACAAAACGAATATATACGGATCTGACAGGAACAAACATTCACTCAACAACAATCACACCCAGTATCTCCAAGCCAACAACCGGCACCACCAGCAAAGAAGCGAACGTAAAAGAGGCCGGATACGTTTGTCCGTGCGCTCTATTGCTTTCTTCGAAAATACTTTGAATTGGCTTCTCAATATTTTGTAGTATATTCCGTCGATTCAAGCAATAAAACTCATTTTTAATCTTGTACACAAAGTAGACAACTCCCTTAAGAACGTGTGTTTGAACAAATGTCAACTATCAAATAAAGTTTTGATTTTTTTACGCTTTCCTCATATAACAATTTAATAAGGCGAATGATTACAAAGAAATTACTTTTGATATTTTTATTGTTCTTCTATGAATACCAGACGTGTTCGCCAATCTTCCTGGTAAAAACGTGGGCCCCCAAATGCGACCCGGGCCCCAGGGCAATTGCCCTGGCTGCCTCCCCATCTAATCAGGCCTGATTACGGCTCTTCGTTACGTCCATCAACTTTTTATCAGTTGCTTTAAGTCATACGAAGAAAATCAAACAAAAATAACAATATTCTTTTGGAAATCTGCGGCTATACGAATGCAATTAGCGAATTACGCCCGTGTAAAAAGTTTCTTAACCTTGAAGAAGCAACGGAACCAATGTGGTATCAACAATAAAAAATCAACCTTGTTTTATCTACCCACTCACGAACCAATCAATCTACTTCCCCCTATCACTCTCTACTTCTCTCTCTTTCTTTCTTTCTTTCTTTCTTTCCTCCACAACCGTCGATGGTTTCTCGTTTCAGCTGCTATCGATGAAAAGCGCTAAACAATTCCTCAACCATCAGGCACCTAACCTAACTCGATAATTATGGCAAAATAGAGATGCAGCAGGCACTAAAAGGTAAGAAAACAAGTTGGGAAAATCCCATGCCACCATCACCTCCACCAGCGCGCTCCAGTTGAAATTCCGCGGACGGTTTATCCCCCCAAACCTCGCCGTCAATCAATGCAATGCTTGAATGGAAATACGTTTCAATATAATAGTATCTGACAGATGTTCGGCTGCTGATGCTGCTGCTGCACTTGTTTTATTCGTGTTCTTTTTTTTTTGCATTGCAGTTCAGCTCCCTTCCGGGCTGTTTAAAGCTGTCTTTAACACTTCGAAAATTTGCGCCGAAGTTGGTGAACTCGTGGGGAGTCATTTCCTTTGCCTTCCCCGAGGTTCGCGTTGGGTTTAAAGGTAAATGGCCCAGATCCGGGCGGATTTGTGCTTCTTCGGAAGTTTCGAATGCTCAAGTTGCTGCAGGTAATTTGCCGGTTGGGATTGAATTCGAGTCTGACCATACCATGCCGTGGTAGTTGGACATTAATCAGATTAGATGATGTTTTTCCTGTACTTTTTCACGCGATTGAACCGCGCGGTGACGCGCCTCGGGCAATGGAGATTTTGCATTGGAACACGATTGAAACAGTGTACCATCAGCGTGTTCGATCAGCGGGTTTTTGCGGGTCACTGGAACAGCAGATCGCACCTCCTCGGACTATGAGCGGGGTAGGCCAATCCAAGCCACGCGAATGGAACTGCTCTGCTAGCGCGTGGGTACACTTTCCTCCCCGGCAAAAATGACTCCGATTTTAGATGATAGGAAAAGTATGGCTGCTCGCGAAACGCAAGGCTAATTAGTGATGGAGCGATATTTGCGAAATTAGTCCAGTTTGGGTACGAAGAAAGTGATACTACTCCGCTGCTGAAGTGCGGCTGGGTGGGAGTTTCTGAGGAGGTTTACGTTGACTGTGAATTAATCATGCTTCGAACTTTCTTCTTTGGTTGAAAATTCATCACAAATACGTCTTTAAGTAGGAAACTTATTATCTGGAAAAGTCCATCAGAAATTAGATGATTAAAATTGTTATATATTTGAGCGAAAACAGATAAAAAAAATCATACAATAATAAACGTTGTGAAAGGAGCTTTTCTGATACATTTTATTGTGCATATTTGTCTTATATATGTATTTTTACACTCTTTCACGCTTTAAAGTTGCGCAAAAGAACCGTTCATATTTATAATTATACTATTTTTATATTCTCACAATCGAAGGTAATTCGAGTTTCTTTTCATTATTAGAATGAAATGTTATGCAATCGCCCTCAGTGCTCTTGACCATGACGGGCCGCCGTACCTGAGGATAGATACGGCCTGCCAGTAACCTACGTCTACTGGTACACACCTTTGAGCTGTTGGACATCATCCTCGATATTGCCGCAACAGCAGTCGACGCTCTCTTGCATGTATAGTCGATGTGCCGATGCTGCCGAAGGTCAGCTTGTCGTCTATAATGACTCTGAGAGACTTCAGACTTCGCTGTGAAGTGATCGCGACTTCTCCCACATGGATAACTGCATGTTGTGCCGACTTGCGGTTGTTGACGATAACTACCTCCGTCTTATGCTGAGCGAGCGTGATAGAACGACTACCAGCGCATCCCCGCTTAGACTGTCGGTGTTGGCCTCCAGTCCCAGGGCCGCGGTGAAAGCTTCGCTGTCGAAGTGATTGGACTTCCACCCGCGTACCTGACAGGGATCTCCCGCCCTCGGATGCTGCACACCATAGTTGATCTTAAAGCGGATTGCTAAATGATCGCTATGGTTGTAGCCCTCGTCTACCCTCCATTCCATGCCTGGAACCATACTCGGGCTGGCAAATGTTACGTCAATCCAGGCCTCCACCCCGTTTCTACGGAATGTGCTAGCGGAACCATTGTTAGCTAGCACAGTATCGAGTTTCGCAAGCGCCTCCAGTAGCGCTTGACCCCTGCTATTTGTACAGCGACTGCCCCACTCCACTGCCCAAGCGTTAAAGTCTCCCGCTATGTCTACCGGTTTCCGGCCCACTAGGTCCGACGAGAGCCTGTCGATCATCTGGTTGAACTGTTCTATTGGCCACCTTGGTGCAGCGAAGCAGCTGCAATAGAACACACCATTGATCTTGGCAATCGCAACCCTCTCGGCGGAGGAGTGTATTACCTCTTGAACCGGGAACCGTCCCGTTGTACAGATTGCCACCATCCCAGACCCGTCCGACACCCAATTGCCGTTGCCGGCAGGGATGTTGTACAGGTCTGATAGGAGGGCGACATCTGTCCTCGACTCTGAGACCGACTGCCACAACAGCTATTGGGTTGCTGCACAATGGTTAAGATTTAGCTGTGTGACGTTCACGGCTTGTTCTTATTTGCCTCACCGATGGGTCACGAAGGTCCGCCGATAGCATGGTTTCGGGCTTGCTTCTTGGCGGTGCAGATAAGACATTTATGCACCTTGGTGCAGCTCCGCTCTTTATGCCCCTCCTCGCCGCAGCGACGACATAGTTTGCTCCTGTCTGTACCCTTACATTCATACGACTTATGACCGGACTCAAGGCACCGATAGCACCTGTCCACTGAAGGCGGCTGGGGTATGCTAACCGAGCATACTGACCAGCCGATCTTCAGTTTACCTATCACGGTACCCTTTTTTGCATCTGCTTTCAGTAGCCTGAGGTAGGCTACTTGCGTACCGGAGGGTCCCGCTCTCAAGCGAACAGAGGCCCGCTCTATTGTTACGTCACATTGTTCCTTGACGGCTGCGACGACATCGTCTGCGGCCGTGAACTCGTTCAGTTGCTTACACTGGAGAGTCATTTCCGCCCCTAACGATCTCACCTGGGCGCCTTCACCCAGGACCTCTTGGTCCAAGGCCTTGTATACCGCACTAGATTGTGCGCCTCGCTTCAGGATCGAGAGTATTACACCTGTATTGGTGCGTCTCAGGCTGCGCACGTCTTGCCCGAGGGCCGAGAGGCTTTCGGCCGCCCGCATTGTTAGGACATCGGCATATTTGTCCTTGTCGGTCTTTAACCACAAGGCCTCGCCTCTGTGCTTGGACTTCTTTGCGGGTCGAGGTGCGTCCGGCGTCGGCTTCCTCCTACTGACCAGCTTCCAGGGGTTTTCGCCCCCTGTCCCGGTTGCACCGGGTTGCTGGTGCCTTTTTCTTCCCGGCGGGATGATTTGCGCCCCGGTTTACTTCGACCAAACGGCGTTTGGCCGTCACGGTTACACGCCGTTTGGTGTTACTTTTTGCACCCTCGCCTGGTGACTTCCTAGGACGCTTTAAATTCGACGCCGTCTTGCGCTTGCCACTGACCATCGAGGGGAACTCAACCGCCGCTTCGAGCGACTTGGAGGGAAGGGAAGAGGGAAGGCCTATGTCGGCCTTCCCTCCACCCTCTTGGAGGCCACTGTCTGGGTTCCTCTGTCGGCCTTCTCTCGTCCTTCTGCCCTCTTGACGTAAGCCTGCTGTTCCTGTCTTGCGACTCGAACAGCTTTTCGGAGCACCAGCAGGCTCTATTTCAGATCTTTGCTGTTGTGTGTAGCACTCGGATATTGTATCAGCAGCATCCAAGCTTAAAGCATCGTCATCTCCCGGGCCAGATGGTGCCTCTGCTGTGTTTTTGAAAAAGTGTATATCTGATTTGGTGGAACCACTCTGTCAACTATTCAAAATGTCACTGACAACCGCGATTTTTCCTCAATTGTGGAAAGCAGCTTTCATCTTGTCCACAAAAAAGGTGATAAGAGAAACGTTAACAATTATCGAGGAATTTCTGCGCTCTGTGCCATTTCCAAGCTCTTTGAGTTAGTCGTGATGGAGTCAGTGTTTTTTCACTGTAAAGAATATATTTCTAAAGACCAACACGGATTCATGCCGAATCGATCGACGTCGACGAATCTACTATCTCTAACCTCTTTTGTATCCGAAGGGTTCGATGCGAATCAACAAACTGATGTTATATATACTGACTTATTTGCAGCTTTCGTCGTCGCTAGAGCTTTGATTTTCGCTGTTACTTGTTTGGCACTTTTTGTGTTTTCAAATGACTCTTGTATAGCCGCCTTCTTCCTTGTTTATTTCGGTATGTTTACTATTGGCTTGGGGATACCGTGGAATATTGTTTCCCGGTATTTATTTTTTGGCCGGCTGTCTGTGGTGTATCAGCAGTTGTCTAAGGCTGTTTGGTGGTATTGGTGATAGTAAATGAAATATGTTTAGTTGTTCTGGCGCATGGCTTACCTTAGTGTACCGTCTGGTTACAGAACTGGTACGTAAGCGTGTGCGTAACTCCGCTAGCGAATGACGGATATCAATAGTAGCATGTCTGTAATAACCTACAAACTTGGAACTATTGAGAACCAGAGCTACAGGTCCAAAGCCTTGGTAAAGGCGGATGGTTGTTATGATCTGGACCCCGGTCATCACATAAAGCAACAAACCCAAGTCCAAGGCGTGAAGCGACCCGTGCTGAGGGATGAGTGGTCGAGGGGGTGAAAAAGATGCGGAGCCTGTGGGGTACCTGGGCAACCCCCACAGTAAGCGTCCCTTACCACGTTACTGCGGAGCTCTGGCGTGGCGGACCTTTCTTTCTCGCGCTACTCGTGGGAACAAATATGAGTGAAGCGAACAAAAACAAACAAAAACCGGAGGTGCCGAACTCCTTTGCCAAAGGTGGTTTGACGAGCCCTCCCCCCAGTGGGGAGGGTAGTGGAGCGACGGGGGCTGCATCCGACAGCACAAATGCCCTCCAGCAGTGGTAGGAAATAGCCCTACCAACGCGCTGGATGGGCCACTAACCGCGATGCGTAAAGTTGTGAAGCAACTCGATAGCATGATCGAGTTCACAAATGCGAAACAAAACATTTATTTATTTATCGCGCACATCAACAGGCCGCACTCGGCCCCAATTATGGAAACTTAAACTAATTACATCTAAAAAACTGCAGGGATCGATTTCTTGAGGATATCCGAGACAAATAAAAGTCGAACAGGTGCGACACACGATTGAAGAGGCGTTGTAGTCCCGTGATAGCGGCATTAGCTGTTTGAATAGTTCGTCGAAACGGCACTCTCAGAAGAACGTTTCCGCGTAACGTTCTGGACCTTGCTTGATGTTGAGTCGCTCTAGTAAATCTGGAGAATCGATGCGTCCTGACAGAAGATCAGAGATGAATAAGGATTTTGCAGTTTCTCAACGATGCTGAAGGGTATCGAGCTGGATGAGTTGACACTGACTCTCGTAGCTTGGTAGACGAACTGCGCGAAGGCAGACATCTAAGAGCACACCGTATAAATTTTCGTTGAACGCCTTCAATTCGATCGCTGCTGTTCATGTAATTCGGGTTCCAGACTGCCGAACAATACTCCAGCGTGGAGCGCACTAAAGATCAGTATAGGCTTTTGAAACAATAAATCTCTGTAAAGGATTTAGCCGTACGGAAAATGAAGCCCAGGCTTCGCGATGCTTTACCAACAACATACGAAATCTGATTCTTAAATGTAAGTTTCGAATCTAACTGCACTCCAAGATCCTTAACGCAGCTCACCTGGGGAACAAGAGCTCCAGACAAGTTATATTCAAACTCAATGGGATTTTTTTTCGGGAGAACGATATCACAGAACATTTCGCCGGACTCAGAATCATTCGGTTGGTTTCACACCATCTGCTGAAAGTTTCGAATTGCTGCTGCAAATATTGTGCGTCCGTTCGGCTCCTAATTCTGTTGAAAATTTTTAGATCATCTGCATACGACAACTTTCAGCTGATAGTTTACATCGTTGAAATAGAGAGTGAATATAAATGGTCCAAGATGACTTCCTTGCGGAATACCAGACGTTGCGAAGAACAGTTTGGAGTATGCATCATCTATGTTCACACTGAGTTGACTGCCAACGAGATAGGATTGGAACCATCGCAGGAGTGATCCACTGAAGCCAAGTTTTTCCAATTTAGCGATTGCGATATCGTGATTGATTGGACACAAAAACAGACGAAATGATCAGCGAGTGGCAGAGATTAAGCCTGACCATTGCTCACCACCAAGAAAGAAAATTAATACAAGAAGCAAAAAGCAGTGTGCCAGGATAGTTGACTGAAATAATATTCATTTATTAATTAATTTTTTCATCTACTTTCAATTGTCAAGTGAATTGTATCTTCGAAATGAATATTATTTTCAAGAAGGCGAATGACCCTCGAGGTTAAATAAAATAAAATAAATAACAAGTTCTGGCTTACTGACGCCCGATTAAGCCTTCATAGCGACCTACGATGGAACCGGAAGCTTCGAGGAAGTGACAAAGTCCCTGGATTAAATACACATCTTTTTCTCCTCGAAGGCTGATTTGATTTTCACAAACTTAGCTTAAAATGAAAAGTAAAATATCTTCATTAACAGCTATCGAATTTTCTTTGATTTGGAGTTCGGGATCCGGAGTTATGAGTTAAAGATTGAGGTTACACATAAAATCCTCTGGAGCTTTTTGCCTTTCTTATAAAATAAAATTTATGCAATAACCCAGAAAATCGGCCTCATATATCATTCGACACATTTTGTCGATTTTGTAAAATGTCTGTGTGTGTGAATGTGTGTATGTCTCTATTCATGTGTCAAATAATGTCACTCACTTTTCCAAGTGATGGGTCGATTTCGACAATGTTATATGCAAATTAAAGGCGTAATATCGCCATAGGCAACAATTGAATTTTATTTCAATCGAAGCACAGTGGCGTAACTACTACCAAATCCTGGCCAAAATAGCAAAACATAATTTTTGGTGTTCTTTCCATTTTTTTTTCGACAAAATAGTTTTTCAAACCACACTCTAATGAATGACAACAGAAAAATAGGTTTTTCGATTGATAATTTTTGTATGTGAATATTTGAAAATGGTGAATTTCTAACGGATTTTCTAACTTTGAATTACATTGTTTCACAATTTTTCATATCGCCCAAAAACTAAGTATACAAAGTCAATATCTAGTATAAAATCGTGATTTTCATAACAAACACCAACAGGTTTGACCAAAGAACATTTATTTTTGTTACATTTTTTCTTCTTTTGAGTTGGGTTCAAAATGCGCAAATTATATCAATACTATTAAAAATTCGGTAGTGGAAAAAGTATCTTGTCGGGTATTGTCGGGCAGATCCGTTTAAACGACACGGTTATTTGAGCTCTCTTCTCTCCGTTTCACGAAAAAAACATTCCCAATTAATCCCATTGCCGCTTTTACAGCATTTTGAAAATGGCATGTTTATGCCAAAACATGGGCAAAATAATCAACAAAGCCTTTATTGAGGCTTTACTAAATATCTTAATTCGATTAGATTAGATTATGTATGAAGGTATACAATGATTTATTCAGTGTCTCCGTAAGTTTCTTCAATTCTATTGTGATGTGGATATTTTTTTTAAATCAAGATAATTAATAATTAAGACCTTTTGTTCATTAATCTATGCAATCCATTATGACAATTAGATTTACAATCGCATGCACGTTCTGCTTATTGTAGAATGTGAAATATAACTAACCCGAATCTTACTATATGAATAGTCACGCACACAAGTTGCTTTCTAAACGTTGGTAAATCGTCATTTGTTCAGGTAGTATTTGTTATGAATTTTAATACTGTATATTAATGCTTTTTTCGTACATAGTCTATTAATTAGAAAGTTTATTCTGATTTTCATGTAGATTACTGACAAGCATCTGACTAATGGTATTAAGAATTTTGTTTAAAATTTGCATCTTTTTATTTCATTGTTCATTATTGGCATATTAAATTTTTTTATTTATTTAAGTATCCTATTTTTGAATCATCAACGAGGTTATTTTCTAGATACCAATAGAAGCATCAAAAGGCTCATAAGAAAATACCGTTCTCAAATTCTGAAACAATTTCCTGCTATATTTATCTAAGATAAGTTTGGTAATTTAGAAGATGAGTTGGCGGAAGAACTTTATTGCACTAGCTCAATTTTATCGGAAATTATGAAATTTTAAGAGCATAAAAATATTTTAATTTGTGGTGTTACGTTCATCAAATCAAAACCTTTACGTGCCAAACCTTCTAATTGACACCCGGCATCCCCAATAACATCGTTAGATTTGAAGAAATCAACATTGAAGTGTATTTGACTTTTTTAAATTTTTGCTCTTCACTACACTACTAGTAGGATTAATGCGGTAATTATTTATTCGTATATTGTCCAAAACTGTAAGAAATCACTTTTTACTGCTCTTTGAGATATAATAAGGCTTAAAAACGTGTAAAATAATTTTGGCCAGGAATTTGGTCTAGTTACGCCACTGTGGCGAAGGTTTGGTTCCTGAGTTACGAGTTGGAGAGAGCGGTCTCACATCAGATGACCATATAAACCGGTATCAGTTTGCTATTCTAAATGACGCAAAAATTATAGAAATATTTTCTAAATTGCCGTGACTTTTGATTCTGGCTTTCTGGCGTCCAATTAAACACACTTTTGTCACCTACAACGGAGCCGGATGCTTTGAGAAAGTAACGAAGTTCCTGAATTAAATACACATCTCTTTCTCAGCGATGGGAGACTTGTTCATCAAACGAAAAGTATAGTCTCCTCTCCTTATTGACTCCTATCGATTTTCTTTCTGATCGGAGCTATAGCTCCGGAGTAATGAGTTCAAGAGTACGATCAAACATAAAATTACCGGAACCTTGTTTTGCCTTTCTCACAACCATGCAATGCAATCACTCAAAAAATCAACTTTTCTACCGAGTCCCGTCTATATTATTCGATTCAGTTCGTCGAGATTTGAATCTTAGTTTGAAAGGAACGGTATACGGCATCCTTTTGACGCTATTGAATTTTTAGTTGATCGGATTTTCGGTTCCGGAGTAACATGTAAACTGGCACCACCATATTTAAGTGGTTGCAACATTAGTTGGATTTGCAGGTTTAGATCACTAATGATCGAATAAAGTAACGTTGGCCACATATGACGCATATGATGGTTTTTGCTACTCTCGAGGAACTTTCCAGATTCCTAAGTTAATATAACATCTTTTTTACATTTCTTACAAAAGAAATGTATAGGATTCGCTCAAACTTTGAAAACTTTTTCCGAGGCCCGGAGGGCCGAGTTTCATATACCAATCGACTCAGCTCGACAAATTGAGACAATGTCTGTATGTGTGTGTGTATGTGTTTATGTATGTATGTACAAAATGTCATGTAATTATCTCAGCAATGGCTGAACTGATCTTAATGAAACTAGTTTCAAATGCAAGGCCAATCGCTCCCATTTGACACTATTATTTTTGTTTTTCGATATGTTGTTTACTTTCTGAAATATGAGTAATTTTGTCAAAACAGGGCTGGTTTGAAGCGAGTAACATTCGAACAAGGCAACTATATCACGTGAAGTAAACAAAAACAAAAAGCTTATGAAAATATCTTTCTAACAAGCTATAGATTGTCAAAATCCGTTCACGAGCGGCGGAGATTTTAAACATTTTGTATTTTCATTCTTCGCTTACCAATTTCCACTAATTAAAAATGAGACCGTTCCATACAGAGTATTGCTTTACTGGTTTTTTAAGGTCAAAACTAAACCGATTTTGAATATCTGGGTATGCAAACACATCTGCGTGATTCAAGGATTTTGATTCCGAAAACATTTTGTGAATTTACTTAATAATCAATTACCTATTTCTCAAAAATTAATAAGCAAGTTTATTTCAAAGACAAAATAATGTGTAAATTCACTTCAAAGTGCAAATTTGCCCAGAGTTTTTTTATTTCGATTATAGAAGTTTTAACCTTAAGGTCATTCGCCTCTTCGGGTTAGAAAAATCTCTTATGAAAAATTTCTAACCCTATGTGCGGGGTCGGGACACGAACCCAGGTGCGCTGCGTACAAGGCAATCGATTTACCAAATACGCTACATCAACCCTCATTGTCCAGAGTTGATGTATTTACCCTTGGATAGAGCAATGCGTTCACTCGTGAGATAAACGTTGGATGGTATATGAATACATCAAGTAATCCTCCTAGTAGTGAGAAAATAGATTTCTAATATAATTTATATTCATATTATACTCGTAGCATCACCAAGAGCAACTGTATTTTTGAATAACAATATTGTAGTGAAAATTTATTAGTTGCATTATTGAAAATAAAGATGTAAGGAATCAAAGTTTCGCACTATTAACAAAAATAATTTCACAGCTTTAACCATAATTTGCCATTCCTCACAACTGACACTGAGTTGTACTGAAAACCCCAATATACATTTTTCATGATCAATGTGACTAAAAGCATATTTATTTGCGAAAAAATACGACATATAATTTCAAGAATGTTCGTGTCTCAAAGCAGTCCAGGGGCACTTTCAATACTAATTGGCTTTTCGATAAATTTAAATACTTATTCTGGTAGTTTGAACCATTTCTTTGCAATGGTATTGCTTTGTATAGGACTCATTAACCCATATCTCCAGCACGAGAGTTCAGAACGAAACAATTCGCAAGTAATAAGGATGGGTGGAAAAAGACTGCATTGTAATCGACTGCATGTACGAGTTTTATGTCATCGACAATAATATAATTGCCAACATAGCCTGGACACTTGACACTCTTTTCTAGATATTTAAATGCGAATGAATACTATTTACAGGTGGCCTTTTCTCAGTTTACTATTTCTAATTACGCGTTAAAATACTGGACCTGAAAATTCCATTCTATACAAAATCATTTTTCAGATGTCTGTAACCAAAAAGATATCTTTTAATTCCAAAACAAATTTCTGATTTCTAGATTTTCTGATGACTAATTAAGGACAATCAATAAAGTAGAAACACCAGATAATCCTAAAAAATCCGTCAAGAAAAGAAGAACGAAAACGTGCTCTTTGCAATGGGATTTTCACAAACATTTCAGAATATTCTGAAACAATGGTTTTGGAATTCATGAAATTCGTTTTATTCATTTACTTCATTTCAATAACTTTCTTAAAATATTATTATATATTCTCATTTCTTCCAGCTCATTCCTTTAATGTATTATATTCGTTTGGTTTATTTTTTGCATTTTAAATATTTCACTAATAATAAATATATGATCATTTCATTGTAAAGATTTTTTTCATTTAGCATTGTTTTTATTTATTTTGTTTATGTGACCTAATTTTATCTATTGTATTCATTTAATTCTTTGTATGCATTCCGATCAGTTTATTATCTTATGTATCTTATTCGAATTATTCATTTAATTTATTTTATTAACTTTTTTCTAATATTTTTTTCTGATATTTTTCCGGTTCACACTTTTATTCATTTTAATAATCTGACTAATTTTGTTCAGTCATTCACTTTATTCATTTCATCTAGAACATTAATTAGACACAATATAATTTCTTCTATTAATTCTATTACTTTTTAATATCGCTGGTTTTTTCATTTTAATAAGTTAACTGCTTAAAAACAAACAAAATGGAAAAATGATAAAAAGTATAGACAGAAAACATTTTATTTTATTGTGATAAAAATTCTTCATTTTATTTATTTTATTCATTCCATTCATTTTATTGATTTTATTAACTCTCTGTTTATCCTGTTATTTATGAACAACAACATTTTCAAATAGCTATACTGCCCATGCTTGGAAATCAGTTCCATAAAGATAGGAAATCCCATAGAAAACGGGACAAATATGCGTTCATGGGCAGTATAACTTTGGGGTTGGACAAGATTTCTTCACAAAAAGTAAAACTAATAATTGTGACAATCACCGTTTATTTAAGCGCTAATAGTTACAAGAAAGATCCCTATAACTGAAGTTAATGCAATTGCTCTGATTGGATTTCACTGGAGCAGTGCTGCCAGAGACATTTTCAGTTATCAGTGAAAAATTATATTTTGATATATCTTCGTTTTCTTCAAATATTTTTGAAAACTACTAAATCCTATTATTTTGGACTGCTTTCGGCTACCTTTTCTGCCCAAACGAACTATTGAAAACTTTGCAGGAGATGTGTATTAAGGATTGGTGTGTAAATATTCAGCAGCTTCTACACTGCTAGAGAAGCATCTATCTTGATCAAAATAGGTTTTTCGTGTTTCTTTACTCTAACAATTTTAAGAAAAACGGTTTTGGAACCCTATATGTGCTAGAAAATTATGTATGAGAGTTAATTTAATCCATATTATTCATATTATTTATTTTATTATTCCAATTTTTTATGGTTTTATTCATATTATTTATTTCAATCATTTTATTAATGGTTAGTTTTTCCCAGTTCAAATTTTTGATTCAGTTTCTTAATTTTATCAATTCGGTTTAGCCAGTTCTTTAGGTTATTGTGTGATAGCTTGTTATCCTGAAACAATTAAATTTACTCTCTTAATTTCATTACGTTTTAATATCGTCTAATTTTAATTTGAGCTAATTTGATTTATTTATTTTATTAATTTGATTTATGTTAATCATTCTGTCCATTTTATGAATAACTTTTTTATTATAAATTTTGTTTTGTTTTATTATTTTTCTTTAATTTATTCAATTTATTCGAAGCGTTATTCGTGCACATCTCACATCTAGTTGCTCGTAAATTTAGCGTGTGATCGGCAAGCTAATGAATAATACAACAGTGATATGTGTAAGAAATGTCTCATCTCACTGATAGGTGGATTAAAACAGGTTTTTCTCAGCGAATTGATGACCGCTATTCACAAACTTGAATTCAAACGCAAGATATAATTCTCCCACTAACTGCTATTGAATTTTATTCGAATCTGTCTTTTGGTTCCGGAGATACATGAATTTTTAATGTAAATCGGTATAATCGCAATACCTCAGAGGCTCAAGTGTATTGATATGAGCACTATATAATTTCGATTAGCAGGACTACCTTACTGATGGTCTATTGATTTTTTTAATATATTGTCCGCTATCGATAATTCCGGAAGTACCGGATTCAGGGCATATTCCGCTGCGGTCATGACTGAACATATTTTCACTCACCTAGTCTTGAATGAAAGGTTCGGTTGAGTTGCAGCCCCATTAACCCCGTCTTGCTGATTAAGCTAAGTAAGTATTATATTATTTTTTGTTTCAAGTGTGTCAGCGTCGACATGTTGTTCCTCAGGTTGCTGGCAGTCGCCATGCCTAAAATTCTGGAACCCTTGGCCCTAGCCCAGATCGCCCATGCGTAAAGACGGTACTATAAATAAAGTTGGTCTTCCTGCAACCATATTTTTATAATTTCTTAAAAACATTGAAACAACAACTCGGTCGATGAGTTCTTCGCTTCAAGCGTCCAACATGACCTCCAGATTGGTTTTATCCAGAGTAAGATAATAGTGCTCGCTATTGATTACTACGCAATTTAATATTGTAGTCTCCGAGAACCCCATTTACTATTTACTAGCGACAATAGCCCGTGCAAACCCTGGTCCGTCCGTCCGTTTCGAAGCGATCCAGCTTTCACGATCTGATTTTCCCAATCTTAAGACAAATCAAGCACCAATCAAAGCCAATCGCGTGCAATTGGGCTGAAACAACTCGAAATTGCACTCGCGCTTCGGTAAGTACTACTGTGGACCCTGATCGACTCACCATTTGATTGGATCCACTCGGGGAGGTTCGCAAGTGGCCAACGCTGAAGAGGATTAATTTTCGCATCCAATCCTGAGAGCACTTGTTCCCGTTTTGTGTGCCTCGCGCCATCATCATGATTGAGCAAAGCAACTAGCCAAAAAATAATACACCAGATTGTTTTTTGCACGGATTTTCGTAATAACATGATTTTGAAAGTACAAAGTCCGTATCGGTATACTTGGGTAGCAGTTTTCGGTGTATTATTTCCAACACTTGTAAACAACCACATAATCGAGCCCTGGCGCAGATCCCGCATGACGCGTAAAAGTGCCGTTTAATAAATGTAGCTTTTCTCCTCCATCAACAGCAAGCACACTCTGATTCTTTTCGGTTCATTCAATTGGCCACTCGGAACGGGTTGCAGGAGGAACCCACTCACCACCTACGAGAGCCATTCGATTGTGATCCAACTACAGTTAGAGGAAAAAATGTTCAGCTAAGCCGATCAAACATAAAACAAAACGCTACTCCTTTCATTCAAAACCCGCACCCAAAATAAGCCCAAAACAAGGTTTTATGCTGCGAGTATGTATACCCACAACATTCAACACTAATTAACGCATCACATCAATCGCACTTCCGAGAGGGGCTATTTTTAGAGTGTTTTAAGTCGACCCGCGGTCCGACCGAATTTGGGTCGAAAACAGTATCAATGTTTACATAAGCTGCCGAATAATGACTCTTCAAGCATATCCAGTGCTGCTATCTATTGATGTCTATCTAGCAAAGTGAGTGTTGATTGAGATAGTAAGAAATAACAAAACAGAATAGTCGGCCTTGAATGCAATTATTTCGGTCAGGCTACTCGAGGTCATTTGTCTATGGCTTCTTCACAGCTATACTGTTTTCTTTTTACAGTTGCTGACAGTTTTCCACTCTCAATGTGGTTTTTATTGGTTACGATTTATCGCATAACAGGAACTGATTAATTTTGCGTTTCTACTCACTAACGTTATTGTTGTGGAGTAGCGTGTAATGCTAGTGCACTCTGAAAATCGAAGTTCCCTATTTTCTTGCAAAGTTCAAAATTAGATAGGAATTTGAAGATGGCGATTACCCAAAATTTAAGTTCGTTGCTGTGAATTTCGTATTGGGTTATTGAATAATGGCGGTTATCCAACTTCAAGTTCATTGCTTTGTACTTATTGTTTGGGTTTGCTTCAACCCAAATAATGGATAATTTTTCGTTGACAGCCGTCGTTGTCATGGTGAACTGCACTTGTTTGAAAGGGCTGCAGAAGCTTAGAGAACTATAATAAACCTGACAATATATTCAATTAAAACGATTACTCAGTGTATTTCAGCCAAGAAGCCGTTCCGATAATTAAAGCTAATAACATGGATTGGTGAGTACCTCGGTGAGTACAAGCACTTTGTTTACTTTTTATTCGTGAGTTCATGAGGAGCCGCTTCTAGCTTTCTTGTACAAGAAGGTTCGTTTTACGGCAATGGCTGAATTAGAAATACATTGCTTGCATCTGAAACTCGTTGGTTAGTCGATGACTTCTCAAAGCTTCTTTGGCATTTTTCGGTGGTTTGGGGAGAGGAGATCAAATTCAGACAAAAAGGTTCAAGCGACCCGTGCCTGTTTGTGTATGGGGATATGGAATCTATTCCAAGTGTTTAAATAACGAAATGTCGTAAGTCATGAAAGGATAAATGTAACAAAAGTCGAGCCGTAAAACAGCAATATTCTCAAAAGATCCTGCTTCCGGGTTTGGTTTCTGGATATCCCGACACAACAGGCTTAGAGAGCTATATTAGAGCCAGATAGAGAAGAGCACAAGGCAGCGATTCGAGAAGCTAGGGCCGCTTCAAAACGGAAGACCAGACTTAGCAAGTCAGATTGCCACAAGGAGCCGTGCCGAGTAGTAGACGCCAATTCCTGGGATGACGCGAACCGAATCGTGATGGCATAATGTAGGGCCCGATGACGCCAGCCGAAATGTGCTCGAGTAAGCTGAAGGTAATCGTCGAGGGTCTTTTCCCGGAGCACGATCCAACTATCTGGCCACCGACACCATACGACGAAGAAGAAGCAGCAAACACGGACGATCGACAAGTAACTAACGATGAGCTAGCAGAAGCATCGAAGCACCTGAAATCAAAGAAAGCTCCCGATCTGGATGGAATACCAAACGTGGTGCTGAAGGCTGCGATCCTGGCATATCGGACATATTCAGGGTAGTACTGCAGAAGTGTTTAAATGAAGGCAACTTCCCCAAAATGTGGAAGATACAGAAGCTGGTGTTGCTGCCAAAGTCAGGGAAACCACCCAGGGATCCGGCCTCGTACAGGCCCATATGCCTGCTGGATTCATTCGGAAAACTTCTGGAAAGGATCGTTCTTAACAGGTTGACGAAATTCACGGAAAGTGAGCGCGGACTGTCCAAGATGCAGTTTGGATTCCGCAAAGGAGCATCGACAGTGGATGCAATTCGGACAGTGCTCGAGAGTGCTGAGAAGTCATCTAAACAGAAGCGAAGAGGAGATCGATACTGCGCGGTGAACACGATAGGTGTAATAAATGCATTTAACAGAGTTCCCTACTATCTATACCAGATCCTGAAGAGCTACTTCCAGAGCAGAGTGTTGCTGTACGAGACGAGCCAAGAGCAGAAGTCAATGCGAGTCAGAGCGGGCGTTCCTCAGGGCACCATTCTCGGTCCAACTCTTTGGAATGGGATGTACGATGTGGTCTTAACGCTGTAGCTGCCCAGGAAAGTGAAAATCGTGGACGACGCGTTTTTCTTTTTTTTTACAATGGGGAATGCAGTTTCTGCCTTTTCCATCTATCGGGGAAACGGCACTCGTCAAGGCATCTCTGCATAGCTAGCCTGAACAAGTTCCGGTTCGCTATGATCGCTGCCTTGAGAGCGCTGTATGGAACTCCGGCCCTGGAGCTTTGTTCATTGCTGGGGATTTAGCCACTGCGAGTAGTGCTTCATTCGTCACCGGAGCCACCGTTTCGGCCGTGCCCGCACTGTCTCGTAGTGCAGGTGGCCAGGGGCTTGTGGCTCGAGACGGGAAGAGTACTTCGATAATCGTTGCCAACCGGTCCGGAGACCGTTCTGGGGGTGAAGAGCCCCCTTTGGTCTTGGCCATCACAATCCGGTAGGCGTCACCCCACGAATTCGCGTTGGCACTCTCACACAGGTTGTCGAAACACGCTCTCTTGCTGCTTTTAATAGCCTTGTTAAGGGCCAATTTCGCAGCTCGAAACACTTCACGGCGGTTCTCTCTTGCATCCTCGGTGCGAGCTCTTTGCATCCTACGTCTAGCTCTGAGGCAGGCTGACCGTAGAGCTGCAATCTCGGCACTCCACCAGTATACCGGGCAGGGTTTTCCTCGGCATAGTGGCGTCGCCCGCGTGATAGAACAGCTACCAGCGCATCCCCGCTTAGACTGTCGGTGTTGGCCTCCAGTCCCAGGGCCGCGGTGAAAACCTCGCTGTCGAAGTGATTGGACTTCCACCCGCGTACTTGACAGGGATATCCCGCCCTCGGATGCTGCACACCATAGTTGATCCTAAAGCGGATTGCTAAGTGATCGCTATGGGTGTAGCCTTCGTCTACCCTCCATTCCATGCCTGGAACCAGACTCGGGCTGGCAAATGTTACGTCAATCCACGCCTCCACCCCGTTTCGACGGAATGTACTAGCGGAGCCATTGTTAGATAGCACAGTATCGATGTTCGCAAGCGCCTCCATTAGCGCTTGGCCCCTGCTATTTGTACAGCGACTGCCCCACTCCACTGCCCAAGCGTTAAAGTCTCCCGCTATGACTACCAGTTTCCGGCCCACTAGGTCTGTCTGTCTGTGGTTGAACTGTTCTATGGGCCACCTTGGTGGAGCGTAGCAGCTACAATAGAACACACCATTGATCTTGGCAATCACGACACCCTCCGCAGAGGAGTGTACTACCTCTTGAACCGGGAGCCGTCCCGTTGTACAGATTGCCACCATTCCAGACCCGTCCGACACCCAATTGCCGTTGCCGACAGGGATGTTGTACGGGTCTGATAGGAGGGCGACATCTGCCTCGACTCCGAGACCGACTGCCACAACAGCTGTTGGGCAACTGCACAATGGTTAAGATTTAGCTGTGTGACGTTCACGGCTTCCTCTCATTGGCCTCACCGAAGGGACACGAGGGTCCATCCATAGCATGGTTACGGGCTTGCTTGTTAGCGGTGCAGATAAGGCATGTATGCGCCTTAGTGCAGTCCCGCTCCTTATGCCCCTCCTTGCCGCAGCGATGACATAGTTTGCTCCTGTCTGTACCCTTACATTCGTACGACTTATGGCCGGACTCCAGGTATCGAGAGCACCTATCCACTGAAGGCGGCTGGGGTATGCTAATTGGGCATACTGACCAGCCGATCTTCAGTTTACCTTTCGCGGTAACCTTTTTGGCATCCGCCTTCAGTAGCCTGAGGTAGGCTACTTGGGTGCCGGGGGGTCCCCCTCTAAAACGCAAAAAGACCCGCTCGATTGTCACGTCGCATTGCTCCTTGACGGCTGCGACGACATCGTCTGTGGTCGTGAACTCGTCCAGATGCTTGCACTGGAGAGTCATTTCCGCCCCTAACGACCTGACCTGAGCGCCTTCACCCAGGACCTCTTGGGCCAAGGCCTTATACACCGCACTAGATTGTGTGCCTCGCTTCAGCACCAGAAGCATTGTGTTGGTGCACCTCACGCTGCGCACGTCTTGCCCGAGGGCCGAGAGGCTTTCGGCCGCCCTCATCGACTTTAGGACGTCAGCGCATTTGTCCTTATCGGTTTTTAACCACAAGGCCTCGCCTCTGTCCTTGGTCTTCTTCGCGGGCCGCGGTACATCCGGTGTCGGTGCCGGTTTCTTCTTGGTAACCAGCGTCCAGGGGTTTACGCCCCCCTGCCCGGTTGCCCCGAGTTGCTGGTACCTTCTCTCTGCCCAGCGGGGTCATTCTCGCCCCGGTGTACCTCGACCAAACGGCGTTTGGCCGTGACGGTTACACGCCGTGTGGTGTTGGTTTTTACACCCTCGCCTGGTGACCTCCTAGGGCGCTTAGCGTTCGACGCCGTCTTCCGCTTGCTCTTGCCTTTGCCCTTCGAGGGGAACTCAGCCGCCGCTTCGAGCGACATGGCTGCGCCATAGAAGGGGAAGGGGAGGGCCCCTGTCTGGGTTCCTCTGTCGGACTTCTCCCGACATTCCACCCTCTTGGCGTAAGCCTGCTGTTCCTGTCTTGCGACACGAACAGCCTTCCGGAGCATCAGCAGGCTCCGTTTCAGCTGCTTGCTAATATTTTGTTTCGCGCTAGTGAACTCGATTATTACATCGAGCTGCTCCACCACTTTGCGCATCGCTGATAGTGGCCCGTCCAGCGCGTTGGTAAGGCTATTTTCTACCACTGCTGGGAGGTCACTGGTGCTATCGGAGACAGCACTCGTCGCTCCACTACTCTCCCCACGGGGGGGAGACGTCGCCAAACCATCTCTAGCAAAGGGGTTCGGCACCACCGTTTGTTTATTGTTTTTATTTTTATTCACTTCATTCATGTTGATACCCACGAGTTGCGCGAGAAAGAAAGGTCCGCCACGCCAGAGCTCCGCAGTAACGTGGTAAGGGAAGCTAACTGTGGAATTGGGGTTATGACCTATCTTGCTTTACGTGGTGACCGCGGCCCAGATCATCGCAACCATCCTCCTTTACTGAACCTGTAGCTCTGGTTCTCAATAGTTCCAGGTACGTATGTTATTATAGACATGCTACTATTGAGATCCGTCAGTCGCTAGCGGACAGAGGAGAACACATCCTCTGAATAAGGGTATCAGGGGTTGTGTCCCAGCCGCAGACTACTAGCTTTGCTCTTCTTTCGACGTCAAAACGAGGAAATACATGTGCTCGGCAGTTTCGTCAACACCTGGGCAGTCAGGGCAAACGCGGACCTCCACGTGCCCGAACCTGTGGAGGTACTGTAGGAAGCAGCCATGGCCTGACAGGAATTGTGTCAGATAGATGTGAACCTAACAGCTCGATATGTTAGGTATCAGCAGGTGGGTCCACCTACCTTTCGAGGAGTTATCCCACTCACGCTGCCATCTGGCGACCGAAGCCACCCTGGTGCGCTCGCGGGCTCCTCTATTGCCACGTAGCTCAAAGCACTCCTCATCTTCCCGGATGACCAGCCCGACTGGCATCATGCTCGCTATCACGCAGGATGCATTGTGTGATACCGTGCGGTAAGCAGATATCACTCTGAGGCACATCACGCGGTAGGTGCTCTCCAGTTTCTGTAGGTAACTGGTTACCCTCAGTGCTCTTGACCAGGATGGGCCGCGTACCTGAGGATAGATACGGCAATGCCTGCCAGTAGCCTACGTCTACTGGCGCACACTTTTGAGCTGTTGGACATCATCCTCGATAGAGCCGCAACAGCAGTCGAAGCTCTCTTGCACGTATAGTCGACATGGCTGCCGAAGGTCAGCATGTCGTCTATGATGACTCCGAGAGAATTCAGACTCTGTTGTGAAGTGATCGCGACTTCTCCCACCTGGATAACTGCATGTTGTGCCGACTTGCGGTTATTGACGATAACCACCTCCGTCTTATGCTGAGCGAGCTCCAGGCCTCACGCGCTCATCCATTCCGCCACAGTGTTGATCGCGTGTTCTGCGGTCAGTTCTACCTCGGGGATTGACTCCCCGTAGACCTCCAAGGTTACGTCGTCGGCAAAGTCGACAATCTTGACTTCGGGATGGAACTTTAGTCTCAGAAACCCGTCATACATGAGGTTCCATAATACCGGGCCAAGGATCGAACCCTGCGGGACTCCGGCGGTAATAGGAACCCTTTTCTGATCGGCATCGGTCTCGTATAGCAGTGCATGGTTCTGAAAGTAACTTTCCAGGATCCGGTGCAGACACACCGGTAGGGGGCCGTTCATAAACCACGTAGACTCATAAGGGGGACGGGGGGGTCTAGCAAAAGTCTACGTTTGTCTACGAGGGGGAGGGGGGCTCTTTGAAAAAGTCTACGTAGACTCTTATTTTTTGGTTATTCTCGTATTACTAATTATAAATGGGATTTAAAGAGAGTTGTATTTAAAATATCGGTCTATTCAGCTAGGTGTATATATGCAGGCACTTCAAAGCTAGTACACTATTGAGGTAACTACTCGTTAAGCGACCACTCAACCCAGAACCCACGATTTTGTTTGGGCAACCTCACACGTTGTTGTTTCTTGCGTATATTTTGATATAGTTTTGATCTAGGAATAATACAAAATGACAGTTCTAAAGATGTTTGACCAAAATTCCTCTCGACGGAAGATTTTGACTGTGAAATCATCTGAGACACAACTAGTTACCAGACATGCATGGACCATTAAATGCATGAACCATAAAAAGTTAAAAAATGGTCAAAGTTAAGCAATAAAACCACCATTGTAACAACAAAACACCCGATTTTTATTAATAGGTGGAATAATTTTTTTTATTTGTTGATTTCGGTGGTTAAAGCAGTAGTGTAGTGAAACTTCTACAACAGAGTGTTGACTCGAGTCAATCAGTTTCTCTTGCAATCATTTACACTGATTTCAAAATATTTAAACACCCGTTAAATTTTATGTTTTGACCCTACGCAACTCCATGCAAACCGGTTCTACTATGTTTATCTTCGAAAATATTCGGAGTTAAGCTTTGATACTTTGCGATAATACTCTCAGGTGATATGGCTGATCCTATTAATTACATAAGAAAAATAAATATTTTTGGGAAGATTTAAATATTTGTTCACGAAAAGTGAAGTTTGTGAGCATAGTTGGTGTATTATTTTAGTCTAGATAACAGTACACATCGACAGTATTATTTTGTAATTGTTTCCTTTAATTTAACAATTGAATGCACGAGTAAGGCTCAAAAAGTGTTTAGCAATTCTGCATTGTTGCTGTAGGTTACACTTCGGCCAAAAATTTAACTAGTTATAGCAATAAATCTTTTTACATATACTTGAGTGACTAACCTTGAAAAGAAGTATTCCGCTACACAAACGTTGACAAGCACCTTGATTTGTTATTAATTGATTTGATCAGCAATAGACAAAAAACCAATGTGAAAAACCTTTCTTTAATATTTAAAAAGTTTGAAATAAATCGGAACGCTAATTTTTAATTGAACATTATAATGTGCTTCTTGCTAATTCTACATTTTCCGCGAATAAAAAAATAAAAGTCTACGTAGACATTTGGCGTGGGGGGGGGGGGGGTTGGTGAAAGTCTACTAAGGTCTACTAGGGGGGAGGGGGGGTTAAAAATTCTCAAATTTCGGTCTACGTGGTTTATGAACGGTCCCTAGGCTAAACCGGTGTAACGAGAGGGCGATGGCATCCCAGCTTGCGCTGTTGAATGCGTTCTTCAAGTCAAGTGTCACTAACGAACAGTATCGAATGCCTCGCCTTTTTCGTTGGATCGCCATCTCGGCGGTCTTTACCACAGAGTTGATAGCGTCCACCGTGGACTTACCCTTTCGAAAACCAAACTGATTGCTTGACAGGCCGTCCGTACCTTCTGAGTATTGCGTAACCTTTCGAGGATGATCCTCTCAAGCAGTTTGCCAGTCATGTCGATCAGGCAAATTGGTCTATACGCCGATGGGTCGCCCGGCGGCTTCCCGGCCTTCGGCAACAATACCAACTTCTGCCTTTTCCATCTATCGGACAAACGACACTCGTCAAGACATCTCTGCATAGCTAGCCTGAACATGTTCGGGTTCGCTATGCTTGCTGCCTTGAGAGCGCTGTTTGGAACTTCATCAGGCCCTGGAACTTTGTTCGTTGCTAGGGAATTAGCCACTGTGAGTAACACTTCATTCATCACAGGGGCCACTATTTCGGCCGCACCCACAATTTCTTGCGGCGCAGAATGCCAGGGACTTGTGGCTCGAGACGGGAAGAGTACTTCGGTAATTGGTGAAGAGCCCCCTTTGGTCTTAGCCATCACGATCCTGTAGGCGTCACTCCACGGATTCACGTTGGTACCCTCGCACTGACCAGCCGATCTTCAGCTTCCCTCTCTCGATGACCTTTTTGGCTTTCGCAACCGGTAGCCTGAAATAGACTTTCTGCGTGCCAATGAGTCTCTCTCTTAGACGTACAGAGGTCCGCTCAATCTCTGCGCCACACTGCTCCACGACCGCGAGACGACGTCGTCTGCGTTCGTTACCTCATCCAGTTGCTTGCCCTGGAGGGCACCCAACGACATCACCTGAGCACCGTCTCCCAAGACCTCTTGGGCCAACTTCTTGTACGCCGCCCCACTAGATTGCGCACATCGTTTCATCACCAAGATCATTTTGCCGGTCTTGGTAAATCTGATGCTGCGCACATCCTCTCCTAGTTTCGAGAGGCTTTCGGCCGCCCGCATTTATTTGAGGACGTCGGCATAACTGTGCTTGTCGGTTTTCGCCAACAAAGCCTCTCCTCTGTCCTTTACTTTCTTCGCGGGTCAACGTGTGTTCGACTTCCGCTTAACCCTACTGACCAGCTGCCATGAATTTTCGCCCTCTTGTACCGATGGCACCGGCTGGCTGATACCTACTTGTGGCCCGGCACTTTACGCCCAGTTGGTTCCTTTCACCTTCTTGGACCGAGAAGTCACCTTCTTGGGTCGACGCCCTTCGGTATCCTTTGCACCCCGATCTGCACCTTCCAAACGATATTTGGCCATTGTGGTTGCACGTCGTTTGGC
Organism: Topomyia yanbarensis; assembly: GCF_030247195.1. Classification (NCBI taxonomy): domain Eukaryota; kingdom Metazoa; phylum Arthropoda; class Insecta; order Diptera; family Culicidae; genus Topomyia; species Topomyia yanbarensis. The sequence goes on along the minus strand of NC_080671.1, from coordinate 427,834,430 downwards.
GTTGCTTCACGCACCTTCGCCTGGTGACTGCCTGTGCCGCTTCAAGTTAGGCGCAGTCTTACCCTCCGTTAAATTCTTTGTGGCCGTCAAGGCGAAATCTATCGCCTCTTGGGCCATCGTAGCTCCACCAATGAAGGAGAAGGCCTCGGTTTGTACGCCTTTATCGGCCTTCTCTCTTTCCGCCACCCGGAATCCGTCCCCCGCCCGTTGAGTAGGCTAGATCTACTACCTGGGACAAGATCGAAAAGATCGGGACGACGCGGAAAGCTAAATGTCTCACGGAAACTAACATCGGTATCAGGAGAATTCATTGCTGGGTATCGGGAGAACCTCTCTTGCAGGGAAATTCTTCGCCGGAGTAGGCTAGATCCATTGTCGGGGACTAGACCAAGTAGTTCGCAAACAAGTAAGGGCGGGAGCTGAATGGCTCATTGGGAAAGTGGAGCGAAATAGAGTGAGAGGGAGCCAAAGGGCTCAATAAATTATGGTGCTAAAACCAAGGAAGAATTGGTATCGGAAGAACCCTGCTCCACCGGAATCGCCGAACTGACCTCGACACCTGGCTGGTTGGCTCGGTTTCGACAAAACTTCTCTCGCCGGGGAATTCTCCGTCGGAGTAAGCTAGGTCCACCGTCGGGAATTAGACCTAGTAGTTCGCGACCACGTCGGGAGCTCAACTAATTTGGTAGTAATTGGCACAAGGGAACCGAGTCGTGGTGCTGAATGGCATAAGGGAGCCCAAGGGTTCGGTGAATTAGACAATCTGAAGTTTGCCGCCCAAATTGTCTTCATAGGGGAGGAGCACTAATTTTCGATTCAAAGCTTTCCGACTGCCATGCAGAAATTTTCAGCCTGTGGTGATGGTGGAGAACTGGTGGTGTGTCGAGGAGTGAAGGAACTAACTACTAAGTAGTTGAATTAGAGTGGTTTCTATGCACATAGAAACCCCTCCCCGAAGTAATGCCGTAAGTTAGTGCAAGGGAGGAATTAGGTTCTGGGCAAGAGCAGTGGTTTTTAACGGTTCGGGTGAGGACAGTCCAACCCGGTTGCCTGAGAAATTTGGAGTTTTGTACATTTTTCCCGTCTCAGGGCTTTCTTGAAAGTTTCTAATGCTCTCTAAAAAAAGACATTGTCCCAATTTGTCGAGTTGAGTTGATTGGTATATGAGACTCGGCCCTCTGGGCCTCGGAAAAAGTTTTCAGAGTTTTAGCGAATCCTATACATTTATTTTGTAAGAAATGTAAAAAATTTGGAAGGAATTAAAATTTTGGTTTTAAATCTGGTGCGAAATGGTCCGTATATTATATGTACGTTATACATCTATAACGGAATAGTCGAGAGATTAAAACACGGATTACTCGAAATATTCTTTCAGGTTATTCGGAACGTACTAGAGAAGCGTGATATTTAGAGACCTGGAGAATGGGGAGAGGTCTATTTTGGGCAAATTTTGCGAGACTTGATATGCTGATGAGCATCTCTCGACGCGAATTGATAAACAAGAACACTTGAAAAAATTCTAAAATTTCATACGTTTAGTTAACATTAGTTTAAGATTCCAGTTATACTGGTTTGTGTACAGAGGAGGGGGATGGTAAACCTCTGACCCTCTGGTTGCGCCACAAAGTTACAGAGAACCTATCATCAAAAAATTGAAAAAAAAATTAGCCCAGTTTAGGTTGTGAGAATGGCAAAATCGTTAGAAAGTGGATTGGCTTCATAATATTTTACATTGTATTTTGCAAATTTCAACACTGCGTATAGCTAACGATTTAAGTGAAAAATAGAATAAATGTTTAATCACTAGTGGTCCATATTTTTCTCTGCTCTTTATTTCGAATCCGACACACTAATTGCAAGTGGCCATAATCGTTATTGTGACCAGCTGGTAGCTTGCGGCAAAATTTTGAGAGTGATTGATTAAAATAAATATCGAATGTGACTACTTGATAAATTTTAATTTGATACTCCTTAAGAAGCTCAATCATGCACCTGTTGGATTAGTTTGTCCGTGTTCAATTTTACGCGTTGCCAAGAGTTTCATCGAAAAAAGTACCTCAAAAAACATTGGAACCCATCTCGTGATTGAACAAAACAATTGCTCGGCCGCGCTCGATGGCTCCGAATAATTTCAGCAACAAAAATAATAGTATCCATGAACGATACATCCGCTATTACCTGAGTACTTCGGGAAGGGCAATTTCACGTGGGCCGAATTAATATACTTTCTCTCGTGATCGACTTGAATCGTTGAGTCAACTAATGGACGCTTCCAAAAGCTGTAAGCGGGAAGGTAATGCGTGTTGTTTTTATTTTTAATTTTTGTACACGATGACCTGTTGAATAAAAATTATACAAAACTAATTTTGGCCTTCAATGGACTGCCTGATCAACCCAGATGGAGAGTAACATCCACCAGTGAACAATCTTAAACAGAAAAAAAATCAGTTGCCGCATTTGAGTCAGTGCCTCACCAACCTACAACCACAGAAAGTGAACCAAACTATTCTAATTTCCCTCGGAGGACGCACAGCTTCAAAATTGATGGAAATGATATTGTTCCGACTCCCTACAGTGTGGTTTGTCATTCCAATTGTTTGCTTTCAAACCTTAACGATGATTTTTTGCTTTCCTCTCACTTTCTTCGGTTGACATTTGCCGCTGCCTATTGCGCATTGTTGATTCGAATCGATGCGCGATGTAGCGACAGTTTATCCGTCATTATTCCATCAATTTTCCCGACTCGTCGCATCAACCGCATTGAAGTCTTTTTTGTTTACGTCCATTACGTTTTTCCTAATTGAGCCATTTTGCCGGAGGGTTCGTGTGGAAAAACGACACCAGATTCCAAAGGTTTTGTGCACGTTTTGATTTGCTTTTCACTTTTCAAAGCATCACCGACTCATGGATGTGCAAGAAAACAATTTACCGGGCCCATCGTTTTTTTTCTGGCGCACGTGTCTCCTATAGGCCCTCGAGTGCTTGGCATGTGTCGGCTTCTTTTTGTGGGAAGGGAGCCATCATCGGCGATCATCTCCATCGCAAATTAAGGTAAAAAGGAGGAAAATCTTGTCATGTATTTAGGCTGTTTTTAAATGCCAGTAGTGGTGACTTCTCAGACCTCTGCATCCCGGGGCTCGGTTTATGACTGTGGACCTATAAATGCGACGTTCCGTACATGAAAGATGAAATAGCATAAAGTAAAAATTTCTTAATTTGGGTTTTTACTTCGCCCTCTCGGTTATTGCTCTCGCACTTATTTCAGCTTCATTAGCATCTGGAGACCCAACTTGTGTGGAGCTTTCAGTGCGTGGTGGGTACTGCAACAGTGACACATGTGTGTATTGGGGTTGGCTCAATTAGATTTGAGATTCCCTTCTTACCTTCCGGTACATGACACATTTCGGTTGTTATACTACGTAAGTTGCTCGCTATTGGAGAGGTTCTCACACTCTCCTGGAGTAATATCGGTTGTGATTATGAAAAAAAAACTACGAACAGGTCATCGGTTGTATATTCGACATACAAAGTTAGACGTTTCAGGTATTTCGGTAGGCCTTATTTTATACCGTTTAAAATGTGCTTTAGATAGCATAAGAATGCGCACAAATAATTATAACATAAGAATCAATCATCCGCGGAGAAAGAAACCAATACATAATTGCCATTAATAATGATAGCAAAATTTTTACACGATGAATAACTCGTGTATTACAAAACCTTTTATTACATAGTTATATCGACAAATGCCTCAAGACACCAAAAGTAATCGCTTTTCATTATATTGTATTGTATTTGAAATGCCGTGTTTCGTCGGGATGAAGGAGCAAGTTATAATAAAATCGTTCACCCGCCGTTTCAACTAAACATATGCAACACCCCCGATTGTCGGCTGTCCGTAGCTGAAGTTGTTTTTTTTTGCAAACCGAAAATTAATTCAATAAACCTTACTATGCTATATTTTACCCTAAGGAGGAAAATTGGGTAAAAACCAAATTTCTCAACAGGGCGATTTTTTTTGTAAGACCAGTCTTTGCACTTGAAGGGCACAAATCCTTACTTGTTACATGTTTGCGTTTCGGCTTCGCCTCATCAGAAACCGACACTAACTTTTTGTCGGAATAGATTAGCGCCGGCTTGACGTAAATCCCCAAAAACTAAAACACACTTTGTGTTTCAATCGAACGACTGATCAAACGTGATGTCCCGTCCGAGCAGAAGTTCTGCTTATGCCGATGAGACACAGTGAAGCCGAAACTTGTCTTGGCTTAGCAGGCCTATGCGAAAGCACTACCTAAACCTATCATAAATTCTCGGCAGCCAGTTGCCCAGAGCAATAAACACATGATAACACTACCAGTGCTGGGAAAATCATAATCAAAAAAAAAATCGAACCGCAATCATGGCTGATAATTATCGCTCATGATTTTTGACGTAGGACTACGTCTTTGTTTTCGATATGGGGGTGCACTCTGAAATTCTACAAAAATGGTATGTAACGAAAAGTGGTCCAATTTTAAACGCATATAATTCAGCCATCTCACGATAAATTTTCAAATTTTTTGCACAGATCGCCCCGAAATACTTCTAAGAATAGATTCCAATAGATAAACCCAAAGATTTTTGATATCATAGCATTAAAAAATTAAATAATATACAACCTTGTCAAAATATCGCGCATTTACACACAGAAGATAGCGCTTCCCAAGCCCTGTACGACGGATTGGTGTACCTAGCGCGCAACGCTTCTATGAATGACGTCATCATCGACTATTTAAAGAACGGACTTGGCCAGACACGCTCAGTTCCCTGTTGAACGGCTGGTGAAGCAGATCACTGCGCTGTGTTTTTTACAGCCAGTGTAGCTGAGCTAGAAGTCCGTTACACTGGCTGTGGAGGGACGCTACCCTGTGTCGTCCAACAGGCGACCGCTCCAACTGCTTCCTAAATGCCGCTGTAATGTTGCCAGTAAATTTTTGGTTTAACTAGCACATGTATTTGCTATTTGCGCTTGAAATTAAGTAATGTAGTTGTTAGGGCACTTTTTATCGAGCCCCTCGTTTTCTGAAAAGCGATGCGTTGAGTGTGTAAAGCTACTTCGACGCGGCGCCGTCACTGTGCGATCCTCCGGTAATGAGACAGTAGACTAACTGAAGTAAACCGAAACCACGTTAGATTAGACGAACTAGGAGCAGGTCGTTTGGAACAAAATAGGCCATATGTGCTTTATTCGTCATCGCTTTATTGATATCGTTGAAAAGGCACATTTATACAGAATCGTATAGGAACTATACATTTCCCTCTGAAACCAGAGCGATAGAGTTAAAGTAAGACCGATGAATTTGTGAAATAATTATGTATTATGTAATCATATTCCTACTTATAATTAGACTACTTGGAAAAAATCTCCCCAAAGGGTGCAACAATTTGTCACCGTTGAAATATTTCGCAAGGAAACTTATTGTAAGTAATAATTAGTGGATTTAAATGAATTTGGCCTAATAAAAATCATTATAGTTCGAGTCACGCAAAAACGGACTACGAAAACTTGCAACAGTAGTGGTAGTAATAAGCTTCCCATTTTGGTTTAAACGCAAGGACAGTTTTTAAAACAGGATTTGATTAATTAGTTTAGCTCATCTAAGCAATTTTATCAACTCTGTAATTTAAAAGGAATTTTACGGAATTTGGTGAATTTGGCCCCACTTGCAACTGGTATAATCAACCTGCACAAAGTGTTGCATAACGCAGGGCTGTTTTTTGGAACAAAATGTGTTATCATTCAGCCCTTCGCTATGCAAAATCATGATATTATGACAGATGGGCTAAGCGCGGCCGTTCCTTTCAATCGGGAAAGGCCGTGTGGAATTTTGGTGAAATGCGCTAATAGTGTCGTGGTGGTACTAGTTGTCTCTTTCGCTCTACCCATCATCATTAGCGTTGACTCATTTTGCGTTGTACGCTTGGGTTCAATGTTTGGGGCGAATGTGTTGGTAGGTAGGGGAACTGGCGGTAAAATGAACACATTAAGCAGTCATTATTTTCTAAGTGAATGAAATATTACAATCACCTTATGTTTCTTGTTAGACATGTTTGTACATATCTGGTAAAAATACTTCGTCATAAACACATTTTTTTAAACATGATTCTTGATTTCTAAACATGTCCAGAAATGAGACATGTTTATAGCGAGTTGGTTAAAATGAATATGTGAACAGCTTCTGGTGACCTGCAAAATGTCCTATATGTATGCAATGCGCAGCGTTGGAAAGCATTTTCCGATCAATGCCGATATCCCAGCAAATCATGAGCTTGCTGGGATATCAGCATTGAGTTTGGCTACACACAGGGCATTCTGCAGGCAAAAAAATTGTCGCGGAAGAATTGAATTTTCATGACGTAATATTAACCATTTTACAATCCTGTGGCATCGAAACACATTTACAAACTTGGGGTTATCCATGGGTGTTTGAACTTTTAGGATCTGTTTGAGAGCAACTAGAAAGCTTGGTCTATACATGAGATGTGATTATATTGTCTAAAATTTGATTTTTCTTCACCGGTCCGGGTATTTTTTCCCACTAAGTACTAAGAAAATAAATATTTTACATTAAGCAGTATAGTCCTACGTCTACAGTTCGTGCAACCCCATAGGGCTGCCCCTTGTAGTTTTTCGAAAATTCTCACTGCCGATAAAATCAGCACTCTCTTAACTATCAAAAGATCATCTCACAAAAATCACTACCGATTTTTTCTTGCCCTCTATCAGTGGTGATTTTGATCTGTGATTGAATTTGATAATTGAGAGGGTGATCACGGCATGATTCTATCTGCAGCGAGCAATTCGGAAAAAATCACAAGTGAGCATTATCAGCCATGATTGCGATTTGATTTAATTCTTGGATCAATGATCTTTATCTATTTTCGAACATTATGGATATGTTAGGGGTGTCAATGAGCCAAGCTGAAATTTTTTTCAACTTTTTGGGAAAGTGTTTTATATTGAAAGGCAAGTTGAGGGCTGTTGAAAACAATTGTTTTGGACATTTTCAATGCAGAGGGGGGGGGGGGGGTCCGCCGATGTGTCGAAATGGAATTTTTTCAACTTTTTGGGAAAGTGTGTTAAATTGAAAGGCAAGTTGAGGGCTGTTGAAAATCAATAGTTTTGGACATTTTCAATGCTCAGGGGGGTCCGCCGATGCATCAAAATGGAATTTTTTCAACTTTTTGGGAGTGTTTTTTGTTAAAGGGCAAGTTGAGCGCTGTTAAAAACAATAGTTTTGGACATTTTCAATATACAGGAGGCTCTGTCGAAGTATCTAATTGGGAATGATTTCAACTTTTTGGGAGTGTTTTATAGTGAAGGGCAAGTTGTTGGCAGGTAAAAATCAATTGTTGACATTTTAAATGAGCTTGGGGTCTGTCAATGTATTACAAATATTAAACAGTAGGGGCTTTTGATAAATGTTTAAGCAAAGGAGACAGACCTCGAACAAATTTTTAAAGTAGATTTGTTTTTAAAAAGATGATTTTTTCACTATGTGAAGGACGAGGTTCTATAATTGGCAAAATAGTAAATCCTTTCTGGAGCATATTTTTTTTGTCTTGGAGATGCAAAATTATCAAAAACCAAAAAATCATTTATTTTAAATTTTGCGCTGGAAGACCCCCTTAAGGGAAATTTTTACGAAATAATCCGAAAGGATTACAAGGCTATGTCTAGGGACGATAGAAGAATATTTTAATAGCTTCGATTTATTAAAAAGAAAGAAAAAATATTAGAGGCGTGCGCCCCACCGCCGCCGATTGTAGGTAAAAATTAGAGGCGGCGCACCTCTAAAAAATGTTTCCCGAACTGACTTGACCATTAAAACGTTTCTGTTGGAAAAGCCTTTGCACTCCGTAACACAATTAAAACTACTTTTAGAAAAATACTAAAACAAGGTGGTCTAATTCTTAAGGCTCAATATCAAGTATATCATGTAGAGCTTTTTTTCTCGGCTTCCTTTTTTTCATTGTAGGACTTATCGACTCTCCAAAACAAGGTTATTGGATGCGTGGTACGCAGTTTTTGAACACATCCTTTTATTTTTACGAACACTACATTCATTTGCTTTCACACATAAATAACGAGCATAATCCATAACAATAAATCAAGGAGTTAACATGATTTCACAAAAAAAAAATTTGGCCTAAGGTAGCCCCCTTGTGAGGGTGACTTTACGCCAATTTTAGCTCTTTCGATTTCACGTACAATCTTGATTTTCCAAAAGTTCTTTTCAATGACTTTGGAGGTACTTGTGCCATATGTAAAACATCGAGCAGTTTCAAATTTGAAGTTGCGTGATCTTGAGTGTAATGTACAAAACGTTCTATTTTTGGCGTAAAGTAATCACCGAGGACGGTATTTCAAAACCCACTCGTCAAACTCGTTCCAAAAACAAAGATAATTACAAAAATATTGATATCCGTCATTATCCCAACGAACTAGTTATGAAAAAAAAAGTTCAACAGACGTATTTTTGGAGTCAATACGTTTTTATGTACAACGTATCCAACACTTAAATTTATTTAGCGCAGCTCTGTCTACAAATCAATATAATCCTAACAATAGCAAAACAAACTTTAATTTCGTTTTTACTCTTAATTTACTATAATAAACACTTAATTTACTATTATAAACCGAAGCTGTTAATGTATTCTTCTATATTCCCTAAACATAGGTTTATAACTTTTTCTGATTTTGTATAAATTTCACTTAAGGAGGTCTTCCAGCACAAAATTTAAAAAAAACTAAGGCACGGAAAATATGCTCAAGAAAGGATTTGCACGAATTGGACTTGGTTCGTCTGCTAGAGCTTATCAAACAAATGTTAATATGAGGCAAACAAAATCGGGTTAAAAAGCTGATAAAATCTGGGTAGACAAAATCGGGAGCTGATAAAAACGAGTCTTAACTTTATTTACTTTTCTAAGTAACAACTTGAACAATTTTGAATTGCTCGAAAAATAACAAAATGGATAACGCAATCTTTAACCTTAAATTATTGTAGACAAAGAAAAGATCTTTATCAGCCCCCGATTTTGTTTATCCCCAATTTTGTCAGCTTTTGACGATTTTGTCATATTTATAAAAAAAAGAAATAAACAAAACAATTTTCCAAAAAAAATCAATTTTGACACATCGGCGGACCTCCCTGTGCATTGAAACTGTCCAAAAGTATTGATTTTCAACTACCAACAACTTGTCCATCAATATAAAACACTTTCCCGAAAAGTTGAAAAAAATCAATTTTAACGCATCGGTGGACCCCCCTGTGCATTGAAAATGTTCAAAACTATTGATTTTGAACTATCAACAACTTGCCCTTCAATATAAAACACTTTCCCGAAAAGTTGAAAAAATTCAATTTTTGCGCATCGGCGGACCCCCTGTGCATTGAAAATGTCCAAAACTATTGATTTTCAACTACCAACAACTTGTCCTTCAATATAAAACACTTTCCCGAAAAGCTGAAATCGTTAGCATTTGGATTATTTTGCATCCCTACATGTGTGCTGGATCGCTCTCACTCCCAAAATCATTTGGCCAAATCATCATCATAAGGAGTTTCTTACAATAATCATGTACAATACCATCAACCCCGATTTTGCATCTTTTCTATCGTACCTGATATTCTCAACTTCATAATCCTGATAAAAAAAATCATAATCAGGCCGTGATCGCAGGCGGTGATTTTGTTGCAATGATTTTTTGCTAGCACATTATCGCTTCAGAGAAAATCACTAGCGATTTTTTATGGTTGTGATCATAGCACTGCATGATCAGCAGTGATAATTATCACTGATGATTTTTGATTTTTGGTGATTTTCCCAGCACTGAACACTACTGAAAATTGCGTAGATCGTATCGCTCATCAAGGTGAATACACATTTGTGTAACTCTTTACCCCATCCTACCAACAAAATCTCCTTCCTGTAGCAAACGTGGAGATGCAGAGGTATACACGGTCTCCATAACAACGTTTGTTACACTAATATTCTTTCACTTCCCTGATGACTGTAAGGACGTGGTCAGCGCCGTTATTGGTACTTCAAAGTATAGAACTCTCCAAACGTGCACATTGATGATGGATAGCTACTCCCAGGCCCCATTCGTTGATTCTCTGTACAATTCCGCTTGTTCTGGTCAATCACAGAGTAGCAACTACGAATCGTGCTCATGCTCATTTTATAGTGTACAATAATAAATAAACCGATTTTTAGTTGCTCCGTTTTTGGTACATCAGATCTTCGAATCACATCATTAAGCGCTATGTTGAATCATAGATTGGAGAGCATTTTTGACGCTTGATTTTGACCTATCCAGCGTCATACGAACCAGAATAATTAGTTTCGCCAGAAAACCAAATTCAAACATTACCTGCTACAGTTCGTTTCGTTTTACTGAACTGCACGTCTCCTCGAAATCAAATCGATAAACAGACAAGATTAGAATTGATATGTTAGTAATATTTTGTCTTCTGCTGGTATGAATCGTGCTCTGGAAGACTTTCTGCGAGTTGTTGGCTGATGCGCCATGGTAGAGAAAGACTTCTCTCCTTATCATGTGGACCGACAATCAATTTTATCAATTTCATAGGCTTTAATAATCTTAATAATCTTATCAATTATTTAGAATTATATTTTCAATACATTTTATCAGTCTGCTTCCTCATCTCGTACAGGCCAGAAATAAAAAAAGCGCACCTCTTGCGAACAACATACAAACAAGAATTGCTTCCATATTTGTGTTGCAATTTGCTAGACCCTCTCTCCATTAAAACACAATTTTTTGAAGATTATTTAACAGCAATAAAACTCTAAAACTAAGTATAACACCATGCTCTCTGCTATGCTTTTTATTTATTTATTTATTTTCATTTTTCATCTGACCCATGTTAATCTACATGAAATTTAATGTTGTTGTATGGGAAAAGCCCATTTCAAGGTACACTTCAGAAGCAGACCTCGAATGCGCGTAAAAACCCATAATATTTTCGCACGTTTTTTCAACAATTACAATGATCTGACATTACAAATTAACAAAATTACATACAAGGTATACAACATTGCAATAACATTACAGAAATATTTTCACATAATCTTATAAGCTAAGTCAATCTCCTAAGTCTATTCTTGAAAACATCACTAGAAACATAAAGAAACATATCGAGCAGACGACAGCGATCAATGTATGGTGGTAGCTCTGTTGGGTTACGCCACGACAAAGTTCTAAGAGCAAAGCGGAGGAATCTTGCTTGTACTGCTTCAATTCTGTTAGTCCAAATGCTCGAATCAGGACACCAAATGGCTGCGGAAGCTTCCAGGACAGACCGAACAAGTGAAAAATACAATGCCCGCAGACAATATGGATCAGTAAACTCGTTGACTATTCTTATTATGAAGCCAAGGTTTCTATTTCCCTGTGCTATAACGTGAGAGTAATGGTTTCTGAATGTCAGTTAGGAGTCCAGGAGTACACCAAGGTCCCTGATAACTGACACTCTCTCTCTAGCAATTGGCCGGCGATATTGTAGCTCCAGAGAATTGGATTTTTTCTGCGCGTGAAAGATATTTTAGAGCATTTGGACACACTGAGAGCCAACAAGTTGCGATTATACCAGTTACAGAAAGCATCTAGATGTCGCTGAAGTTCGATGCAGTCCTCTATTGACCGCACAATGAGAAAGGGTTTGAGATCATCAGCATATATGAGTTTGCACCCTGGGGGTATAACATAGCAAACGTCGTTGAAGAATAAAGAAAAAGTAACGGTCCGAGATTGCTCCCTTGAGGTACACCCGACAAGTTGATGAAGCTATATGACACGTTACTTCCTAATTTCACAGACAGAGAACGATCTACGAGATATGATTTAAGCCATCCTGTAAAATTTGATGGAGCACCCTGCCGCTCGATCTTTGCCAGAAAAAGAGAGTGGTCTACACGATCGAAGGCAGCTTTAAGATCAGTGTATATAGTATCTACTTGTGATCCATCTTCGATGTTTTTAATACAGTACGATGTAAATTGGGCTAGATTGGTGGTTGTTGACCTGCCTGCAAAAAAGCCATGTTGGTCCTTTGGTCTCACGAAAGAGCATATTCCCTACTAGAATCTCAAACAACTTTGATCCAGCGCAGAGCGAGGTTATGCCACAATAGTTTGCAACATTTTGCTTAACACCTTTTTTGAAAACGGGAAACATTACTGATTTTTTCCAACACATGGGAAACGCTGATTGCGACAGTGATTGGTTGAAGATTAGTCGTAAAGGTGTACACACTGCGCTTGCGCATTTTTTCAGTATAATGGAAGGAATCCCATCAGGCCCCACCGATGTAGAGGACTTTAACTTGCTTATGGTAACTAGAATGTCTTCGTCAGTAAATTGAATGTTTCCAAAATTGATTACACCGCGAGGGACATCTTGAAGGCTACAGTCCACCTGAGTTGAGCTAGCCGATTCATTTTTAAACACACTCGAGAAATGTTTTGCGAACAAGTTAGAGATACCGCTGGGAGTATTGGACGTTTCACCTGCGAGGAACATACTGGAAGGAAGCCCATTTTCTTTACGTTTCCCATTTACAAAGGACCAAAACTGTTTTGGGTTTCGTTTTAGGTTCGATTGGGTTTGTGCTACGTGTCTTGAGTAGAGAAAGCGATTATATGTTTTGTAGCTGTTACTGGCTATAGTGAACTCCCTTTTTGTGATCGGGTTTCTTCGAATAGTGTAATGTCGAAGCGCAGCAGCTCGCAATCTTTTCAGTTTACGTAGCCGGTTGTTGGACTGTGGTGGTTTTGTTCGGGGACAAGGTGCAGGCATATGTATACTGAAAAGCTGTTTTAACACCAGTGAGAGTTTTTCTACGGCAGCATCTACAACGATCGCGAAATTCAAGAAAGTCTCCCAGTCGATTGTTTGTAGTGAGTTATGAAGCCTAGAGAAGTCAGTCTTCGAAAAGTTGAACTCCCTGACATCCTCCATCTCGTCATAGAGAACCTGCTGCGGACAAATCTGCGTTAGGAGGAGGTCCAGGATTCGATTTCGTCTATTATTCACTGTAGACATTTGTCGCATGTTCAGTACAGACATTCCGTCAAGTAAGATAGTACTCGCGCTCGAAAAGGTTGATTCAGAAGGGTCTGGGAAAGCATACCCGGAGGGAGTGCTCTTCCAAAGAAGTCCAGGCTGGTTGTAATCACCAAATAGTAGATGTGCCGTGTTGGGTTCAATGGAAGTTGCAATGTCAAGTGCGTAGTCTATGTGCTTCTGAATAATTTCTACATCACTTGCGGAATCGGGGGGAATATATACAACACCCACACAGAGATTAGTATAGGGGCCACGGATATTTACCCAGAGTTGGTCGAGATTGTGAGTGTCATTTTTGTGTTTGGATGAGAGTCGGTTGGATACTGCAATGAGCGGTTGGATACTGCAATGAATGGTGGCGCGCAGTATCTCGAGTAGCTTCGGGAGGACATATAACCTCCTTAGCTTTACCTGACCGGGAAAGGTCGCATCTAAGTTCCGTGGCAATCATATGGGCGTCGGTGGCAGAATCGTGCTGATTACATCGGTCGGAAAACTGGGCGGCTTCGTCGTGTTGCGCTAGCTGCTATGTACTGTAGTCAATAATGCGGCGTGACTGCCTAAGTCGAGTTTGATACAAGGGGCACTCAGAACTCCAGGAAGCATGATCAGTTGGCGTTTGATCTTCAGGATTTCTTGTCACATTTGCATTGTGACAATTAACCCATTATTGCCCAACTTATTTTTCATACGCAGCACAAATTGAGTTTTCCGATTGGAAAAAATGATGTGGTCATTCCAGTGAAATTAATTTCCTACTAAGAGTAGCTGAAATAATAAGGAACAACCAGTGAAAATTTCAGATTGATCGATTAATTAATTCCTGAGATATCGTGGTCGCTGCGAATGAACTTTTCAACAAAATACAATTCCGAGATAATCGAGTTTTACTGTCGCTGCAGCGAGTCAACGGTCTAGCGTATCAAACACTACGCACCGCCTACAAGTGGTCAATGGGTAGCGGTCTATGAATCGCTGTAACTCAAGTTTTAGTATTCCGATCTTAATGAAATTTTGAGAAAATTTTCCTCAGCGTATGTAGTTTGAGAATATTTAATTTACAAAAATTCGATTTTTTTCATCATAACAAAAATGTGTAACCCCTTAAGAGAAAATTGAATAAAAACAAAACATAAACACCGGTTTAACCACTCTAACTTCTCTAAACGTATTCTGTAAGAGTATATGAACAATATTAACTCATTGATAATGCCTGTTCTGCGTTATTCCTTAAGTAATAGGAGTTATTCTTAGTACCTACTATATATAGTAGATACTAAGAACTGCCCAATAATGGGTTAATGCATTTTCGGATGTCAGAGACACACTCTTTGTGCTCATGCCCTTCGGCGCAAATCGGACAGCATGGAGACTTCTTGCATGTGGCAGCTCTATGGCTGTACTCCCAGCAGCGATAACAGCGGAGCACGTTTACACATTCAGAGATCTTGCACCGCATCCAACCCAAGTTGACATGTTGTAGTTGCATCAGCTTTACGAATGTTTTGGCATCAGTTTCAATAATGGCAGACACAGGATTATCTGTGTGTTTTTCGTTTCGCACAATTCGTATCACCGTCAGGTTGGCAGGATGCGGAAAATCATTTTGCTGAATTAGTTTTTCCACTAAGTTTTCCGCAGTGATGTCGTCAGTATAACCAGCAACTTTTACTCTGGGTTTTAGAGCTTTCTGGACGTCGGCGTTATGCTTCTCAGACAGATTCGCTTTCACTGTACTGAGCAATTTAAGCGCTGATTCACTGTAGTCACATCTCACAGTTGCTTCTCCATTGGGTCGGTAATATACTTCTTTGACACCCAATGAAACTGGGTCAAGCTTGCCTTGAATTTCCTGCTTTGTAACAGTCGCGACTTGCTGCTCGATTGGTTTAATGATGACTATTCGCTCTCACTTAACAATTGCATTGGACTTAGCTGGATGTGTTTCTGCAAAGTTACATAGGGGTGCGCTTTTGGGCGTATTCTCATTGCCAAGGTTATCACTGCTAGGTGGAAC
The DNA here is from genome assembly GCF_030247195.1 of Topomyia yanbarensis. Taxonomy (NCBI): domain Eukaryota; kingdom Metazoa; phylum Arthropoda; class Insecta; order Diptera; family Culicidae; genus Topomyia; species Topomyia yanbarensis. The sequence continues at coordinate 427,819,272 of NC_080671.1, read as the reverse complement.
AGTCAAAAATCGACGTTTGTCTGACCGAAGTTGACCTACTTCCATGGAGTCGCAGTTATTAGAGTTTGACTGTTTGTGCACCGGAAGATCACCTGCAGTCATGACGGCAACTTTCCTCTTTCTAATTGATGCGGGGTGGCCCACACTGGCTTGAACGACGTCAGCATATGAACGAACATTTAAGTTTTCGGCGGAGTTAACATTCACGGACGCTTGTTTGCTAGACTGGAAAAGGTCCGCAAGTTGCTGCAGTTCAGCAACCGCGCTCTGTAGTTCCCCGCATTTTTCAGTACATCATTCAGGCAAGACTGTTTTTTACGACAGTCAAAACACACATCGTAGCGCATTGTTGCTTACTTGCACTAGCGGTATTGAGTTCTGCACATTTCTCATGTAGGATGTGATCGCAGCCGCCGAAACAATACACAAGATCACTTGCTGACGAAGTTTTCAAGGCACACGCACTGCATAGCACAGTAGTCATATCTGACTATCGGTGTTTCACGCTCTTCTTTGCTTCGCCCCGCGACGGGCCAACGAAGCAATAATAAGCCATTGATCACTGGTTGGCTTTTGTTGTGGCAATAGCAAAGCGTTTTATTGCTTTAGTTCAGTAGATTGCACTTTAAACGTTAAACAAACCGTGTCACCTCAAAGAAAACTTTTTCACGCACCCGCTGGTGTCAATTTTGCGGCGGTAATTGATCTTTTTCCCGATCGAAAATTGATTTAATTAGACCACAACAATTAACATCACCCGAACGAATTCAATCACGCACTGAAAAAAAAACTAATCTATTATTTCAATCAATCAATTATCTCACTAGCTGATTGGCATTATATAGCTGATCTATCTAACATCTTTTCTATGCAATATGAAATTTCACTAATGATCTTAGGTAACAATCTTTAGGTTATCGCTTAATCGATAAATGGCTTACCAAATAAATTTTTTCAATGAATTATAGTGTTATTACCGTACAAATCTTCAATTTTGACAATTTTAGAATTAAACCGGAGCCAGTTTGAAACTGAAACAATGAACTTAGTGCATGTCCTGCAGCGTTTTACTTTGCATAGGTGTTTCAATGTGTTTAAAATACATAGAGCAGCACAGATACTCAGACTGGATAAACTGGGGAAAAATATTTCAGAGTTCAGTAAAGCATGGCATGAATTTTGAATTAAAAAGAACACCTACTCAAACTACTGCTGGGGAGAGTAAGTTCTAGTGTGAAAATTTCCAGTTTTATATTATAGAACTGTCAAAATAATGAACATGGAATTGAATAGCTCAAGAACGCGTCCTTAGGTCGTTACTTGACTCGAAATTGTTTCCCTATCCATCGAACCTGAGTGTATGTGCTAACTACTCTTTTTATACCTATTCAAAACACAGTTATAAACGTGTTTTAAATGAATAAACAAAGAGAACCGCAGTGTATAATAGTTCTTACAAATCTGTTTCAAATAATAAATCAAAACGCTCTACTGGGGATGTGATTTTTTCACATTCTAATTCCATTTGGAAACTCCTATTCAAAATCCTACGCTGCTGAATATGCCATAAGGAATTAAACTGATACAAAATACTTATGAATGAAAATAGAAACCAATCAGTGCTTTCTCTTGCTCAGATGGCATTGCTTTTGGGTTGAGTACCAAAAATAGCAAAAGATTGGCTTCGCAACTTTTGAAACACACTGAAACTGCTCTAGCATAACTCAATCTCTTCGCCCACCGAAATCTCCAACTAACATCCGTCTTTCAGTAGACGCAAATTCAGTTCAGTCCGCCCGTGCTTTGGAAAAACCTACATCACGAACTAGGAAAACTGGTGATGATAACTGATCGTTTTTTAGTGCATGAGCTTTCGAATTGGTATAAAGATCATTTCTCTTGCGTCTTTGCTAAATATAGTAGTGGCTCCATCTATACGCGAAACGGAGTGCATTTTTTCACATTTTGTGTTTACCTACCGTTCCTTTGCGCCATTTCGGGATCAATTTCTATAACCTGCCCTGAGGTTAGGTTTCATGCTGGGCAATTCTAACCTGACGAGTGGTCCTCTTCGGGGGTGGCGCTAAAGTTACTCGTTTAAAACGTCCTGAGGAGCGTTTTGGTAGACGGCCATTTGGCCCGCTACAGTTTGTCTATAGGCTCATCACCCTACGTACCTACAAACCGAAAACATTTTGTCATAATAATTTCACCCGTGTAGGGCTCTTGTACAGTACAAGCATCTGTTGGGCACACATTGCTTGACGACATTCTATGCAGCAAGATAAAAATTAGAGCAAAGTAAAATTCTTCTCAACAATAAATCCACCCATTTTTTTAATAATAATCTGTTATTATATGCCAATAAATGAAACAGATTGTTTTAACATTTTTACATATAAACCCGTGTATGGTTGCTAAAAACTACAAAAGGCAGCCTTATGGGGTAACACGAACTGAAGACGTAGGACTATACTATTTAATGTAAAATATTTATTTTCTTAATACAATTAAAGTAATAATAAATCAAATATATTTCTTACGTATAGTTTAAACACAACCAATCAACATCGAATGTTACATATTGAACCAAACGTTCTTGGTTATCAGGTAATTTCATATCTAGTAGGTGATCGAATCCGATTAAACATATTGGAGAAGATCTGAAGAAAGAAGACAGAAAACCGTGACCGAACTAATATCTGGAATAGGGCATTGCAAAAAAAATGTTTTTTTGAATTCTCAAAGGCCCCCCCCTCTCATATTGTGACAAATGTCAAAGTAAGCTCAGATGCCAAATTTTACATCATTTGGACAATTTTAGACCCCCGCCCACTTCGCTTGAAATTTTTTGAAATTGGTACTATAGGAAAATATGGAGGAAAAATACATTAAATGCTATAACTTTTGAAATAGCAATCAGAAAATTAAAATTTATACCTCTTTTGGAAGGAAATAATCTTAGTATTTGAATGGAGATATATTTATTTCTAGTAAAATACGGGAAAGTGGGGTACTGGGTCATTTTGGCCCCAAAATCCCCTATTTTTAATGATTTTTTTGCTCCGTGATGCAAATCAATCATGTGAAAATATCTCAAAAATCGATCGGAGCCTTTTTGACCTTTGTCTGAATACGAGAAGTTGGGGTTAAATGGCCTTTTGTCATTCATATTAAACTTCATCATTTTCTCGTGAATATATCTCTATTATTCTTCACTCAATTTTCATAAACTATACCTTGTTGAACGTGGAAAATCCTTAGGATTATAACAAAAATAGATTCGTTACCGGTAAAATTCAGGAACATCAAATTATCTGACATATAGTGTCGATTTCACATTTTTATCATAAAATCGCACATATTACTCCATTTAACAACAAAATTCTTATTTAATTTACTACTTTTAGTATAAAATATGCTTATGGATCGCATGAGAAAAGTTTCATTCCTGGAAAAATAGGGGAAGTTGAGGTATTAGGACAAATAATGAAAAAAATGAGATTTGTAGAGTAAATATCAAAAAGTTTGATGTTTCTGAATTTTACCTTTAACGTTTTTATTTTTGTTTTATTCTTCAGAATTTTACACGTTCAATAAGTTACATTTTATGAAAATTGATTGAAGAATAATAGAGATATATGCACGAGAAAATGATAAAATTTAATATGAATGACAAAAAGCCCTATAACCCCAACTTCTCGTATTCGGACTAAGATCAAAAAGGTTCCGTTCGATTTTTGAGATTTTTTTCACGTTAGAAAAACTACAAAATATGTATGATTTGCTTCACGGAGCAGAAAAATCATATAAAATAGGGGATTTTGGGGCCAAAATGACCCAGTACCCCACTTTCCCGTATTTCCCTAGAAATAAATATATCTCCCTTCAAATACTAAGATTATTTCCTTTCAAAAGAGGTATAAATTGTAATTTTCTGATTGCTACTTCAAAAGTTATAGCATTTAATGTATTTTTCCTCCATATTTTCCCATAGTACCAATTTCAAAAAATTTCAAGCGAAGTGGGCGGGGGTCTAAAATTGTCCAAATGATGTGAAATTTGGCATCTGAGCTTACTTTGACATTTGTCAAAATACGAGAGGGGGAGGGGGCCTTTGAGAATTCAAAAAACATTTTTTTTGCAATGCCCTAATCTGGAACTAAATCTTTATAGCACAAGATCAGCTTTTGAATATTGTGAAAAAAATTCGATTGTGTGTGATAAAAAACCCGAACCGGTTAAGAAAAATCAAATTTTAGACAATATTATACATTTCATTATAGACCAAGCTTTCTAGTTATGTTTTGCCATTATTGTAGCTTTCTTAAAGTACACATACAAATGTAGCGAATGCAGTGGGCTTAATCATATATCTAGACTATAAATATACAAGAATCGAAGACAATTTTATATATGGGTTAGATGCGTTTTTGCAACGGTTTTTCAAGTGGCAGTGTATTCATTCATAAATAGGCTTTGTAGTATGTACCTATTGTCGGAACCAAAATAAGATAGCCTAAGTGGAAATGAACCAATTCGCGTAAATTTGTTGCTAAGAAAGTTTTTTTCTTTGCGCAACGCTATTATGTAGGTTACGCATGCAACCGCTAACTTGTGGCACATTGAAATCTGTGTTTTGGTCAAAAATATATTTTTACCATCTGTGAAAAATCACAATATTTCCAAAGAGCTGTGAAATTTTCATCAACATGCCAAAAATCTGCCATCAGTGAAAAAGTATCTGTGATCTAGAGCTCTGCCTGCCGTTCAACATACAATTGAGCTTGTCCGGCCAAATCCGTTCTTTAAATAGTCGATGATGACGTCATTTATAGAATCTGTCGTGCCGGACTTGGGAAACGCTATCTTCTGTGTTTAAATGCACGATATTTTGACTAGGTTGTAGAGTATTTAAATTTTTAATGCCATGATATCAAAAATCTTTGGGTTTATCTATTGGAATATATTCTTAGAAGCATTTCGGGGCGATAAGAGCAAAAAAAATTGAAAATATATCGTGAGATAGCTAAATTATATGCGTTTTAAATTGGACCATTTTTCGTTACATACCATGTGTGGAATTTGCAAAGTGCACCCCTATATCGAAAACAAAGACGTAGTCCTACGTCAAAACGATAGTGATGGGGAAGAATGGTTTTGCTTTTCGCAGTGGGATAACTGTTCAGAACAGCTCTGTTCAATTATATAGCAATGTATATTACTAAATGACTAGACTTGGTATTAGAGCAAATTCCTGTGGAATCTACTGATACTCAGGCTTCAAATAAAATGATTTTTGTTTATAAAAGTTAAACTTAATTTTTTTTACATGTTACATTTTACAAATGTGCATTGAAATAGTACAAAATTTTACCGGACTCTCTGTGATAAGAAAGCCAAATTCAACATTTTCCAAACCTTGGATTAAGTTGCATAGGCATTAAAACCTTTAAAGATCTTGAAGTTTTGTAATACACACGAGCTATCGACGTGCAAGATATTTTTCAAATTTGAAATAAGAAACACTTTGGGGCAAATTTGTTGTTACCATGGGTATGAAGCATAACTTTGGCAATATTTTACTGGTTTTGTCCACGTATCTGATTCAATCGTTAGAAAAGATTTTATGCAATAAATGTTCATTTGTGATTCCAATAATGCATTGCATTTTCTCATAACACCGATACATATGCGCTCTAAAAGCGCCCTATTAACCCAAGGCATACACAAGCAGAAAAATTAATGAATTTATTCCAACACAACTTACACACATCGCACCCCGTAGTGTTGAGCTCTATCCAAAAAGTCACCCTACCCGCCCACATTGCGAATCAACGAATGTACACGACGCGAACCTAACGCATTTTCAAATGTGCAGGGCCTAAAACGCACGATAGACTTTGCACACAGTAAGGAAACGGATGCAAGTTTTACACAGTTTAACTGTGTGCGAACTAATGTCAACACTGCCAAAATCCATGGCGTCTACCATGAATTTTCGGCAGTGGCAACATTAACTCGCACACAGTTAAATGCAACGATTGTATCGCCCGGACGTTGCTCGTTTGGCAAGCGAGCGACGAATGATTGAAACGGACATGCAGCACCTCTATTTATAAACTATTCGTATTTGGTTTAGTCACTTAGGTGCGAGTATGTGCAAATGCCAAAAATGCTGAAAATCCATAGCGTCTACCGGTCATTGTACCGTCCGGACATTATAATCATGATGTGGCTAGTTTGGCATAATAACAACAACAGATTCAAACGGACACGCGGTACCTCCATTTATAACTTTTCGTGTTTGATTGAGCCACGTTGTATAGAGAAAAATTTTACCGCCGGTGATCTCTCTGTCGAAGTAGCTGAGAACTAAATCGCTCACGAAAACGGGCATCGGTATCGAGAGAAATTCCGCCGCAGGGAAACTCTCAGCCAGCGTTGCCAATGTTCCAGATTTATCTGGAATCTTCCAGATTTTTCCCAACTGAACAGACATTTGTTCAAGCCAGACATTTTGCCAGATTTTTTTAATTTTGCCAGGTTTTTCCAGATATTCTGAATTCTACGTTACACCCCAGAAGGAATGCCATTATGCCAGATTTATCTGGCACAGCCAGAGTTTTTTAAGCTTCTAACAAAAAGAAAAACCTCTCATTCTACCAGATTTTTGAAATTATAGAGATTGTTACACACAAATTTTGGAAATGTAGGTCATATTTTCCAAACAAAAATCGATTAATGTTCTTTGAATACCAAAATGTATGCCAAATTTCGATGACTGAGGTCGCTGTCAGGTGACAAATTTTGCCAGACGATTTTATTTGAACTACCAGATTTTCTTTGAAAAATAGTGGCAACCCTGTTCTCAGCACCAGCTAGCAGAAGAATAGGAACGAGCAGCACCTGCGAAGTTTGTTGCAAACAGTTGCAAGTCAGTATAGAATAGAAAATAGAGAAAATAGAGTCAACGTATAAATGTGGTACACACTGTATAGCTCATTTTAAAATAAAGCTGAAACAGCAATTTACTAGAGATTTTATTTCAGCTTTTCAATGGCGTATATTTCAAGTCTATCGCAATTACCACACCACACAAAAAAATCAATTTAAGCACAAAATCCATAATGGCGACAAAATCCAATATGAGCGCTCTAGAATTCTATTGACTAAAATGATAGTTCAACTTGTTCCTTTCCCAACGATATGGTTATACGAACACCCAAAACTCGGCCGTAATGCCTTTACGGTAATAAGAAAAAATGCTCTAATAGCAAGACGTTTCATGCTAAAACGGTCCCAACAAAAAATTCCCCAAACGGCAATACCAACACATTCAAATCTTCTCTGCGTCGCACTCATGTTTCATCAATTCTTATTCAATAAATATTAACGCATCGGATTGTATGGAAGTGTGTAGCACTTCGCTTGTCATTGTATTGCGTCTCAAGCGGAGTAAACACAATGGGGATAAAGACGAGGTTCGATTTTTCTACACGACACATTCCGTATTTGAAGATCGGCTCACAATCGGCTAGCTTCAAAGCACAATCAGAAAAAAATGACTCGGAATAGTGGTGGGGTACTTTGGCCAGTGTTAAATTGAAATTTCTTTTCTATCACGGACATTAACAGCAAGATAGCGACTGCACAAAACATGAACAGTCCTTCCCGTCATTTACGGGAAGCAAGACCTATGGTTTGGATCCGCGTGTCCGAACCGAGGGGAACCGGATCCAGACACTTGTCTGGATCTAAGCACCAAGTCTGGGCCTGATTCAGGTCCGGACTTGGAAAGGGCTAGATCCAGGTACTGGTCCGGATCCGGTTACTGGTCCAGATCCGGGAACTGGTCCGGATCTAGGTACTGGTCCGGATCCGGGAGGTTCGGATTTGGGAACTGGTCTGGATCCGAAAACTGGTCCGAATCTGGAACTGTGTCGGATCTGGCAACTAGGCCGGATCCGGAAACTGCCTAAAATTATTTTTTCGCTATCCACCCTACCCAGTAAAAATCCGTAATTCGGGCTGGTTTCTGCCAATGTTGGGGTAGATTCTAGCCTGAATTTGGTTGGATATCCGCCAGGATTCCGGTTGATTTGACTAGGTACTAATACTATCAGGGACCATTCATAAATTACGTAACGCAAAAATTGCCCAAAATTGACCCCCCCCTCCCCCTATGTAACAAAGTGTCACAAATTTTTACATCCCCCCCTCCCCTGTTACGTAACAAATTCCAAGAAAAAATTTTTTTTCTTCGATGAAAACATGTTACGTAACGATCTAGTTAACACCCCCTCCCCCCTATGTCACAACTTGTCACAACTTGTCGTACCCCCTCCCCCCCCTAAAAGCGTTACGTAATTTATGAATGGTCCCTCATAGTAATCGACCGAAATATTCTACATGCGAACAGAGCCGAGGTTGACACATACTGAAAAAGTGTTTGATTGTGTGATGCACACACATGAACAGCAACCGAAATTCGTCATTCCACCGTTTACTACCTTTGCGGGAATATGAGTTTAATACCGCAATGCGCAATTGCGTGGTCTGTTACCGAAAAGACAACAGAATCTTACCCAAAAGTAATAGAAACACACTCGTCGGATTTTGGGTGAAGCAATTTCCGCATTACTTACGTAGTTATTAAATAAAAAACAAATTATCGAATATTATTACTGTCGACTATCCAAGTTGCACTGCTTTCCGCTTCTTGTATTTATTTTTATTCTTGATCAATGGTGAACGATGGTCAGGTTTACCCACTCGCTGATCATTTCGCCTGTCTCTTCCCTCTTGTGTTTGTGTGCATGTCGTCGTTGCTAGAGCTTTGATTTTCGCTGTTAGATGTTTGATGCTTTTTGTGTTTTCCGAGTAATTCTTGTATAGCAGTCCGGCATTTATTTTTTGGCCAGCTGTCTGTGGTGTATCGGCAGATGTCGATGGGTTTTTGGTGGTATTTGTTGTAGTAAATGAATTATCTCTAGTTGTTATGGCGCATAGCTTACCGTAGTGTGCCGTCTGGTTACAAAGCTGACACGTGCAACGTCTGCCCATTGTATGTGCACAGGGTTCTTTGCATGTTGTTAACACCTTGAGATGATCTTCCCTCGAAAGTCAAGTAAGACGGTGTAGGTTGGTTCAGCCGCATTCGCAGCTCCCGTACACCGTTGAGAATACCAGGGAAATAAATTCTCCAAGTTCGCAAACATATTGAGGTTACTAAAAAATCGACTTTCGCTACAACCTGCAACCCTGCAACAGGAGACCATCGATTGAAAATAAAAATTTTACTTTTTGAAACCCATTTTTGAAAAGGAAATTTCGTTAATTTTTCCAAAAGAGGGGATTCCTAGAACCCCTAAACCTTAATGAAAACCCACCAAATTTTGGCTCCAGTATTATCTTATAGATTCATGTCCGAAACAGCTTAAGATCTTTAAGATTTTTCGATTATCGTATTTTTCGGCCCACCCTAGTTTATACGGCTACTATGCTTACTACGTAATAGACTATACGAGAGTGCAGAACGAAAATAGGCCAATAGTCTAGACATATGTAATCCACTAGTAAAATGTACATTGGTTGACTGAATTTCCAGGCGAAAAATCAAATAATTTAAACAGAGAGAAATGGGTAACAGTTGGGTTATTGACATTTGTCTCACGGGCTTTGTGGTAAAATCCAATTTCGCAAGCACGATCAATATGAACGAATCGGGCGGCATAAAGTTGGAATCAAGAAACGGAATGAGCTAATGAACTAGCCATCAGCGTCTGGCTTGGCCATGTCTGGGCACCCACCATGGCAACATCGACCGGTAATTGTCTGATCGTTAGTATGCGATGTTCAATGCAATTTAAATGTAGCTTTATTCAACTTCCCGACCGGATAGATTTATGCCGGGAGTCGAATTTGCAAATGTTTCGATATTAACGCTAATGACACATTTTACATCTCAGCCAAATCGTGTAATTTTAAGACAATGATCTTAAAAAGGAAAATAAAACCAAAACACTTTACCTCAAGATATGACCGAAATAAGACAGATGAGAAAAGTCCCAGACAAAGCTGGGCTGAATTTCCGTTAGTACAATGCTCCTTTCCCTATGGGCCGTCAAACGACCATCCATACAAAAAAATAACCGCAATACCTACCCTACTTTGGAAAGGTAGGCTCCCACAGGCAACCACCACACTGCCTGCCATCAAGAGCCATTCTGCTCAAGATCAACAGTCTTCTGACACATTTCCTGACTAACCTTTATATTTTTCCCTCCAGCTGGTGTCTGATTTCTGGTTTGGCGCTGTTTTGTATCGCCTCTCACTGACCTGGGCCTGAGTAGTTATGTATATATATGATGGAGCAAACTACCGCAGTTGCATAAGAGGTTCCCCCTTCGAAAAAAAACAAATTCCAGGGAAAATGAGGCAACACAAAACCACAAACTTTTGCGCGCGATAGCAGATGGTTACCAGTCGGTAGTCCGGTGGCGTCCAGACTGGGTCTGGGTGGCGAAACGAATCAGAAATATAAATGTTAGCTCCCAGGTAAAATTCTTGTTCAACACTAGAAGCTTATTTGTTTATCGAGCTCGGCTTTGGATGTGTTTTCTTCACAGTGGGTTTTGTGAGTTCCAAATTACGCTGGGTATGAAGGTTTTTTAATGCTAACGATGTTTTCCTAAGCCTTTGCCCCACATCGGCCGGTCCGTGTTGGGGTCGGATCACAGTTCTTAATTGCTGTTTTTATTTTTGGTGATTGGATGGCCGGTTTACTGAGAAAAGTAGATGTTATGAGACCATTTTTTCGCCACAATTCGGACGGCAAAGTATGAACAAACGTACACCTAAATACACTGATTCGTGAGTAGTGTACCCTACCACCCGAAAAATTTCTACTTGTTTAGAAATCTTAAAGTAGTTTCAATTTCAAATTAGTTTCAAACTCAAAATCATTTCAATCCTAATTTTTTACTGCTTTCAATTAAATAAGGACGTTACGTATTACACAGTGCTGTACAGTGGTCATTTTAAAATCGAAATTCCCCCTGCGAAATTTTTTTCGGGATCCGTTCCTGCTCGAGATATTGACGTTAATTCCAAAAATAGAAAGAATAATTTTCAATTTAGGCTACTGGAGTTACAATATTACACAATAACGTTGTCCCTTTATGATTTAGTCAGAACTTCTTGATCGTAAGCAGTACAATATTCCTGATGTGATGAAACTGGTTAGAGTCTGCACCCAACTTCGTAGAAAGTCACATATTCTCTTGCTATGAACATTCCTCTTCGCCGAATCTTGCCACCTTTGCATTCAATCGATAAAATCTTGTTTCTAAACGCGCATATCGCCTTGAGGTTAACTCATATTTCATCATCGCTGAAGGAATAGAAATAACGGATCTTTGTAATATTTTCCCTTTTTGTACGATTTTTTATTGAAGTAATTCAATCAATTCAAATTTCTGCCATTTAAGTCGATTTGACTTGAAAATAATTCTCATTCGAGCACGCTTGCGAGCACGGGAGTTCATCAGCGCCATACTAGTTGCGCATTCTATCAAATTAGTGTAAACAAAAACTGTGAATACCTGGCAAATCATCCTAAAGTTGTTCGAGAAAACCTTTTTGAACTCAAAAAAAGCTTTCAAAAATATCATACTTCTTCCATGGATTCCGTCGCAATACAATTGTGCACAAAAGTGTCTGTAGAAGATGGAAACAGCAATCCTGGACACTTGTTCCGAACACGACTCTTCCTAGTGATTTGTGGAATATTCGTAGGAGTTGTAAATTTCTCGAAAAAGGTGTGCCGCAAAATCGTTCTTTTGGAAAAAAAAACTATCTGCCTGACAGCGAGCTGTGGGTCGAGACTTAGGGCACAGATTTTCTAATTCACCGAGCCCTTCGGCTCCCTTGTGCCATTCAGCACCGCAATTCCATCCTCGCACCATTCAGCACCACTTACTCGTTGAGTTCCCGACTTGTTCGCGAACTACTCCGTCTAGTTCCCGACGGTGGACCTAGCCTACTCCGACGGAATCTTCCTTGGCGAGAGAAGATCTCCAGGAACCGAGCCAACCTGCTAGGTGTCGAGATCAGTTCGGCGATTCCGATGGAGCAGGGCGTCCGGTTCGCTGGTCCCCTGACGATCCGCGACGAAGTTCTGGTTCTTGTTTTAATACAACATCATTTCAAAAACAAAATCGTTATAATACGTAAAAACGATTTTTTTGTTTTTTAAAATAAATCTTATATAAACTTGGCAACCATACATAGAAAAACTGCGGTTGTTTACATCTGACCCATCAAGACTAGAGCACTCTAGTTAGAGTGTAGCCAAGAGGCTATGACGTGTCCAAACGAACATGGTATTTGACGTATACACAATAGAAATACGTCAAATTTCATGTTCGTTTGGATACGTCATGGCTAGAGTGCTAACTAGAGTGCTCTAATCAAGACAACACCCAAAATGAAAAAAAAACTATATTCATTGTACGGTTTTTATGTCAAATAAAAATAACCCTGCGGGAAAACCGGGAAAACATGCGTTCATTTTTTCTGACAGGGCATCATTTGTCGTAAAATTCGAAATGTCAAATCCTTCTGATAGTGTCAAATCCAGACTGTCAACATATTTCTTTATTTTAAATTTAAATTTTATTTTCACGTTTCCTGAGTTGGAAAAATGCATTGTTGCAATCAGCTTTATCGATGTATGTAATAAAAAACGCTTTTAATCCACCTAACAGTGTGATGAGACATTTCTTATAACTCTTATCACTCTCTTCGGATATTATATCGTTTGAGAACTTTTAGAACTTGATGCTTCGCGATGTTTTTGATAACACATACTACATGGGATAGTGGCAGGACTCAGAGAATCGCTCAAATCAGCATAGGACAACATCAGTGCTAGAAATCTCAAACCAAATCAATGGGAAAGCGAAAAAATGGCCAATAAAATAGACATACAAACGAATTATTGCTAATGCTCTGTTAATAAAATATCTAAATTCCTCAATAAATGCATTGTGGTGGGAAAACTGAATTTTCCTAAAGGGGTTATGTATATTGTACTGAGCCAAAAAATCGATTTTTTTTTAATCGATTTGAAGTTCATACTTTACTCAAATTTACAACGCGACTGAGAACTAAGAAATCAACGCTTTTTCTTGAAAAAAGCGATAGTAGCAGTGATACCATTCAAAGAAAATCAACAGTGAATATTTCCAGACTTGGTTTTATTTCCTATTTAAGAACTATTGTGTTTTTTACATCCTAGATTGCTTGATTCAGTGATCGAAACCCAAAACTTCATAAAGTATTTGAAATTATTAAATTAAAATTTGTGTTTGCTATTGAAATTGACAAAATGATAGTATATATAGAATATAGTTCCTTTGGCGTTGGTTAATTTTTCGGTCCCACCTATCAGCATTGAAGTATCGCCCTTACGTTTTTTTACAATACCAATTTTACAATTTGTGGGAGTTTGGTGAAAATCGATCTTACTGTCCAAACGGCATAATTCCGAAACCGTAATTTTTGAAGTTTTAAAATTATACAGAATTAATTTTTCAGACAATAGTAACAGAGTTCGTGTCTTTAGCAAATTTGTTGAGACTTTATTGTAGTCATGAATATTAACCTGAGAAAATTCACCATAAATACTTCTTGGACGATATACCGTCAAAATTACTTTATCAAATGATGCGCTGTTCGTATGTAAAACTCATCGAAGATACTAAACCTCCGAAATTGGCGGTTTCAAAATGATGCTATCTTGACCTTAAATTATTGTTTTGGAACATTTGACCTATACATATAAGTCATACAACAAAAATCAAATTCTCATCAAAATCGACCAGGACCTGCTAGAGTCGAATGGAAATCGTCATTTTTCATAAATTTCGCTCTACATTCGGAAAATGTTATCCTCGTTATTAATCATATTACGTTTTCGTCTCAACTCGACGCATTCCCAAAATAAAAACCTATTTTGATCCACCTAGTGGTGCAATTGGGTTTTTCTCATTTGTCCAGACTACGATTCCATGGCTGGTTATGTTCAATACGATGGTGGAAATGAATATTACATGTTCAGTACAATTTGCACATACGTACAATGGATCGACAGCCACGATCTTGAGATACTATGTGATACTGAAACATCGCTTGACCGCCGCTGGTTTCAAGCGATGTTTCAGTATCACATAGTAAGATCCGGGAGGTCCGGGTCCTGCCGAAAATTTTCAACTTGTTAAGAAATTTTAAACTAGTTTTAATTTTAAAACAGCAACCCCTCACTGCATACTCCCTCCGGGCCGGTATGATTGACGATTTTTGGAGTGATTGCATAACCTTTCTATATGAGAAAGGCAAAAAAGTCTAAAAAAATCAATTTTTTTCAAACATTATTTTTTCGAGTTTATATCAAATCTCAATGGTTCATGCATTTTAAAGTCATTTGGCATCAAAAATACAAATTTGATTTTGAAAATTTTTCATTTCAGTTTATATGGGAATTTGCTGTGTGATTGCACTCTTCAACTCCTAACTCCGGAACCGGAAGTCCAATCAATAAAAAAAATCAATTGCAGCCGATGGGAAGGTTGTACCTTTCATTTGAGACTAACTTTGTGCAAATCGATCCAGCCATCTCTGATTAACAGAGGTCATATTTTTTTCCACATACACACATACACACACATGCATACATACACACACATACATTTTCCTATCTCGACGAACTGAGTCGATTAGCATATGACACTCGGCCCTCCCGGTCGGGATTAGATTGACGAATTTTACAGTGAATGAGAAAGGCAAAAACATTTTTAACAAATGTTTCATAGACATTAAATCAATTTTAACTTCGCTTTCTATTAAATAAAGACCCTCATTACAGTTCATCTCTACAAAAGCGAGCTCAATTTGAAAAGAAATCTGAGGATTATGATTGATTACAGAACTCTGGAATTTTCTATTGGAATGATTTCAGGCAGGAATTTGATATTGATGCTATTAGGCAACTGTGAAATCAAGACCAATAGATCAATTACATATCAGGACCCCATTCTGACAATTTATCAAAAGTCCTCATGATGTTTACAACAACAGGTTATCAATGTACGGATCAGATAATTGTTATTGTAATACTGAATTAAATCAGTCTGCATCAATAAATTTTCAATTGCAATCCAATATATTTTTTGGGTGTGGTAGGGAGGGAGTTGTTAAACCCCAAAACCTTCTCTTGGCTACGCCGTTGCTGAGAGTTATTTACTTCACTTTCATTTTCCGATATGTTTCCGATCGATCCGTTGGTTATAAGTTAGAAAAATTGCAGTCAGAAGGTTCGTACAAATGAACATTTTTGCACTGATAAGGTATCAAGTTCCTTCCTACTTGGAAGTGTTCGGTGATTATTTCTAGCGGTTGTAGATAGAAAAATGAAATACAAAATTCTTTTTATCGTAATAATGTTTTTCTTATTTCAATGGATTATTACTATATTGAACAATAAATGGGCGACAAAAGGTAATCCACAAACAACAAGCCATAACTTTTAAAGTATTCAAAATAGATATTTTATGTCTTCAGTAAAGTTATTCGCAAAAGTAAGAGCTACAAATTTGCTGAAGACATCATTTCGATATAATCACTTCCAAGAAAATTTGTGAAAATATCTCACTCATAGGGGGATTAATCAGCAAAAGCACAATACCAAAAGAAAGGGCATATTACCTCCATTAAATTCTCCGAAGATACTATTGACCTAAAGTAAGCCGTTTTGGCGTTAATAATAGATTATATGTTTTTGGTCATATTTCTGGCTATGGGAAATGATAAAAATCTTTCGTCCGCATTCAATGTTAAATATCTCTTTTGATAATGGTCCGATTTCAACAATCTATAGCTTGTTTGAAAGGTATTCGTTAAAGCTGTCTAAAAACATATAAAGTGTTAATCTATGTTGTCAATTCCGGCAGATAATTTAAAAAAAACTGCAAAAAACGCCATTTTTACACATTCAAACATTCATATCTTGGAAACTAAACATCAGAATCAAAAACAAATTAATAGCGTTCATACTGTTTTTTAGTTCTTTCATTTAAAATTGGTTTGGATAAGATCGGTTCAGCCATTGCTGAGAAACACGAATGAGAATTTGTCCGTTACATACACACACACACACAGACACACACACACACACACACACAGACATTGTCCCAAATCGTCGAGCTGAGTCGATTGGTATATAAGACTCGGCCCTCCGGGCCTCGGAAAAAATCTTGAAAGTTTGAGCGAATTCTATACATTTCTTTTATAAGAAATGTAAAACTGTTTTATTTAACCTAGAGGTGCAATTGTGCCTTTCTCATTTCTCCAAACTATGATTTATTACCTGGTTCGTACAATATAACATTATGGAAATGTCTTTCATTATTATTACACTTGGTGAGTATATATAAGAGCACCTTTTTGCATTCATCGCGGTATCGGTTTGAATCGGAGTTTTCTATGTGATCGCACTCCACAACCCGTAACTCCGGAGCCGGAAGTCGGATGGAGATGGAATTTAATATCAGTTTCCAGGGACGCAACACCTTTCATTTGAGACTAAGTTGATCAAATCTGTCTAGCCATTTTCGAGAAACCAGAGAACGAGATCTAGAAATTCAACAGTTGTGTTTACATTTTGGAAAAAAATCACCTTTTTACATTCATCGCAGAATTCGTTAGAATCGGGATTCACTGCGTGATCGTACGTATCACCCTGTAATTCAGGAACTAGAACTCGGATCCACACAAAATTCAACAGCAGCTGATGGACCTTTCATTTAAAATCAAGTTTGTCAAAATCGGTTCAGAAAATTCCGAGAAACCGATGTGGACATTTTGTTAACAAATCCGCACATACACACATACATACATACATACATACATACATACATACATACATACATACATACATACATACATACATACATACATACATACATACATATATACATACATACAAACATACATACACACATACATACACACAGATATTTTGCGATCTCGCCGAATTGAGTCGAATGTTATATGAGACTCGGCCCTCCGGGCCTCGGTTAGAAAGTCGGTTTTTGGAGCAATTGCATAACCTTTCTATATGAGAAAGGCGAAAGAATAATATTTAATTAGCTTTATCAGCGAAACTTCAATGTTATCTTCATGTGATTATATTTTGAAATGTTGATGGAATGGGTTTGAAAGTGGAGGGAATGGGGGGTTAGTAGAGTGGGGGTGGAGGATGCGTCAGAAATCCTTCATCTTATTTCGGTACACGGGGTGGATGAAGAAAATGCGGGTGTAATGGTGGTCCAAGGGGAGGGGAGTGATTAAGGAGGGAGGTGTAAGGGCAAGGCGCGGGGGGGGGGGGTTCTAGGGGCAGCGACGCAATACTTAACTGCATATTTTGCCTTCCATTTGAGACTTGGTTTGAGAAAATCGGTTCAGTCATCACCGAAGAACCGATGTGACTTTAATTGTGGAACATGCACGAAATTCCGGACTTCCGGAATCGTCGATAGTGGACAATATATTTAAAGAATGTTTGATTGGCAATCAGTGATCTAGATCTGCGATTAGAAGTAATTTGGTGACCATTTCAATAGTTTTTAGCCTCTGAGGTATTACGATTGTACCGATTTATATGGAAAATTCCAATGTATCCTTACCAACACCCTTGTAACTCCGGAAGCAAGAGTCAGAATCGAATGAAATTCAGCAGCAGTCAATGGTATTACTGTATCTTTCATTTGAAATCAAGTTTGTAAAAATCGGTAGAGAATTCGTTGTGGAATGGGTGTGATATTAGTTTAGAATTTGGCGGGTTCCCCGGGGGCGTCATGAACCATCATAGGTGGCCAATGTGGTCAAAACTGCTTTGATTGATCATTAGTGATCCAGACCCGCAAACTAGAGTAATGTTACATCAATTTTAATATGTTTTACATCATTTGAACATCATGGTGGTACCAGTTTATATGGGAATTTGCTGTGTGACCGCACTCTTCAACCCGTAACTCCGGAACCGGAAGTCGGATCAACTAAAAATTCAATAGCAGCTTATGGGAGCGTTATACCTTTCAGATGAAACTAAGTTTGCGAAAATCGGTTCAGCCATCTCTGAGAAAATTGTGTGAGTTTAAATGACACACACATACACACATACATACATACTAGAGTGACAGGAAAAAAATGACCCCTATCGGCCCACCCTTGAGTCGATTCCTAGTCCCACCAGGAGTACTTGTTCCAAATTTGAAGCAAATCGGACAAGTCTAGCTACCGGACCAACGTGTCTGAAGTTTGTATGAGATTTTTCGACAATTTACATGGAGAAAAGCCACTAGCTCACATTTTCGCCGCTAGGTAGCACTGTTCGCATCGTATTATCACTGTAAGTGAAAATAAGAAAGGTAATTTAATTGTCTACAACTTTGTCGAAGACTGCTAGTGCAACTGGCTTTGTTAAAAGAAGTTATTAAACTTTTAGCGAAGTGATGTCTGAGTCAGTTTTCCATAGGGCCTAGCAGTGCATGCTTGTGCATCAGTACACTCAGGTTTTTTTTTACGCGGGGGATACGAGCCGCGTAAATGAAAACCGCGTAAATGAAAACCGCGTAAATTTCAAAATCCGCGTAAATGAAAACCGCGTAAATTTCAAAATCCGCGTAAATGAAAACCGCGTAAATTTCAAAATCCGCGTAAATGAAAACCGCGTAAATTTCAAAATCCGCGTAAATGAAAACCGCGTAAATTTCAAAATCCGCGTAAATGAAGACCACTTAAATTTAAGAATCCGCGATAAAGGGAACCTCATTGATGGATACCGCGTAAATTCCAAAATCCGCGTAAATGAAAACCGCGTAAATTTCAAAAACCGCATAAATGAAAACCGCGTAAATTTCAAAATCCGCGTAAATGAAAACCGCGTAAATTTCAAAATCCGCGTAAATGAAAACCGCGTAAATTTCAAAATCCGCGTAAAAAAATACCGCGCAAAAAAAACCGCGTAAAAAAAAACTTGAGTGTACTCGATTCACATGAACTAAACAGTTTTGTGAAATAACTGTTAGATTTAGCTCAATAGTATGTTCCGAAGAATTGTAGTAAATAATAGGAGTCATGTTTTGGTTAGAACATTTTAGTTCCACATTGTACCGCATAGAGGGCGCCAACACTAACTTTTCAACGGAGAGAGATAGAAATTAGGTGTCTTCCACAAAGTTGTAGAACAGGCATTTTTCAATAATTCTCCCAAACATCTCGATATTCTATCTCTCTTCTATGAAAAGTTAGTGTTGGCGCCCTCTATGCGGTCACAGTTGGAACCAAAATTTTCCAACCAAAACGTAACTCGTATTATGTGGTAGAACTCTTCTGAACATACTATTGAGCTAAACCTAACGGTTATTTGACAAAAATGTATAGTTCGTGGGAATCGAGTACTGATACACAACCTTGCACTGCTAGGCCCCATGGAAAACTGACTCAAACATCACTTCGTTAAAATTTTAATAACTTCTTTTAACAAAGCCGGATTGACTAGCAGTCTTCGACAAAATTGTAGACAATTAAATTATCTATCTTATTTTCACTTACAGTGATAATACGATGCATACAGTGTTACCTAGCGGCAAAAATGCGAGTTAGTGGATTTTCTCCATATAAATTGTCGAAAAATCTCATACAAACTTCAGGCACGTTGGTCCGGTAGCTAGACTTGTCCGATTTGCTTCAAATTTGGAACAAGAACTCCTGGTGTGACTAGGAATCGACTCAGGGGTGGGCCGATTGAGTTTTCAAAAATTCATTATTTTTCTGGGCAGTCTAATACACACATAGACATTTGCCGATCTCGACAAACTGAATCGAATGGTATGTGACACTCGGCCCTCCGGGCCTCGGTTGAAAAGTCGATTTTTTCAGTGATTGCATAGCCTTTCCTTATATGAGAAAGGCAAACAGAGATTTTCTCAAAACATTACTTTAAGTTAAGATTCTTTGAAACTTGGTAGCGTCGCTACGAATTTCATTTTTTGACAGATTTTTCATGAACAATTTATATTTTTGAGGAATGAACCTTTTCAGCCCTTTTCAGCCATTTTCTCGATAAAACATATATTGCACCTAAAATCGATTTTTTGGGTTTTTTCATTAAACTTTCAATAAAGAAATATATAGTACAAAAGCTCGGACCAAATTAAGGTTGGACAGAGAATGGGCAAAAATCGAAAACGAAAAAGCAGTTTTTTCCATACCGTGTGTTAGATCTTCATAAAAATCAATCAGCTTATGTAGAATATTCTTACTGTACTGCTGATTGATTTTTATGAAGATCTAACACACGGTATGGAAAAAACTGCTTTTTCGTTTTCGATTTTTGCCGATTTTCTGTTCAACCTTAAAAGCAACGAATTTCCTTGGAGTTTTTTAATGCATTTGGAATCAACAGAATAAAACGCATTCAAACTTGACCTAGTAGCCTTGCAGCAGCGTGACGTATTAATCACGGTGCACAAAGTAAGGATACAACTCTGTTCACACGATCGCACTTAACCGTTATGTATCCAACAGCGTACCTTTGTAAATATTAATCTATGAAATACCAGTACTCTTTCCCAAACTGGAAATTGTAACTAAGTGACATTTTAGAATAATAACAAGCATAGCTTTTGGAGAAATACAACTAATAATACAGTAATTGTGGGCTTGAGGAACGGCTTTTTGATTTCTATTGCCCCGTAACAGGCCGGTAAGGTACCCGGGTACCCCCTAAACCGAAATACTCATATATATATATATATATATATATATATATATATATATATATATATATATATATATATATATATATATATATATATATATATATATATATATATATATATATATATATATATATATATATATATATATATATATATATATATATATATATATATATATATATATATATATATATATATATATATATATATATATATATATATATATATATATATATATATATATATATATATATATATATGGTATTTTTATCCAATATGGACACATTTGGATGTTTTGAACTCCGGAACTCAACCACTTTTGGAATCTGTAAAAATGCATCTGGTTCCCGGTTATTCGGATTTCCGGAGGTAAATTCCAATACTGGGATATGAAATGTATACCTAATAATTTGATTGACTCCGCAACGCTCTTTCCGGAGCAGGAATCCGCAAGGCCGTGAGTTCCGAGGTTAAATCGTCATATGCTCCCGTAACGATAAGAAAAAAAAAAACTTTCCAAGACAATTCCAAGAATTTCGATACCTATAGAATTTTATTAGTATTGACAAATTGTTTCGTAGTACTGGAATATCCCTCCGGAAATCCGGATTAGCAGAAACCAAATGTATCCGTCGGGTTCAATTTCACTGATACTAAAATGGCTGATTTCCTGGATTCAAAACATCCAAAAGTGTTCTAACTGAACAAATTTTAAATTTTTTTTGCTGAACTTTGAGTACCAAGTAGCTGCGACGGCAATGAAAATAATGAAATTAGTTAAACAAGGCAATTTAATACACATTTTTAGAGAGACACTTGTATTAATGAGGATAATGACTTTCACAAGAAATTATTTGATTTATTAATTAAAAATAATAAAATTTGGATTTTTGTGATACAATTCTGATATTTTCCTATTCTTGATATTTACTGCTCTCAACTAGATATAAAATATCTTAAATATCCGTCTGAGTG
This sequence comes from Topomyia yanbarensis, assembly GCF_030247195.1. Taxonomy (NCBI): domain Eukaryota; kingdom Metazoa; phylum Arthropoda; class Insecta; order Diptera; family Culicidae; genus Topomyia; species Topomyia yanbarensis. The sequence goes on along the minus strand of NC_080671.1, from coordinate 427,797,451 downwards.
ATATAATTATTTTATTAAACCAAGATACAACAAAAATACTTTATACTACAATAGACTGAGATATAATAACATATAACCGATACATTTTCTTGATATAAAAACTTGATATTTTAACAATTACCCAGCTATATTTTAAATCAAACAGAGATATATATATTTTGCCGTGATATAATATCTTTTTTTGATATAATTTTGATTTGAATTTCTGATTCGGAGGAGGTTTCAATATTTGCGTAAGGATCGAATCAATTACGTCATGCTATGAAAAATGTGCTATTAGAAATTTGGAACTGTAAGTCGCTTGACTTCCAGGAGATCGATCGAATTCTGCTTCAATTCAAACTCGAACTTCGGGGTCGGAGCATTGCAGAAACTTTACTCGGCAGGACAAAAGGTGTGAAAAAGCGGGCACCGAGCAGCCACATTCTACCAGAGCAGCGGCACAACGAACGAGCTGGGTTTTTTTAGTGCTGGACAAGAGTCGCAAACTCTTGACCAAGTAACAGCGAGAGAATGTGTAATGAGAACCAAAAGCCTGTTTCTTCAACCACCGTATCATCAACGTTCACTGCACCCACAAAGCGTGACCAGCGAACGACAAAGATGCATTTTAGGCAGAGCTGGAGTGTTCCTATGACAGCTGCTCACAATGGGATGTTAAGCTGATTTGCGGCGACATTAACGCCCAGATAGGATCAACTTATGAAGCACCATAAGTAGGACTGCTTTGATGAAGAGAAGTATACGGCAGAAGCGAGAATTATGCAGTACCGTACGAGGGTGAGCGAAAAACGATACAGACAAGCACGGATCAGAAAAAAACTCGGTATTCGTACGAAAAAAACAAGGCGATAGAGCGATACGACGATAATAAGACAAGGAAATTTTACTAGATGGCGAATCTTTCTCGCGAAGGCTTTGTGTCACGGAAAATATGTTTGAAATAATCGATAGCTGGAAGCAGTATTATGACAAACATCTAAATGGCAAATCAGTAGACGATGATAGCAGTACGTCAATCAATCCATGGATGCGCGCAGCTGACGACAGATGCCCAACACCGAATCTAGTTGAGGATCAGACAGAAATCATATGGTTGAAGAATAATAAAGATCAACTCATCAACTGCGACAGAGGAGGTAATTGGGTAGAGCACTCCACTGGGTGAGACTTAAGAGGAGATTTTATCGGAGAATTGTATGGTAAGCATTAGACTGTTCAGAAAAATAATAAATTTTTGAAAATTCAATCAGTCCAGTCCCTGAGTCGATTTCTAGTCCCACCAGGAGTATTTGTACCAAATTTGAAGCAAATCGGGCAAGTCTAGCTAACGGACCAACGTGCCTGAAGTTAGTATGGGACGGGTGTTAGTAGTTTACGTGGATAAAATCCACTAACTCGCATTTTCTCCGCTAGATGGCACTTTATGCATCGTACTACCACTGTAGGTTAAAATAAGAAAGATAATTTAACTGTCTACAACTTTATAAGATTTTATGGTCACCGCAACATATTTATTTCATAGACTTGTTGACTTTTCTCGGTGAATTCACCGAGAAAAGTCAACAAGTCCATGAAATAAATGTCTACAACTTTGTCGAAGACTGCTAGTCAATCTGGCTTTGATGGAAGAAGTTATTAAACTTTTAACGAAGTAATGTCTGAGTCAGTTTTGCATGGGGCCTAGCAGGGCATGGTTGTGTATTAGCACTCGTTTCTCACGAATTATACATTTTTGTGAAAGAATGGTTAGATTTAGCTAAAGAGCCTGTTCAGAAGAATTGTAGTACATGATACGAGTTATGTTTTGGAACATTTTAGTTCCATCTGTGACCGCATAGAGAGCGCCAACACTAACTTTTCATGGAACACGGCAAAGCACATAGCGAACTCCCCCCCCCCCCCCCCCCCCCCCCGGTCGGGAACCGCTAGTCTGCGTTCGAATGAGGCCGATTAGAAACATCTCTAGCTCTATTAGGTGCAACGAGCTAAACGTCATCGACAGGACAATAGACATTTAATGCAAGTCACCTTCTGCAGTTAGAAGCAGAATTTTTTATTGAATTGTTGGGCTACTTACCTAGAAGACCAAACTATACGTATATTAAATATTATATTTGATGTGAAATATATTTTTTCTTGTTCAGCTTAAAGAACGCGGCATAAATTGCGGTTCTAATTAGAGGTCCGAAAATCTAACCTAACAGCGGCTTTGAATGGATGCTCTGCGCACTTGCCAGTCGCGGTTTTATTACTACAATGGCCTATTCGCCTTTATTAAGTGCAAAACATGACGTGCGGTACGAATCGTGTTGAAGAACAAGTACTTAGACACAGCAATACAGCTAAAGAGTTTGAAGGGACATACAATATTGATCCGTCCTGTGCGATTCAAAATATTTCAAACAACCAACTGCTTCACACACCAAAAAATAATGAAATTTAAACGACATGTAAATCAATACGAATGTAAACATACAACGATTGAATAAAAAGTTTGATTGAAAATTACGTTAAAATTTATTGGAGCATCAAACAGCATACAATTTTACACTTTCATTCTTGTAATATTACATGTCATTCATTTTACAGCAGTATTCGAGTAAAAATACCTAGAAATGTACTGGTTTTCCGTTTAAAGAAACTCTAATTTTCAATCCACGTGTAAAATTATAATAAAATTCGTTGAAGAAAGTACTACAAGTCGTGTGTATTTGTGGGGGACCTTAATTTTACATTTATATTCATGCTCCAAATATGTGCATGAAAATAAACTTAAAATTACAAAATATTTTTTTCTGTGCACCTTACGCATCGCCTAATCGAAACGATAACAACATGTCGATCTCCACTATGTAAAGCAACATTTAGATGCTGTAGTCTCCTAAAAATGCTCCGGCACTCGGCATCAAGCACCTAACCTCGAAAAAAAATCTGCGGTGAATTTATTTTTAAAATGTCTTCAAGCTTAAGTGATCTGTTGGTACTCTATATAGCTGGTTTCGATTTTCCGCGTCACTTTCAAAGGATTTTCCAAAAAAAAGTTTTCGAGTTTTTATATAAAAGTTCGATATCTTAATTTACTTTATAAACTAAGTGCAGATAAGTCAAAAAATAAGTCACGATAAGTGTGCCATTTTCAATTACACACTCAATTATTGTTCGAAAGTCGAACAGAAAAGGAATGTCAAAGTGGTGTTCCGGGCACAAAACTGAGACTCCGCCAAAGGCGCCAGAAGACCACGTTAAGGCTCTGAGGCTATACAAGCGAATTTGCAACGTACCCTGGCCCTGTACCCTGTGCTTTCGAGTCATACATTTATGTTCTTGTTCATATAGTCGCGATATTTCGAGCAAAGGAACCGATAATAACCAAAAACTAACAGATCGCGATAAAGTGAAGAGAAATTACAAATATCATAATAAAACTGCTGATGTCATAAACATCAGTCACATCACTCCATGTGTCAAATTCGAAAGTAAGCTCTAGAATAAAATATCATGATAACGTGCAAATAAATTACGAAAATCGTGACTAACATCCTAAAATCAAGAACATAAATTATACTATTCGGTGCAAAAATATCAAAAATCGTGGCGTAGATCCCGAAATCATGAACATAAATCACTCTACTCGTGACTAAAATATCAATATAACGTGAATAAAAATTACGAAACTCTTGACTAAGATCCTGAAATAATGAATATAAAACTCATTACTAGTGATTAAAATATCAAAAATCGTGACCAGGATCCTGAATTCATGATCATAAATGACTCTACTCGTGACTAAAATATCACGATAACGAGAATAGAAATTATGAAAATCGTGACAAAGATCTTGAAATAATGAATATAAATCACATTACTAACACAGAAATCGTGACTAGTATCCTAAAATCATGAGCATGAATCACTCTACTCACTACCAAAATTCCATGAAATAGAAATTACGAAAATCGTGACTAAGATCCTGCAATCATGAGCATAAATCATGCTATTCTGACAGAAAATCCGATAGCAAACACCCGAATCACGGTAACTTGATGAGAAATCACAAAAATCTCGAATAAGCTTTTGCAATCATGAACATCGCTTAACTGTCGTCTGTGTATTCCCAAATTGAATGTTCACACTTCTTCCGATTCTGTCCCATCAATCTATGACCCTTTCGAGATCCATTTGCAATGCGCAACAGTCTACCATAGTTGTTTTAACACGATGCATCAGATCATCTGTAAACTTTTTCTCGCTTTACAGTGGTGCTATTTCTTCATAAAGACGAACGCCGATTTGAAATTGACCTAGATATTCACCAGAATAGTCGAAAATCCTCAATCAATAATATTATTTTAATACTAGTGATACACAAAGTCAGTACTTTGTGCACCTATTCGACCAGCGAAAGGATAAGTAAACTCTGCTGGCCGTAAAAAAAAAACACAAATATTGCATTATCCAATTTACGCAAATTCAGACGGAGCCACAAACTCTGAATTTTCATTCCGTGGTAAATCGTACCAGAGGAAAAGAAAAAAAAAATCAAGCAAACGGAACAGTGAAAAAATAAACTACCGCTAACTTCTATACCCGCACAGCCGGACAGTATGGAAACCCAAAACTCAAGAATAGCATGATTATGCAAGAAAGGCGGTTTGTTTTTGTATTTCAGGTGTGGTTTGTTCTCAAGTCGAAAATAATAATACTCTTCAGATTTGAGTCGTTCAAAATAGCAGAGAAGGCTCTAGCTCTACCTATTACCTATAGCAGTGCAGACGAAATAGGAAACTACCTTCGATTGAATGTAGAACTAGAATAAACAAGTGGCTCTTGCTTCCACCCTCCCTGATCAACCTTTTTTCTTCTTCGGACGCGTGCCATCCATAGAAGCACTCGACGCGATTGAGTATTCTTCCATGATCGACCGCGGCAAACAGAGGAATCAATTACCTATTTGATATAATACACTCGTTCCCCGGAGTTCCGTTCGTTTTTTTTCAGAGATGCCCATTCCAGTGGGCGGTCATTCACGTCACAAGTGTCCGGAAAGTGTGTTAATGCCATTAGGGCGCAAATTCCAGCTCTGCACTTCTGGGGGAGCGATGCCGTAATTTAACTGTTTTTGGACCAACAACAGTCCTAACGGAACCCGAGAACGATTGAGAACGATCTTCACGGGACGAACAATCGAATTTATTAGCTATTGCTGTCCGTATTATTCAATCACGATTCATCTGCTTGCACCCTCGAGGGGGAGGCGTTGTCCGGTGGTAAGTTTTACGAATCTACCTTATGTTTTAATAGAAGAATTTTTGATCAGGTAATTCCAACTGGTTTTGCTACCAACTGCTAGAATGTCTTCTACTGACAATTTGTAACAGCCACCCACGAAAGCCCCCCATAGTATCAAGCTCGATCGTCGCCGGATGATCGCATTAGAAACACGGTTCAATCTATTCCAGATGCCGGAAGCAGACAGAACCCCTCCATTTAACCCGGTGACATTGAAACGTTACGCTTGAATAGGTTATTTATTTCAACGATGATTAGCCCACCACGAACCATCCTCATCGTCGTCGTCGTCGTCGTTGTCGAATGTGGAGAAACGAGATTAGGAAACTAAATGCCATGGGACCGTGTCAGTTCCGCCTGCAGCATCATTTTTCCCTGCCGCTGCACATCGCTCTCATTAACATGCTCGCTGCACCGCCAGCCGGTGGTGGAGGATTTAACCTCGATCGTCATGTGATTGCTAGAGATTTGCCTACGGGAACGACGACGACGGTGACGGAGTGACGGTTCACTCAAGACCGTGTTTACATCGGTTGCGCTTATCGTCACTTCATAGAGCTCGCTCGCTTTGCACCGTCCGTAGGTTGCCCGTGGGAATCTTCACGAACCCGGCAGTGGCGGCAGCAGTACCGAGACTGTAATTTACATTTTTCCCTTCATTTTTCTTCGCTTTGGCCGGGTACTTTCAAGGTGGTTCCCGTATTTGTTGTGATTTTCAACGGAAAATTGGAACCTTTCAACTACTTCTGTGTGTCACAAGGTTAGTTCCACATCGCCGGGCGGTTTTTTTCTTCTTGTAGTACACGTGTCGGCTGCAGTGGCTTTGTGTGTGCCTTTACCAGCGAAGATGGCATGTTGTTTAGACCTTGGCAACAGCATATGGACTGTATTTACCACCGAACAACAACGAATCAGGTTCCATGCATCGGTAACGGTTGCACTGCTGGGAGAACACGCTGCCGGTTGGAAGATGCAAAACTATTAAATCTTCCGTGTCAGGGTCGATTGCATGGGAAAATATCTGGTAAATCTTCAAATAGGATCTTTGCTGGAATCGAGTGAAAGTTTAGACTTGCTGACTCTGTTATAAATTTGAGTGGTCTACTGTAATCGATGGTTTCGTGAAAATTATTGAGTTCTAGAATTATAATATCCGCTTCTTGCTACTGTTTGACCCAGCGTTGCTCGGCATAGTTCTAGCTAAATCATTAATAGCGATTTTCTTGCAGATATTGTCGACGTGAGTATTAAAATTCCATCGGTGATCTCTCTTCCGGCATTCGCACTAAATGTCCAGCTAATTGTATTTTTCCTTGTTTATAATTTGATTTCCTTAGATACATTGCATTATTTGAATAGTTTCTTAGCTAAGAAAGAGGAATAAAAAAGTAGGGCAGATTTACCGTAAACAGCAGCTAACAAGATCAGATATTCCTAAAAAGGAAATAAAAATACAATGAAAGTTGGGAGGGAAGTAACAGATACTACTGCGCAAAAGTTTATGAGTGCTGTTCAAAACTGTTTTTAAATATTTATCTTGATTTGCATAACGAATAAATTTTTAGCACACTTTCTACGTAGGGCAATAAATTCGTGGACAACCTTTAGTTCTAAAATTAAAAGGAGAAAGTGGCAACACTGATGTCATTAAGTTTGTTTTTTTTTGTGTCAATAATTTTGAATTGGTTTTCGGGGCAAGTTTGGTTTTTTGGGTGGAATATAGTTTGTCTCGTTGACTTGACGCTCAATTCATTCGTGATTTGTTGATTTTAGGTCGCGCGGTAACAAAAATCGAAAAAACTAATACTAGAGTGTTGTTCGATAGTGAAAAGTTACGTTTGACTTATGCACAATTCACTACATACTCAGCTCGCCATCTGCAGACGAGTAGCTGAAAGTGTTTCCCGCGCTCGACAAAGGCGGATTCATGAGTTCACTCTAAGGACAACTCTCGACAAACACATGATTAGGACTCAAAAGCCAACTGCCAAAATTCACTTCGGTGGGAAAATTCGGACGAACCGTTAATCACCCAGCACAGCCGTTGATAGAAAACAAAAGAGAAATGGTTTGTCTGTCGTTAGCTGCTATGCACCGTGCTTGGGTAAAAACGGTTTATCCAGTATTTCTCTTCAAAGTGAATTTTGACATTTGGCTTTTGTCACAAAGCTCATGGAGTAGGGTAGATCGATTATCGTCATGAAGACAACCCCATGCCGTACCGTGGGAATTGAGGTCACCTAAAACTAGCCTCGGTGCGGGGAGGAGTTCCGCAATATCGCAAAGCCGTCGGTGGCTAACTGAGGCTCTAGGGGGATGTAGGTGGAAGCAATGCAAAGATCTTTGCCTTTAATTCTGGTTTGGCAAGCGACAACTTCAATGCCTGGTGTCGAGGGGAGGTCGGTTCGATTGAAAGAATAAGAATTTTTGGATCCCCAAAAGTACTCCTCCGTAAAAGTCTTCTCGATCCAAGCGAATAATATTAAAATCGTGGAAGTGTAGGATTACTTCTGAAGTGAGCCATGTCTCGCATAGGGCAAATGCATCGCATTTCAAATTATTTAGTAAGATTTTAAACGAATCGATTTTCGGGATAATGCTTCTGCAATTCCACTGTAGAACAGTGATTAAATCCGTGACCTCGTTCGATGAATTAGCCATCGAAGGATACAATCGCTGAAAGGAGGGGCCATTTCGCAGTGAACTGCATCAAGAATGTTTTTACTGCGGGGAGAAAGCTTATCAAGATGCTTTTAAGGGGGTCAGAAATATTTAAAGCTGTAAGAATCCGGTCCACAATGTCAGAGAAATTTATTAAGCCAGCGCTGTTTTCTTTCTCTAGCTGAGATATGGGAATACTTGGGGTTTTTGATGTTCCTGGAAGTGCTGAGCTCAGGTTACTGAGACCAGGAGCGACTTGCTTCGGTTTTGCACCAGTACTTCCTTGAGTAGTTATTTTAGGGGGGCCATGAAGAGACACCTTCTGGCCTTTACGACGAAGCTTGGGAGAGGAAATGTTCCTCCTTTTTCTATTGCTTCTAGGCACAGCAGAAGATGTTCTCTGCTGGGGTTCATCACAGTCGCCCTCGTCAGTAGACAAGTTGGCATAGATGTTCGTAGAGACAGGTGGCGTAGCTATCTTAGGCATTTCTGCAAAAGATCGCTTAGAGCGTCTCTGAAGGGAACGCTTAAGATTCTCCTCGCGCTGTTTGTACGCGGGACATGAAGGTAGATCATGTGGGTTTCCCCCACAGTAGAGACACTTTTCGACATCTCTGCCACAGAAATCATCCGCATGATTCCCACCGCATTTTCCACAACGGGTTTTATTGCTACAATGGGAGGCTGTGTGTCCCAGTTGTTTGCAATTAGTACAGTTCATGACCCGCGGCACAAAGAGGCGAACAGGTAGACGAACCTTGTCAAAGAGGAGGTAGTTGGGTAGGGCAGAGCCGGCGAAGGTCACCCGATAAGAGTCTGAGTTGACGTATATTTTCTTGCCGTCAGCTGCGACTGATGCTGAATGCAAACGTTTGCATTCCAGTATCTTCACTGGCTTAAGCATGGGGTCTTTGAAATAGTCAGTCTCATATTTTAGCAGGTCCTCGCAATTCAGACTCGAATCTGAAACGACCCCACTGAATTCAACCCTGTTAGCTGGAATATACACCCTGTACTCCTTCGTAAAGGGCTCGTAGCCAGCAATATCGTTTGCCTGAGCTAAGCTGTTAACCAGCCGAAGCTTATCAGGGCGAATTTTCGATATTTCTGTCACGGCCGAATACTGATCCGTCAGAACTCGAGAAATCTGCAACAGATTCAAACACTTTTTTCTTTGGTCCGAAAGAAGCTCACGAATGGCCCGGTGGCCGAGCTTAGATATACTTTGAGCCGGGGAACCGATTTTGTTTCGACGTCCATCTCACCTTGAGATGAACCGCCGTCAGGGGAAGTCATTTTTGCACGGGCCTTATGTCCCGGTGCACGTTGGTAAGAGAACCAAGAAGGGGAAACGCAAACTAATACTTAACTTGTGTATGTAACGGTATCCAAACGGCTTACTAGAAGAACGCTGCTTCACTGGTCACTAACTGGTTAACGGTAATTAGAAACAGAAACACAAAAGAAGGGAAAAATACTGAAACCTCGACTAGGCGTAGAGTGTGCGAATAACCTTGAACGCGGATTAGCACTACTTGTTGCTATAAAGTGTACGGACCAACAACAAAAGACGTCTATCTCGACTGAGTGCTCGATAACGAATGACGACAAATATTTGATTACGGCTTAAAAGCCAACTGTCAAAATTCCTTTCAAAATTTTGAAAGGAAATTCCGAACAAACCGTTACTCACCAATCACAGATGTTGGTAGTAAACAAATGAGAAAAATTTTCTCTTTCATTAACTGCCATGAACTATGTTTACCCAGTAACGGTTTGTCCGGAATTCTCTTTCAAAGAGAATTTTAACAGTTGGCTTTTAAGCCGTAATCATATGTTTGTCGAGAAACGTATTATTTATTTAATGTAAACAAACATCGCAACGTACGGTGCAGATTTTACAGATTCTGACATGCAATAGACCGGACCGCTGGTTGAGTGGTAAGCGTGACCGCCACTCGCACCAGTTGGTCTCGGTTCAATCCCAGCCGAAGTCGTTGAGATTTTTTTATGTTAACAAAATTTGAGGTCACGCCTTCCTTCGAAATGGAAGTAATGCCGTTGGTGCAAAACTTCATAAAATGTGTTCTATATTGCTTGGATACATAGCTTCAGCTCACTGGTGCTCAATCAAACCCATCTTGACTGCTAAATTCCTATATAAACCGGTATAATTATTATATCTAAATGATGTAAAAACTAATTGAGATGAGTTCTAAATTGCTTGAAATTATTGGTCCAGATCACTAATCTACAAAACACATCATTTGTTCATCGACTTCAAAGCCGCATACGACACTATCGATCGAGATCAGCTATGGCAGATTATGCACGAGTACGGATTCCCGGACAAACTGACGCGATTAGTGAAGGCGACGATGGATCGTGTGATGTCCGTATTACGTGTCTCAGGGACGCTCTCGAGTCCCTTCGAATCACGCAGAGGGTTACGGCAAGGTGATGGTCTCTCGTGTCTGTTATTCAACATCGCGCTGGAAGGTGTAATAAGAAGAGCAGGGATCGGCACGAGTGGTACGATTTTCACAAAGTCCGTTCAGCTACTTGGCTTCGCCGATGACGTTGATATTATTGCACGAAACTTTGAGAAGATGGAGGAAGCCTACATCAGACTGAAAAGAGAAGCCAAGCGCGTCGGACTTGCCATCAACACGTCGAAGACAAAGTACATGATAGGAAGAGGTTCACGAGAAGAGAATGAGAACCGCCCGCTTCGAGTTTGCATCGGTGGCGTCGAAATCGAGGTGGTTGAAGAGTTCGTGTACTTGGGCTCACTGGTGACCGCCGACAATGATACCAGCAGAGAGATTCGTAGACGCATCGTGGCAGGAAATCGTGCTTACTTTGGCCTCCGCAAGACACTTCGGTCGAACAGAGTTCGCCGTCGTACGAAGTTGACCATCTACAAGACGCTGATTAGACCGGTAGTTCCCTACGGGCACGAGACCTGGACCATGCTCGTGGAGGACCAACGCGCACTTGGTGTCTTCGAACGGAAAGTGCTGCGTACCATCTACGGTGGAGTGCAGATGGAAGACGGCACATGGAGACGGCGAATGAACCATGTGTTGCATCAGCTGTTGGGGGAGCCGCCCATCTGTCATATCGCGAAAATCGGACGACTACGGTGGGCCGGGCACGTAGCCAGAATGTCGGACAATAGCCCGGTGAAAACGGTTCTCAGTTGCAATCCGACCGGTACAAGAAGACGTGGCGCGCAGCGAGCACGATGGATCGACCAGGTGGAAGACGATTTGCGGACCCTTCGCAGACTGCGTGGCTGGCGACACGCGGCCATGGACCGAGTGGAATGGAGGAATCTTTTGTATACGGCACAGGCCACTTCGGCCTTAATCTGTTAATAAATAAATAAGACCCTCGCGTTCAAAATATTTTTACCGGGCGTCATCTTTGGTTAGAAATTCCACTTATGTAAATATCCAGGTGGGTTTAAAAGGATCATATAGCGAACATGGAAAATCTTATTTTAATATAAGGATAAGTATTTTTGAAGATAGAATACGCCTCCTGCAAGTTACACAAAACTAATCTTCTCTGTACGTAAATTTTGCCTTCTTCATTGTTAGATATTAAATAATCCCTTTTTCATGCACAGACGCGGCTTACATCGTCACTATTATAAAAATTCGTAACACATGTTATCGTTTCTCTTCGTATTGCCGCAGAGCTTAAACTCTTTTCAGGTACAACTATTATTCCCTTCTCCTGCTGCGATGCTTTTTTCGTGCATAATTCAAAATGTAGTCCAACTGTTGGGAAGTGTAATTAAAATCCGTATCGCTCATTGCTGTCTCTTGTTTCTTTATATTTCTCCTTAAGTTGTGTAAGAATTTCATTAACGTCCGACAAAGGTGCGTTGTAAGTGGTAACGATCGATTCAGAACTGGGTGCTTCTAACGACTCTGAAAATACATATGATAGATTGATTATCAGAAAAAAATCATACAAATGATTTCTTTTTTATTATTTACCTTGGTAGGAAAATGGAACGAATCCGGAAGATCCTGCAATGGCGGTCAATGTTTCGAAAGACTCTGAAAAAAGGTTTCAAAGAACAAGAGTTCGTGTTAGTAGTTTGAAGAAAAGAATCGAAATTTAAAAAACAATCATATCATATTTTCGATAGTGTGCCTGGAACAGCGATTCTCGATGGTCCTGCAACGGATTCGGTCTCGGGATCATTTGATTCATACAGTTTATTGTAGCAACGAAAACAAATGAAGGAACCGCTCTCATCTATTTTTTCCATTGCACAACCGTACAATTTATTGGTGAGTTTTCTGATACGTGTACTCAACATCCAAATACCACAAACGGAAAACTTACGTTTCATTTTAAGAGATTCTTCAATTGAACTGCTGTTGTAGGAAACTCTGTTTTCTAACTGATAATTTCTTTCAAAACATTCCTGGTTTTATGTAATATATTCGAACCTACGTTTAGTGATGTAGTACCAGCAAAAGCAAAATTTACCCATCTCTTCAACTTGCTTGCGACAAAAGCTATTGATACAAACCCGAAATACAGGTAGAAATTCCCTACCTACCCAAAAACTATCTGCTAGTCATACCAGCCATGTCCTTTGTCTCAGCAAATAGGTTGAATACTCTTTTTTCAAATCCGAGCAACACTCCCAATCTAGCCAAAGTGGGCGCTCGGTAAAAAATTTTTGAACGCGCGGGGAGGGCAGGATCTGCAATGTCTGAATGTTTTTCTACATGGTTAATGGACAGCCCCCAGGTTGAAACGAATGTTGCACCCAGCTTTGTAAGTAAATCATAGATTTCTTCATTCACAGCTGCTGTGACTCGCTGGAAGTGTATGTTGAACTACCACGCGGTTACATCGGTTCCATGCAAATTTATTTTCAAAAAATTATATCTCCGAAACCTCTAGATCTGGTTCAAAAATATGTAGATGTTGTGCAAAATTGAATGATCTTTCAAATAAAAATATAAAAGTATGGAGTATTCAAGGACCATCGAAGTGATAATCAAGAAATCACTTAATGCATATTTTGTTCGTACAAGACTCAATATTTTTAAAAGTTAGTATTTTTTTCTTGAAACTACACTTAAATTCCTTTCATTTGATCTATAACCTATGAAAATCGGTTCAGTGTTTCAAAAGTTATGAATTTTTAAAAAAATCAACTTTTGAAAAATGACGATTTTTTAAACCCGTCTAACGTGGAAAGCGACACCCTAATGACGAAATAAAAAAATATGTATCTAATACTTTTCGGTAAGGAACGATTATACCAAATATTGCAGAATTCTAAGAGATCGTATAACTTTATTTCATGGAATTGCTGAACAGTATCATTTGCTTTTGTATACTCGACCTGTACCTAAGAGATACAAATGATATGCTGTTACCATTGAAGTGGAGCAAAGCATGACAATCTAGCTTCCCTTGTCTTTAAAAATCTCGAAATACAGAAAATTACTCTGTCGCGCTACAAAAAATAGAAACTAATGACTGGCAGTACATGATTATCTGTTACCATATGCTAACTTTTGGCAGCTATAATGCTAAATTGTAAACATTGTTAGTTAGTCCACTGTCGCAATTTACCCCGTTTGGCAATAATGCTAATTAGGCTAATTAAGTATGATATTTTTGTTTCAAGTGTTTCAGTGTAGACATTTAGTTTATCAAGTTCGTGGTTTTCGAGCCATTGTATATAGGTGCACGGTGCACAAAAAAAATGAAATAGATCTTTTTACAATTTTATTGAACAAAACCAGCATGATGAAACATAACAAAATCATAGTTTGGTGAAGTGAGAAAGGCACAATTGTACCACTAGGTGAATTAAAAAAGGTTTTTTTGAATACTGTCGCAATAAATAGATTAGCTTTCCTAGGTAATACTCCCACAGTAGCATGCCACTAGCCACTCAAGGTTGTGCCCCCAAATGGTGAGTATATACTTGCTTCAAAAAATTCAAAATTAGGAATGCTGTTCATGCAAATTTCCGACATAGGCTACGTATTTCGATTCCGAGTTGTATCCATTCTTAGGATTACGTAAAGCCTCAATGTTAGTCCAGTACCGGAACCGGGATTCAGTAAGCAACAAGTTTCAAATTAAAATTAGGCCAATTCTATTTTGATCATTTCTCCTTTAACACGGTTGATCAAATTTTGGTTCTGGATAGATCCGCATCCGCTATCACTACGTCCGTTACATAAAAAACGCAGAGGTAAAAACAAAAGTTGAACAACCTGAGCAGCATAATTAACAAAGTGCACTGTTTACCGGAAAACTCGAACTTTCCAAGGCATAATGAAACTACCAATTAGCATCTACCTGTGATTAGCAACAGTTATTAACTGATATAACCAAATTTTCGCTGCAGTACTGTAATCATACAAATGAAATTAATATAAAAAAGCAAAAAAATAAAAAGCTCCACTCCTTCTCAGAAAGCGTCCAACAACGAAATTACCCTTCTGCTCATCATCCAACCACTTTAAGACCAACGAATTGTGACGCACTTTCCAGCAGCTTTTATCGGTAAGCTATCATACAACGACCTGCTCATGCTCGGGCGAATGCCATCCGGTTTTGACGCCTGCTTGGTGTGGATGATGGCGGCGCGGCTGATCCTCATCATCCCTGAACGCGTACGCGCAAGAGATAACCAATTTTCGGCTAATTTCATTAGAGTTTTCACTTTTCTTTCCAATTAATCACTCGGAATCGCCTCACCTTTTATTATATCAAAAGTTTGATAACAAAATCGGCAGGCAGGCAGAGGTGCGAAAGTACCAGCAGCAAGGCAGGTTGGCGGCGGTGGCGGCCTCAAACAGTCGGTTGCAATTTTCCTTTCATTTTGTGCTCGAAATAATTCACTGGGTACATTAGCTGGAAAATGCTTCTCTCTCCGGGACCAGTTTCTAGGCAGCAGTCATCAAACAGTCAGTCGGCGACGAGGTAGTCGATTTAAGTGCGCTGATCATTTTGGCGCAATTTAGACCGTAATCAGACTGTGAGAGCAGCGATTTGTGGTTGAGACGCCGCCGCCGGATTGCAGGGTGCGATACCGATGTTAACCTTCAGTCAATGTGTTGCAAATTATCCGATTTTTTTTCTTTCGCTTGAAGTCTATCTACTTTCGTTTTAGATTTGATTGGTTTCGAAATGCCTGGCTTATTCATTTTATTGTCCTAATCTTCACGGTTGCACCGGCCGTACGCCCAGGATAACTGTCTTGGGTGAGATGTAACAATAGTGATATCACAGGAACTGAAAGTTACTCAAAACTTTCCATTTCAGACGAACATGCCGTTACGGCTATTACTGAAACTCCATCAGATCCCATTATCGAGGCCGATTACTGCGGCGTTTAAATGGAAAGGGAAATCTCTGCCTCTCGCTGATCTAACCTTTAAACTGGCAGGTATCTGCGCGTATCACATCGGCTGCTACTCCCTCCATTATCATTAGCCAGTTGAATGAAAACTACACGCGAATACATTTATTGTTGCTTTCGGCGTAATCAACATAATTATCGAGTCTTTAGATAACACATTACCTCATGTCTGCTGGTCATGAGAGCCTCCATCAGCGAACGAATCTGAAGAATTTTATATCAGGTGCCTGAAGATTTACCTCACATTTTGCGGAGCAAGTTTCGTGCTCCTCGACGTGGAAAATTTATCACGCAGCACCATCGTTATTCCGAGATTGACGAACTTGACGGTCACTTCCTCAGAGCAACGATTAAGCCATAAATCTCGAACGAACCGAGTCGATCTGCATATTTTCCCACCGCGGCCAACCGGCCACCGCCGTCAGTCACTAATAATAATATCATCAAAGCATTTTTGCTCCCCGGCGCTGGTTTCTAATCCAATTTGCTCCGCACTTGCTTCACTAACCATAAAAGAGAAGTTAATTTTCCTGAATCGTTAAAAGAAAATGAGAACACCTTTCATTCCAATTCGCTGAATGTATAGACGAAACAGCGACGACTGCCCGGTGTGGCCACACATCGATCGCATAGTCGTGCGTGAGCGGCTCGTATCGTTTCGGATTTGTAGTAAAATAAGCAACAGCTAGTTTCCTTTCATTCACAAGTTAATTAGGTACATGTCAAATTGTCTCCCATTACGAGAGTTGCTGTTAGCTGTAGCTGCGGCCTGGAAGCGTACCCACTTGCTCAGTCATTCGTACTGCACAGTGTCGGCGATTGTACTGGCCCGATCGCCGATCGAGTTATTTGCCACGATCGAAATACTTTGTTAAAAAAAATCTGTAAATCAGCATCTGTAAAGCTTGAGGATATGCAAAAATGGACTTTTCCCATTTATTTGGAACTAAAAACAAAATAATCGGTCGGGGGGTCTAGAACAACTTATTATTTTAAAGTTTTTTGTTTGAATCCTTAGGTTTTACATTAAAGCTGGTTCACATTTCTACCTAGAAGCACTTTCTTGTGCATACCATCTTAAGGTTACTGGGCTCGGAAACAGTAACCCAATAGATCGTGCAACTAGCCATACAAGACTGTGGCCCCAAATGGTTACTTGGGATGAGTATAGACTTGCTCCCGGTGACCTTACACTCACATGTAGTTGTAACTTTCAATGTGAGAATTCCTCTTCGTGAGGAATGGCTGTCCGGCTGGATGGAACGACAACTTGAAGAATACGTAGTTTGTTATACTGACGGTTCTTTATTGAAGAGCCGAGCCAGTGCTGGTGTCTATTGTCATGAAATGAGATTAAACTTTTTTCCATCATTTTCTTATTATCTTATCACTTGTTTCTTTTTCGTTGAATTATTTTGTCTCTTTCTCTTCTCTGTTTTATTTTTTATCAATAATTTCTTCTTTTCTGCGTTATGTTTTATTACTATTTTTGTTCTATGTTCAACCTTTTCTTTCCTTTTTTCTTCTCTTCAGTTTCGTTATTTTTCTTCGTTTTGGTTTCTCTCATGACTTTTTGTTTTTGACCTTTTTCTTTTATTTTTCCTCCATATCACTTTTATATCTCTATTTTAGTTTCTTTCTTTAGTTTAGCTTTGATGTTTCTTTATTTTTGTTTCCTACATCTTTATTTTTATCCTTTTGATTATTTTTATTACTGCTAATGCTTTTGTATTCCCTTTCTATTTTTCAAAGCAGAAAGGAAAAAAAAATCTTGTTGTGATTCAATTTTTTTTTGTTTGGTAAGTCTTCCTATCTTTTTCTTCATTATTTTCTACTTCGTCTTTTATTTTTTCCTTTTTTTCGTCTTCTAAACTTTGTTTTTTTTTCATTCCTTTTTTGTCCTCGTCTTCCTTTTGTATTATTTTCGTTTCTTACCTTTCCTTTTCCACGTGTCGTTCCTCTAAATCCAGTTTTTTCGGTTCATTTTCTATTATTCTCCCTCTTGCCGTTTCAGATTCTCATCTTTTTCAACCTACTCATACATTTCTATTTATAGTTTCTATTTGTGTTTTACCATTTACTTTTGTAGTTTTTCCTTCATTTGTTCCGTTTCTTTTTTATTGCGAAAACAAGCATTTTGAGCAATTTGCATTTTTCGTTTTAACCTCTTTTGTGCCTTGTTATTATTTTCTTTCTTTCCTATGTTTTCTTTCATAGTTTTTTTTATTTCTTTCTCTTTACTCTTTTTTCCTTCCATTCCTTTCTTTCCTTTTTCGTTTATCTCCGCTGAATCTTTTTTTTCTTTGCTCCTTGTTCTTGTTTCATTTATCTTTTTGTTATCCTCCTTTCCTTTTTCCCCTTATTTTCGTTTTATTTTTTCTTTCCTGCTCTTTCTTTTTCTCCTTTTCAATATTTTTTCCGCTCAACTTTTTCAATATTTTTTTTTGTTATACTTTTCTTTAATTTTTGTTTATTTAAATTCTTATTGGCTGTCTATTTTTCGTGTTTTTCTATCTGTTCTTTTCCATTCTTCTAGTTTTTGTCTTGCTAATTTAATATTTTTACTGGTTTTATTTCATTTTATTTTATTCATTTTTTATTTATCCCAAGTACACGTCATACCTATTCCGGATCTGGTTCGGAATGCTGAATGGATTCAGTATCCCAAGTAGAACTTCTAATTTGATAGCATACTGCAAGTGCATCCTAAGTTTTAACAAGATCTTCAAGAGTACCATAGAATCACAAATTTTACTAGGAGCCGTTCATAAATCACGTAGACTCATTTTTTAGTACTAGTGTACAATTGTTATGCGCTAGTCGTATGTCTACTTGTGCATGCGTTCGTCTGAGTATTTGTGACAGCGGCGTCAGTGAAAGGTTGAAGAACTATCTGATAGATTAGTGGGTAGTCCTTCCTAGGATTCGTTGGTCATTTCTTTCCATAGTTCAATTCAAGCATTCGATTCTATTCATTGGGGAGAATCGGATTGTTCGATAAATTTGTAGACGCGCGTGAATCATTCATTCCCGGTCCGCATAGCATGAATATATTCTAACAGCATTCAATTGTCGTTAATGGGAAATATACATCATTTGCTGGCATTTAGACGAGTTAAAGTAGTTTGATTGCGCGCCACATGAGTTCTTTTCTTTTATTTTATCAGTCTGTTTTTGTAGTGCTTCTATTAGTTTACTTTTCCACTACTCATGTATAGACACCAAATATAATATCGGTCAATTTATATTCTTCTAGTTAATCCATTTGCATCTTTTTTATTAGGCATGTTTTGATACCTTTCATAACCATTTCCTAAACTAGATTCATACTAACACGCACTAGCACAATTAATTGCATATTTTCTCATATACACTCACAATCTCTCCCATTCCAAACGTACAAACGCTCGTGGCCTTCGCGATAACACAAACGCGAACATGCAATTGCAATCACCTACGCATACTTACGCCCGGAAATCTCAACCCTCGGTCCTAGCAGCATAGACTCATGCTTTCCGTTGGACTAATAAAAAAAATGACAACTCCTCCATACAAACGCTCGAGCCCTTCGCGATCATCCACACATATCTACGCCCGCGATCTCGCAAACATGAAATCAAACCGGTGACACGGTGAACGCTTTAGCACTTATAAATTTACAAATGCCGTTCCAAGAGTGAACCTACAAACGCCAGTGTTCGCGAGATCATGAATCGGTTACAGATCCAAAAATGACACAGATCCACTAGACAACACGTTCCATGCCGACATGACCGGGAACTCTAGTGATATGGAAGAACTCACTCTCTTCTAGAGTAGACCGAAGATTAAGTATCAGATTCACGGTCCGCACGCGATCGTCCAAGAACACATGCGAATATGCGATTGGACACACGGTTAAAAAATCGAGTTTATACATCGCACATACACGCTAGCACACGTGACATATAAACGACCACGCAATGGAACATGTTAACGCACAAACGCTCGAGCCTCTTGCGATGATACATACGATCGTGAAGTCCCTATGCCCGCACATATCTGAACTGTACAATGATATCACATTCAGAATCACGGCCCGCTGCAATTGACCTTGAGCAGAATTTTAGAGGGTGATATTTCCCGTTCCGTCTGCAATTGTAGCGAGTGACTCTGACGGGGTACCCTTCCGAGACCCTAGCTCCACAGCTCTAGTAGTACAACTCTCGAAAAACCATGCACACATTATTACGCAATTAGTAAACACCCAGGCCGACTCAAACAGATATGTACCGCTTAAACTCACATCTTCCACTCACAGACCATCACTGTAGGGCTAACAATTAGACTTATACATTCAAAGTCACACGCAATAATTACAGGTATTCGTCTGGCAACCGGTGGAAGTACATCTTAAACGCAGGACTTATCATTTCATGAATCTACGTTTGGCCATGAATCTACGTTTAAGGCGCCATAGCTTCGTCCCGTATGAAACCCGCTAGCCACCACCTTCGGCCCTAGCTGCCCATAAAGGGTTAAAAATAATCCCTTTAAATTTGAACGCCTCACTAGTTTTGCGATTCTGTGTGGTGTGCAATCAGCACTTCAACAGGGAATTTGCGGTAAAAGAATCTATTTTTGCTCTGACAGTCGCATGTCGAACTCAAATCGAAGAACTTAGCCTTTCAAATACTTTGCTGGAAATGAATGGGTGGACTAGAGCTGGCGCTGCGATTAGCTTCTTTGGTTCAGAACCGGTTCAACCACTGTCGATAAGTTGGATAAAGCACAAGATTAGCTCTAGGGCTGCATCCGAACATGCCAACCATTGGCGTAGCCTGCAAACTCAATTATCACATGGCTACTACTCAGCGCGCTGAGTATTATTCATGTGATCTTTGTGAATCCGATTACGGTACAGCATATCATTTGATATGCAACTGCCCTGTAGTAATGCAATTACGTATCCGGATTTTTGGTTCTCCATACATAGATGAACCTATGTACAGAGAGCTGATACTGAAGGATATGCTAACCCAGTGTGGTAAACAGCTATAGTTTCAGCCGTATTTGAATGACAATATCTCATCGGGGGTGTTATCGTTCTGTTATCTCAATATCCCCTCGGGGAGGTTGATATATCCGCTCACTGCTTAAAGAAAAATTCTAAATCCCTCCGGGGGTTGGAAGTTTTATTACTGCTAATGTAGCACCTGCAGATCGTTCAGAATTCCTTCGAATGGTCTGCTTTAATTGTTCTGTGTCGTTATTTTCCTTACCCCTAACCTTATCACTTTGCCAATCCTTCATTTATTATTACTCTTTGATTTTTTTAGAAGTAGGAAAAAGCCCCTTTGAGTGAAATTTCATTTGAATATCTTCTCAAAAAGGCATAAAAAACCTACTTATCTTTTCAAAAATATGTAAATATAATAAATTCTTAAATTATTTTAGCTCACTCGGTTAAAGAAAAACCATAACGGAGCCGTACTTCATCTCAACTGACTTGATTATATAATTTTCATGATAAGTAATTCATCGTCAGTTATCCATTGTGTACCTGTAAAGATATTTAAATATATGAAGTATCAAAGTTTGATGTTAGATTTTAAAAGGAATTCAAATATAATTTTAAAGATAACAAAGTCTCTATTACTTAATACATCTCTTACAGAATGGAAAATTTGTCTCACTGTAGCAGAAAGAGAAGAGAGAAAATGTTGTCTTGTTTCAAAGAGTCTAGGACAATGTAAAATGATATGGTCAATATCTTCATATGATTCTGAACATTCACATAAATTAGTTTCAATAATATTAATACGCTAAAGGTAACTTCTGCATGAATAATGATTTGACATTAAACGAGAAAAAGTTCGTATAAATAATCTTCCAACGTTTAGTTTATAAAACCAAGGTATACGACTAATAGTTGGTAAAATAGAGTGACATAAACGACCAATTTCACTTGAATCTCAGGATTCTTGCCAATGCATATTAATTTTTCGACGTATCAAAAAAAAGTATTCATTACCTTGAATATCACGATCATAAAAAAACACCTTTTAACGCTCCTAATTTAGCCAACCTATCTGCTTGTTCATTTCCATATATTCCACAATGGGCTGGTACCCAAAAAAAAAGTATTTGGAAAACCTTCTGTACTCAGTTTATTAATTACACCTCGAATTAACCATATCAAATGATGAGTTTTGTTGTTAGAATTTTGACAATCCAATGCTAATAAAGAACTTAGACTATCTGTACATATATGATAAGTTTGCGGTTCTATGGTTCGTATTATTGTGCATACGAAGAATAAAGCTGTTAATTCCGTTATAAAAATAGAGCATGGTAAATGTAAGCGAAAAAAATGTGTGATTTCATTGTTATAAATACCGAAACCTGATTTTTCATCAATCATAGATCCGTCAGTAAAAAAGAGATATTTATCATGAATATTTACAAATTTTTGATTAAAAAGTAGTTTGGCAAATTGTAATAAATGACGTGAAGGAATATTGGTTAGTTGAGTAATTAACCCATCCATGCCCATGTTGTTTGTGGACAACAACGTTTTTAAGCAGCTCTAACTTTTGATTTAGACAAGAATTGCTCCTAAAAACAAGTAAGGCTAATAAATGTGATTATTATCTTTCATTTGAGCAGTAGAAGTTACAAATATTAGCTCTAAAACTGACGTTATTACAATTAACCTGACTGACTTCCGATGGAGCAGTGCTGCCAGTGAAAGTTTACGTTGAAGATGAAAAATGAAATTTTGATATATCTTCGTTATTTTGCAATATTTTTGAAAACTGATAAAACCTATCAATTTTGACCGTCTTCGACTACATTTTCCAAGTAATTAGACTATTGTTAAAATTCTAGGAAAATTCTAAGGAGCACTGGAAGGTAAAACTTGCGCAGCTTCTAGTACTGCGATGAAAGCACCTATCGTTATCGAAAAAGGTTTTTCGTGTTTCTTGACCCAACCATTTTCAAGGAAAAATAGTTTTGAATCCCTGTATACACAAGAAAAAAGTTGGGCAAGAAAGGGTTAAAGAAGTATCTATTATAGGTTTTGTACAATGAACATTAATATTGAAAGAACAATAAATATGAGGAGGTGATTTAACTATTTCTTCTGTGATACAAGATATGTAAGGCATTAAAATTCTGCTATAGGAATTGATTTCAAATAATGAATCAAGAATAAGAACAATTGGATGAGTAGTAGAAAAACATTGAGTTAAAAACCTACAATTTAGTTCATGAAATCTAAGTTTTAAAGGAAGAACAGAAGAAATAACTTCAATAGATTTAGTATGTGTTGATTGCATTAAACCCAAACATATTCTTAAGCAGCGATTTTGATGTGTATTAGTAGCTGATCCAAAGGTATAGCAACCATATTCCAAAACTGATAAAATAGTTGTTTTATAAAGAATTATTAAATCAGAAGGAGAGGCACCCCACCACGTGCCAGTAAATTTACTCTCCTATTACAAGTTTTAATAAGGTAATCAATATGTTTTCTCCAAGTAAGCTTACTATACTAACATTTTTTGGGAAAGTATATTAATCAATACTGAATCATAAGCTCCTGAAATGTCTAAAAATGTTGTAACCATATCTTGTTTCTGATTGAAACATAATTGAATTTGAGATTCCAGAAGAGCTGTACAATCTCTAGTACTTATTCCTTTTCTGAAACCATATTGGGAAT
The DNA here is from genome assembly GCF_030247195.1 of Topomyia yanbarensis. Classification (NCBI taxonomy): domain Eukaryota; kingdom Metazoa; phylum Arthropoda; class Insecta; order Diptera; family Culicidae; genus Topomyia; species Topomyia yanbarensis. Next base: position 427,774,370 of record NC_080671.1, on the reverse strand, counting down.
TAGACAATATGTTCTCTCGTTCTGCCCATATTTCTAATCGATTGAAAATAGCTCTTTCTAATAATTTGCGTATACATGATATTAAACTAATGGGACGTCTACTATCAACTAATGACGGATTCTTACCTGGTTTTAGAATACTCACTACCTTAATTTCGCGCCAATCATGCGGAAGAATATTTTGTGTTATGAAAAGGTTTAATAAATTTTGTAAATGAATTTTACCAATATCAGGTAAATTAGAAAGAACGATAAATTTTATTTTCTCTAAACCAGGGGAAGTATTTTTACATGAATTCAAAGCAAAATTTATTTCCTCTAGTGAAAGAGGAGAACCCAGATGAGGAAAAGGACTGGGAGATGTTTGCAAAAATGTTTGGGAATTGTTAGGAACAAAATCGGGAAAAACCTTTGAAGCAAATTGATCAATCCAATCTTCAGAGTATTCAGAATTTGATGTATCAGAAGGGTTAGAATTACGAAGTCTCCTAGCAGTGGACCATAATGTGGACATTGAACTGTTTCTATCTAAATTATTAATAAAATTTCTCCAATAAACACGTTTCTTTAATTTTGTTTTCCGTGTAAACATGCGATAGTATAGATAATCTTTTTGTAAACCAGTTGAACGAAATTGTTTGTGTGCCAAAGATTTAGATTCTAGAAGAGTGGAACATTCTGTATCCCACCAAAATGTAGGATTTTTTCTATTTTTTTTGCGTATAGCTTTTTTAGTTTGAGCTTGTAGTAAACATTGTAGTATAGTGTCGCAAAACCATTTATAGTTATCAAGAGTACCTAACGATCTATCGAATTTATGTCTGTAGATATTAAATTTTAAAATTTTGACCGATCAATATTTTTAGTTAAATTTGTTTTTATTCATTTCGTTTATTTGATAGGCACAAATACGTTAGCTTGGCGGTGCCGAATGCTTATGTTTTTACATTTTGGATATCTTAAAACTAGGAGGTTACAATGTTGAAATAGTTTTTTTTACAAAGGAAAAAAAAGTTTACAGCTATCTTAAGACTAGAAATAAGATTCAATATACAAGAGAGGGCCAAAAGATTTTTTTTATGAAAAAATTTAAAACAAGGGATTCACTTTGATATACAAGAGGGGGAGTAATAGTATTTTACGAAATATTTTACGGTTATCTTAAAACTAACAATATAGTTTAGTACACAAAAGAGGGAACAAATATTTATGAGAAACTTCACAGAAATCTTAAAACTAGGGATTCAATTCTATTTACAAGATGGAGGACAAGAGTTTCAATAAAGAGTAAAAATTATAGCTATCTTAAAACTAGGAATACAGAATACTAATTTGAATTTTTTAACTAAAACTTATGCTTGGTCAAGATATTCAGAGGGTGGCTTATTTCCGCATCAGTGTAGCAGCAGTTGTATCAAGGACAGGGGAAAGACAGGGAAAGAAGAGCAAAACTTGCAACTTTCGCTCGAACGGGGGGGGGGGGAGGGGGATCAGCGAAACAAATTTGCGCCTCAGTCTAGTAAGTCGTCGAGTACCGGATTGGCGGATGGTATTCTTCGGACCCGCGGGGAATCCTTCAAAAGTCATCGGACCTCGAGTCGCTCTCGCTTCAGTTTCCTTCTATGCAGGCGTAGTGGTAAGGGCGACGGCGGTTACATAGTGGCACTCTGGAGCTGATCGGTTCCACAAGGCAGGAGGAAACTCTAAAAACGAGAAATAAAAGAGAGGGGCTAAATTGGGATATTTATCGTTTTTATGAAGATATACATAAGGGACATATAGGGGAAATCACGAGTTGCCAGCATATCTCGGACTGGTACATTGGGTGGTCTACCTCGGGCCCGAAGGGATTCCTTTAACTGAGACCTGGCGTCACAATACCCGGCGCATACCCAGACAACGTGTTCGATGTCGTGATAGCCCTCGTCACAAGCGCACAGACTACTCTCCGCAGGCCCAATACGCCGCAAATGCGCATCCATGGTGTAGTGATTGGACATAAGTCGGGACATTACGCGAATAAAATCCCGACCCACATCCATCCCCCCGAACCAAGGCTTCGTTGATACCTTGGGGATAATCGAATGTAGCCATCGTCCAAGTTCCCCATTGCTCCACGAGGTTTGCCAACTGTTGAGCGTCCTCTGACGACAAATACTAAAAAATTCGTTGAAGCAGATTGGTCTTTCGTATATGTCACCATTTAATGCGCCCACCTTTGCTAATGAGTCGGCCTTTTCATTGCCCGGGATAGAACAATGAGAGGGGACCCAAACAAAGGTAATCTGATAAGATTTTTCAGATAACGTACACAAGGACTCCTGTATCATCCCAGAAAATACGGGAGTTGCTTTTTTGGCTTCACCGCACGAAGAGCCTCGATAGAGCTGAGGCTGTCCGAAACGATGAAGTAGTGATCTGTGGGCAGAGTGTCGATGAAGTTAAATCTGTTGTTATGTATTCTACAGAATTGTATAAAATAGAAGAAAATTGAAAATTTATTAGAATTGGTAAATGGTCACTAGCATTCAAATCTTCAACTACATTCCAAGAACAATTTAGACTCAAGTTTCTTGAACATAAGGTTAAATCAACAGCCGAATTTGTTGCTGGAGGGACTGCAATTCTAGTTGGTGAGCCATCATTTAATATAGCTAAACTGAACTCATCAATAATATCTAAAAGAAAAACACCTCTACCGTTGTCTCTTTCACATCCCCAGGAAGAACCATGAGCGCTGAAATCGCCAAGAATAAAATATGGTTCAGGAACATTAGCTATTATTCTATCGAATTCAGAAGATGAAAAATTACCATTTGGTGGAATATAAATAGATAAAATGGAATATTTGATTTTATTTAATTTAATTGATAAGCCTACACATTCAATGGAATTAGATTTAAGAAGATTTAAAGTAGAATACTCAATATTTTGACGAATTCCAATCATAACACCACCATATGAATCATTCCGGTCTTTCCTAAAAATATTGAAATCAGAAATACGAAAAAAAATCGATTCGTTTAACCAAGTTTCACAGATACAAAATATATCTATATTATTATTTACAATTAATGCTTTTAGTCTATCAATCTTTGGTAAGATGCTTCTACTGTTCCATTGAAGAAATTTCAAATTATTTTTTGATAAGTTGTCAGCCATTAAAAATTTGATAATAGTTGAACAAGGGGAGGCAAAAATGAATTAATTTTACTAAGAAGTGATGTTATAAAGGGAACAATTTTTATAGTAAAGTTTTTCCAAAAGTCACTTAAACCTAAAAAATTTGAAATATTTTCAATTATTTCACTAATAATAGATTTTGAAGGGTTGTGTGATGAATCAGTAGATTTTTCCTCGGTATTAATTTTTTGAAAACCTGGAATTTCAGAAGTTGGTTTGAGTGAATTTCGATTATTAAAGATAGTTTCAGAGTTTTCTTTTGTTTTATATCGTAAATTATTCCTTCTTCTTTTAATTGGAGGAGGATGATAACTACAACCAAGTTGAGAGTCAGAAGGAACAGTTAAATCTTCAATGTCTTCAAAAATATCGAATGAAGTTTCTGTTGTAATTATTGATGCAGAAGATTTTAATAATTCAGCATATGAATATTTACTTCTATTTAATGTTTTTTGATGATATTTGGTTTTGCAATCTTTGTATGAAGGACATTCATTTAGTTTGGTATGTTTACCCTGACAATAAATACAATTTTCTGTGATTTTTTTACACGAAGATGTGCTATGATCACCACTACAATTACCACATTAGATTATTTATTAGAACAATTTTTTTCTGTATGTCCAAAAAGTTGACAACGTTCGCAATACATCATCTTAGGCGTGAAAATTCGAACATTAAAAATTACTTTATTTACATACAGGAAATCACGAAGGGCAGAACCCTCAAAAGTGACACGTACTGCATTAGAAGGAATAAAATTTTGATTAATATCTTCGTTTGATTTTTTATATAGACGTTTACTTTGTAATATTTGAACGGAAGAAATGTTTTTGTTTTTAAAAGCTCCTGTACCAAAATTAATAATATCATTACAATCAACAGGTTCATTAAAAATTACCCCATCAATCTCAACGAGATCGCATGGAATATAAACACGGTATATATTAGCAAAAAGTTTTGATGTGACTAATAAATTAGCTTCATCACAATCGGAAAAAATAATTAGAAATAAGGAGAACATTAATCGGTTTTTCCTTTTTTCTGAAATAAACAGAAAAAGGACCTTTGGCTGATAAAGGATATTTTCTAATTCTAGATTCTAAATTTTGACCATTCGCTAAAGAAAATTTTTATCCACCATTCTTTTTTAATAAATCAAAAAAGCAACAAAATTTAAACACAAATATAAGATTAAAAATAATGGGAAAACGATACTTATAGTTTTGCTATGACGATCCTCAAATTAATTTCAAAATAGCTTCTCGTCTCCTCTTGAGTTACCGCCCAACTTCCTGCTTTGCTTCCAAATCACTTCGCTGCTGTGTCGCTATCAGGTAGGATATCGGTCCTCCGTATTTGAATCACTTGAAAAGTGAAGCTTCTCTGCTTCCCTCAGATAGAGAGCTGTCTGATGAGGAAATCCACTGCACTGCTTGCTTCTCTTCAGAAGGTTCCTCTTAAGACGGCCACAATCACTTTTCTCTCTGAAAAAGAGGAAAAACTTTTAATAGACAGCACGAGCTCAAAAACACGCCACTTCCTTTCCAAATATTACTGCGATGTCATTTCCAATCCTTCCCATCAGGAAATGATGAAAAGACGATTGCTATTAGAGCCAGACGCTACTAATTTCTGATTCCTGTGTTCCACTGTCATCCGTTGCTGGAACCTTAGGAGTACCTTTAAGACGGTTAAATGATGTATATCGATCTTTGTTCCTACGACGCGATGCGACAATCCAGAACTTTTGCAAGTGGGTCAAAAAACTCTGGCGAACTGTTTGTTGATTTTCTTCTATTTCGACCGGAAACTCACTAATGCCTGCTAAACTTAGCGGATGTAAACAATACACTATAAAGACAAACTGGGCAAATTCTGGGTAATTTAGATTAAGTATGAGAAAAATTAAGGTTCAAGCCATCGCAATAATTATCTACGCACCCTTCATTCGTATATTTATTTTTATTTTTTCCATCTTTTAAATTCATAAAAATTCCAAGGTTCCGGTAAGCTAACGCATTCAGCCATATCAAATAAACGATTTGTATAAAAAATGGTTTGATATGTAAGGTTGAATCCGTTCAATTACCCTAATCGACATTCAAATTAGAAGTTATCTATAGTATTTTAAGCCCCGAAGCCCGATGCGACTCTCGAAGGCCCTGGCCAGGAGAGTGTCTCGCGAAAGCCCCATAAAATGATCCCAACTTTCACGCGCAGCTTGCCGCGATGCGCCTTGGCCGTAAAAATCAGATCAAATTCACCTTCAATAAAATTATCCAGTCGAGATCAGGGAAAAGTAAAAGTACTGATTACGATCCACCACGCCGTTGTTATGACGATCACCTTTTGTTCCGCGTTTCCTGCCCGCAGCCTCTCGACGGGGATGTTCTCGGGGGTGGATAAGCTATACCCCATGTCCAAGCGATATCGCTCCAGCTGATTTCGGCAGTGATGCCCGTTTCGGCTGAAAGAATTGCAATTGTTTAGCTGATGGAAAGTGTCCGCCATTCGTGACACAGTGTGGCGCGGAAGCGGGTATCATCACACGGATTGCGATGTAATGCGGTATTGTAGCTCATTTTTCCACTCGATTTGGCACGTGAGAGAATGGAATGGTTGAGATGGGTGCAGAAATAAAAAAAAACCGTGCGGCTCTAGATCTCGTGGCTTAATCGATTAACCTTCACTCTTTTGCCGCCGACGACTGACCATGGACCATGGATCTCGCAATGAGGAGATGGTTTTAGATGCTAACAAGTAAGTACCCAGTGCAGTGGTGATAGCGAGATAGAGAGGAAAATCATCCCAGTCGTGGTGGAAAGTTTCGCATCTTTCTTTCGCAGTATATGGCTGGCAATTTTAGCTTATGATGACCAACGGATAGATTTATGACTGTGCCACAGTTCTGCAAATGCCAGCTGATGATGGCCGTAGCCAGAGTCATTAACTTCCGGTCTCCCACGCTTAAAAGCGAATTGATTTTTTTTATTAGCCTGTCTGATTACTGGCATTTGTTTTATTGCTACCCAATTCGTTAGATTCACGCAGAATGCGTTATTCAGCAAAGATAAATATAATAATGTCGGGTTAGATGAACTCGTAATTTAAATGGTTAATGAATGAAATTTATTTTAATACAGCCACCCAAGTGGCATCCTCAACAAGTTCAATTCAGTCTTTTATAACTGTGAGCAGCAGTGTGATGAATGACTATAACACGACACTTGGAGTGAAGAGATTTAATCGAGGATGTAAACAAAACTACTCGTAATAGTAATATCGAAACATTAAATAATAGCTGTACTATGATGATCGAGAGAAAGTTCCAGTCCTCCGAGATACAGTTGGGCATCGTGTCCAAACAGTTGCAGTTACATAGCAAATTGATGAACCATTGTCAAAGTTAAAAAGTTTTATAAAAGTTTTTATCGATGACCTAATCTTTCGACAATTTACTCCGAGAAAGTAGGTGAGCCCTTCCAGAGTTAAAGGCCCAAACCCAAATGGTCAATTACGGTACAATAAGTGTACCTTTTTCGTGATAGCAAAAAAACATTTAGATGATTTTTTGCTTTAATTTTCCACTTTTCTTTGATGCCGATTTCAGCAATTGCATTTTCACGATCGAATCAAATCCGAACAGCGTTAGTGCATTAATGCCTTCCGTGCGCCTTTCTATTTGGTCATTACGGACAAGACAAGTCCCTTCCGACCTACCTAGTAAAAGTTTTTCTTCGTGCCAAGCGCGCCGATGTTATTGTTCGGATTTATCACCGACTTACCTCCTCGCACCCCCCCTCTCAATGTTTTGCTTCTTCCTCCTGCCGGATTGGTGGGATAAATAAAGCAATGAAAAACATGCCCAACCAAACAACCGAACGAACGACCCTCGATGCGGTGGTTGTGATGTGATGCGATCCGATCCGGCAGGCTTGGCCCTGAATTACATCTAATAATTTATCAAGATCAATAACACCAGCCGTTTGTGGACGGGGTCCACTAGTGAGCCCAGACTGCCGTACAGTCTAACAGTTCGCGAAATAGATCCATCCGAGCGGACGCGTTTTTCGGTTCAACAGTCGGCGATGCCGCCGACGCACAGTGGGGCGAAACTGAAAAAAGACGGTCAAAAGTCTTTCCTGAGTTTCACAGATGTTTTCATGATTTGATGTCTTCAGGAAAGTTTCCTAGAACTACATCCCACATCTTTTAGGATAAGCACCTTAATTTTTCTTAAGGTGCAAGTGTCACCTAAAAAAAATTTTTTTTAGCTCGGCAACCAAAAATTTTTTTTTGCACGGAATCTTGTAGAGCAATTTATTTTGAACAACTTTGAAGAACATATTTGCCATCTATATATTTTTCCTTAAGTGATATGTACGTTGCACCTTAAAATCAATTTTTCAACATTCTCTTCTACAACTTAATTTTTTCTACATTTGTATATTCTAGAAAGTTTTAGATACCGTCGAAACACACAACTTTTCTGAAGACTCCAATGATGTGTGACATGTGTATCGGGGTATAAATCGATTTTTCTTTAAAAAATACTCTTCTTCATTATAAAATTTCTCAAAATTGTGAAACTTTGTGAACCAAAACTCAGCATGATTAAATTCGCCATGTTATGTAGTAAATGTAAGCGAAGTATAACAATCCGGACTTTTCGGGTTTTTTAGTTTTCCTACATTTTTATACTGTATAATGCATGGATATTTCACAGTATCTATAGAGCGGGCGTTAGTAAATCAACACGTCATAATACAGAATACTAAACTCAATGAAAAATATTCCTTCTATTATCAACAATCAACATGTAAAAACAATGAAAGTGTATGAAGCACTAATTATACATTAGAAGGACGACCAAATTGCTTTTTACGCGGGAACATTACACGCTTAACAGTAATCCAATTATTTATTGCATTAGTAATATGAATATTTTATTGTGAATTATTGAAAATAAAAGAAAACACACATCAAAGCAAATATCATTCTGAATCACTCTCAGAGCTTGCGTTATGTGGATTTTTGAGTAACTGGAACGAAGAATGAGAGGGATAATACCAAAATTATGTAATCTTTCCAAGATTAATCGTTTTAGGCATCTTCTTCTATATATATAAAAGTCAATGTTTGTATGTATGTGATTTATGGACTCCCAAAAGGCTTAACCAATTGCCCTAAAAATTTATACGTAGTAGATATTTGTTATGAAGCGTGTTTGTGTGCTATTGGTTGGGGATTATCTGCCATGGCGCTTCGGAACAAATTGTGTTTACTCCTATTTCGTTGAAAGTCACAGCAACACGCGGCGGGTATTGGCTAGTTCAATATAAAATACTTCTAAAGTATAATAAGTGCTTCATACACTTTCATTGTTTTTACATGTTGATTGTTGATACTAGAAGATATATTTTGCATTGAGTGTAGTATTCTGTATTATGACGTGTTGATTTACTAACGCCCGCTCTATAGATACTGCGAAATATCCATACATTATACAGTATAAAAATGCAGGAAAACTAAAAAACCCGAAAAGTCCGGATTGTTATACTTCGCCTACAAATACTACATAACATGACGAATCTAATCATGCTGAGTTTTGGTTCACAAAGTTTCACAATTTTGAGAAATTTTGTAATGAAAAAGAGTATTTTTTAAAGAAAAATCGATTTAAATCCCGATACACATGTTATACATCATTGGAGTCTTCAGAAAAGTTGTGTGTTTTGACGGTGTCTAAAACTTTCTAGAATATACAAATGTAGAAAAAATTAAGTTGTAGAAGAGAAAGTTGAAAAATTGATTTTAAGGTGCAACGTACATATCTCTTAAGGAAAAATATATAGATGGCAGACATGTTCTTCAAAGTTGTTCAAAATAAATTGCTCTACAAGATTCCGCGCAAAAAAAAATTTTTGGTTGCCGAGCTAAAAAAAATTTTTTTTAGGTTACACTTGCACCTTAAGAAAAATTAAGGTGCTTATCCTAAAAGATGTGGGATGTAGTCCTAGGAAACTTTCCTGAAGACATAAAAGCATGAAAACATCTGTGAAACTCAGGAAAGACTTTTGACCGTCTTTTTTCAGTTTCGCCCCACTGTGCGACGGGCCGCGGTTATTGGGAACGAAACGTTTAACCTCTGGCCTCTGGCGCATCGATTGTTATGGTGCGAAGTTAAAGTTCAGACTGAATGCAACGTTTATATGTTACTGGATCTCAAATCATTCAAATCGCGCACCGAATCAAAGCAGGCGGAAACGATCGGAACGTCTGCTTGGTGTGGGGCTTTTAAGCGAAGGACGCCCATAAAATTATGACAGCGTCATAAACTGCCCATGATCGCATATTTGTCCCTTTTTCTATATGGGATTTCCTATCTTTCTGGGATTGACTTGCGATCATAGGTAGTAAAGCTGTCTGGTAAAAAGAGAGCAATCAAGCACTAAAAACGACGATTGGAAGCAAATTGCAAAACTATTTTAGATGAACTAGAGGAGAAGCACTGCTCTTTGCACCCCTTTCTGGATTTCGGCAGGCTGGTAGAACAAATAACTATGATTTCATTACATTTACTATGTGTGGGTCACTCCACGTCGGATTTACACCCAAAATGTTAATTACTTCCAAAAACTTTCTAGCATTATTTAAATGAAATTAATTGAAACACTGTTTTTTTGGCTCAAAACTAAACGATTTATGAAAATTGTGACCATTTTTCTGAAACTATGAGTGTTTTCAGAAAACTAAATCGCGCAAAAATGTGCATAGCATTACATTGTAATTTTTAATTGGGTTACTGTAGGTTTTCCCTGGACATGTTTAGTTTTCGGTATGATTCTTGTTCATACTTTTGGGATACCCTGGTTTGTATAAATTATATCAACTAGAAGAACCGACATTGAATCAGGAATCAGGAATCAGAATTTATTGGCTCAAATGGCACGTTCCCCGTACATAGTCGGGAATTTGTGCCTTGCCGTGTGTGGAGGTGACAAGGAGGTGTGGGGAAGTAGAATTGGAAGGGTGGGAAAAATAACAGCACAAAAAAAATAAACAACAGGTAAGTTAAACTCACAAGTAGTTCAACTTGCCTGCGAATAAGCCTAAAGCTCTTTACCACATTGGATAAGAAACTTTAGTATGTCTCTGAGTTTCAGTCGTCCAAACATGGTTTCGTCTATATAAGGACGGCTGAAGACTCGAAATCGCAATTGCGCTACCGCTGGACAGTTGCATATCAGATGATATGAGGTTCCGTAGTCGGATTCACAAAGATCACATGAAAAAGACTCAGCGCGCTGAATAGTTGCCATGTGATAATTGAGTTTGCAGTGGCCGGTTAAAGACCTGGTCAGCATGCCGCAGTGGAGCTTCGAAAAATGTAAGAGATTTTTCGAAACCACTGGGCATGGTTGTTCTAGAAACGCCTTTGTTTGGCGACACGTTTGTAGATTTCTCCAATAATTGCGGTGCTCGGACGAAGCCCAGGACCTTATTTTTTCCCTTATCCAACCTGTGGAAATTGGCAGCGCGGGCTCAGGACCAACGAAGTCAATCGCTGAACCTGCCCTGGCCAATTCGTCAGCCCATTCATTTCCAGTAATACCGCAATGTCCGGGCACCCAGACAAGATAGATAGTGTTGACAATGCTTAGTTCTTCGATTTGGGTTCGGCACGCGATCACTAGCTTGGACCGGGATTTGTCTGAGCTAAGGGCCTTGATTGCAGCCTGACTATCGGAGTGGACGTTTATAACTCTGCCGGACAAACTCAGTTCAAGGGCCGATTGCACCTCGCACATAATCGTAAAGATTTCTATTTGGAATACAGTACAGTATGTACCTAGTGAGTGAGATTGTTCCAATCTCATTTCACGACAGTAGACACCAGCACCAGCACGTCCCTTCATCAGAGAACCGTCAGTGTAACAGACCACTTGCGTTTGTTGTTGTCTTTCCATAAAGCCAGACAACCATTCCTCTCGAGAGGGAATCTTCACATAGAATGGCCTGTAAGGAAAACTACAAGTGAGTGTAATATCGCTGGGAGCAAGAATATCTTCACCCCATGTAACCATTTGTGACCACAATCGTGTATGACTGGTAGCAAGATCAACATGATTACTGTTCCAAAGCTCAGTAACCTGCAGTCTGTATGCACATGATAGTGCTTCTTGTTTGAGGTGTATGTGTAATGGTTTGATATTTAGAAGTGCCTCAAGAGCAGCAGTCGGAGTCGTGCTGAAAGCACCAGTCAACGCCATGAGCGCCATTCTTTGCAGATGGTTTAGCTTTGACTGGACTGTCACCACCTCTCCCCTCTGCCACCACACAAGGCATCCGTATGACAGTATTGGACGTACAATTGTCGTGTAAGTCCAATAGATGTATTTAGGTTTGAGACCCCAGGTCTTTCCGAAAGTTCGTCTGCACTGCCCGAAGGCCATGCACGCTTTCTTGACTCTGACCTCAATGTGAGCAGACCAATTCAGTTTGGAATCCAATATGACTCCAACGTATTTGACTTAATCTGCACACAGTAGCTCAAAATCAAAGAACTGCAAGGAACGAACCCCGGTTGTTATTCGCTTCTTCGTGAAAAGAACCATTGAAGTTTTGCTTGGGTTAACTGATAGTTTAACTTGTCGACACCACTGTTCGACAGCTCTTAATGCCTGTTGCATTAAGTCAAAGATTGTTCCGATGCAAAATCCAGTAATTAGAATTTGGTAATCGTCAGTATACCCGTAGGTTGGAAATCCAAGCTCATTGAGTTTCTTCAACAAGCCGTCAGCTACCAAGTTCCATAAAAAAAGGTGACAGAACGCCGCCCTGAGGACCACCGCAAATACTCAACTTCCGTATCTCCGCCTGTCGCAGTGACGAGCAAAGTATGCGGTTACTAAGCATTGCGTTTATTCAACCCGAGATACATGCAGGTATCCCATGACCGCGCGTCGCTTCCAGAATAGACTGGAAGGACACATTGTCAAAAGCACCCTCAATATATAGGAATACACCCAGGCTAGATTGCTTGAGCGAGAAGGCTTTCTCAATGTTGTAAACAACATCGTGAAGCAGAGTGATCGTAGATTTCCCACACTGATATGCATGTTGCCTTTTGTGCAGTGGATATTCAACTAAACTAACGTTCCTGATGTGATGATCGATTATCCGTTCCAAAGCTTTCAGAAGAAAAGAAGTTAAGCTGATAGGCCTAAAACTCTTGGCTTCTTCATAGCTTGGGGAATTTGGGAATAAATCTAACAGTTATTTCTCGCCATGCTTTCGGGATATACCCGGTAGCAAGACTGGAAAGCAAAATCTTTTTCAAGACATGTTTAAGAATATCAAATCCATTTTGCAGTAGCACGGGAAGTATTCCATCTTTTCCGGGTGATTTGTATGGAGCAAAGCTGTCAACTGCCCACTTGACCGATTCAGTGGAAACCAATGTGCGTGCTAACGCCCACGAGTCCGAATCACCAGAATGAGATCTGTGAACATTGTTCAACTCCGGATCGATACAACCTGGAAAGTGTATGTCGAAGAGTCAATTAAGAACATCTTTTTCGTCCGTCACATAAACACCATCTCTGGTTTGTAAGGAGTTCATCTGAAAATCATTCGATTTGGAGAGAATTTTATTTAATCTGCTAGCCTCGTTCAGACTAGAGACATTAGTGTATAGGTTTTGCCAGCCAGCCCGTTCTGCAGATCTAAGACATTTCTTATATGCACTATGAGCTGACCTGAAAGTCCTGGAGTCATCACGCTGACGCCGGTTCCAAGCTCTTCTCATAACTTTCTTCATTCTTTCAAGCTCAGCTCTCCACCAAGGGGTTCCCCTAGTCGATTTAACAGTACGAAGTGGACAAGCTTCTTCGTAGGATGCTAATATGAATGAGTTTGGCGTATCCACGACGTCATCTAAGTCGTCTAGTTGACTAATTGTTGGAAAATATCCAGGAAATTTAGTCGCCAAGTTTTCCAAAAAGAGGTCCCAGTTTGTAGATTTAGGATTACGATATGTTACCACATTGAAGGTGACATCAAAATGATCGAAAAATATATATTTATGATCGGATAGAGACGGTTCAGTTTCATTTGGAACCTGCCAATTTCCCAGTTCATGCAAAATTCTATCAGAGCAAAGTGTTATGTCTAACCCTTCCTCCCTTCCAGACCTCGCAAAAGTTGGTCGGTTTCCCACATTCAGAATATGGAGATTTGTACTACTTATGTACTCCATCAGTACAGAGCCTCTCAGATTGATGTCTGAGCTGCCCCAAATGATGTGATGAGCATTCGCATCACTACCGATAAGAAGCGGAAGCCCATTTCTGCTACAATATGATACAAAGCTTTTGAAATCATCAGAAGGAGATGACTCGTTATGCGGTAGATATGCTGAACAATATATATATATATATATATATATATATATATATATATATATATATATATATATATATATATATATATATATATATATATATATATATATATATATATATATATATATATATATATATATATATATATATATATATATATATATATATATATATATATATATATATATATATATATATATATATATATATATATTGATTGATTTGTGCTATTCTAACCATTGTTGATTACAGAACTGTACATTTCATCTCCAACATAAATTACACAACAACTAGAGGACACCAAGCGAGTTGGGATGTTAACGCATATAGCGAGCCATATCAGGTTTAAATGGGACACGATCGTTTGATTCCTATGATTTGCGAAGAAAATTAATGGTCCACTGTGTCAGAAATTCGCATAACACATCAGTGATGGCAAAACCCAAAATGCTCCGTGCGCGACTGGCATATTTTAGCCCCTCCAGCCATTAAGTCCTCGGCACGGAACTACACCTTGACTTAGGGTCTCCTACTTTCAGACGCCTCCTACGACATGGGAGCAGGACTCCAGTGGCTCAATTCTAGGCCGGATACCATACGGCCTCTGGGCAGGTTCATCTGTACATATCGAAATTTGATATTCGAAACTCAACAAAACTTCACCGAACTACCATCATCCGAGAGTCTCAGCAAACCCCCAGCCAACAAAAATTCGGCAAAATTAAGTGGATCATCTTTTGGTATTGTGCTTTTGCTGATTAATCCCCCTACGAGAGAGATGTTTTCATAAATTTTCTTGGAAGCGATTGTATTGAAATGATGTCTTCAGTAAATTTGTAGCTCTTACTTTTGTGAATAACTTTACTGAAGACATGAAATATCTATTTTGAATACTTTAACAGTTATGGCTTGTTAGTGAATTACCCTTTGTTGCCTATTTATTGTTCAATATAGTAATAATCCATTTAAATATGCCAAACATTATTTCGATAAAACGAATTTTGTATTTCATTCTTCTATCTACAATCGCTAGAAATCATCACCGAACAATTCCAAGTTGTCTGGAAGGAACTTGATAACTTATCAGTGCAAAAATGTTCATTTGCGCGAACCTTTTGACTGCAATTTTTCTTACTTAGGACCATCGGATCGATCTTATGACCTTCAAGTAAGTGGAAACAAAGTCGTTATAAACTCGTCCACAAGAAACTTCTTCGAATACTGACTACTTGGGGATCATTTTTGAGGATATCTTTTGTCTTTTGCATTGATCCACACCATTTTTGATAGCTGATTAATTGAATAATTTCATAGTTTCTTTCAAAATTTGGCGAAGCTTCTTCCATTCGTTCCATTGTTTGGGTAATATATGTTAAAAAAATGCCCTAAATTAATAGGCACAATTAAGGAGATGGACTGCTTTGGGAGACAAAAAAGAGGCTTGCTCTCGAGATGTTTTGAAAGGGGAAGAAACATATACACATTTGCATAGCTAAAATAAATATTTTACTTGAAAAACTTCACAAAATGGTGGTGTAAAGGAATATTTCGTTACTGGAAAAGTGCAGCTGGTAGTTACGGTTGATATCAGTGAAACAACAAAATTTCCAATTTACATAAGTAAGCATACCTTTTGTTTGCCGTACCGTACCCATTTTTCCGCAGTCTTTTGTGATACTAACGTGACACAGAAATGGTTAAAATGTTTGTTAGAATCTTAAGAAATTTACATATATTGTTGTGATTTATCTATCGCTATAAGTAAAAAACTCGATTTTTACGATCTTGTATAGCAGGACACCTCGTCAAAGGTTTATATATGTAGCGAATCAACAAAGATTAGAAAATTGCATTATTTTCTCTAACTCTCAAAAAGGCAAGCTAAAATTGTGACCTAAAGAAACTTCGCTCCTAAGACTCAATGAAATCAAAAGCCTCTTTTTTGGCGTTTTATCAGCGAGAAAATCGAAAACCCGAAAATGCTCGATCATTTGTATTTCAATTTAAAAGTCCATCGAAACTAGAAAACTGTAAATAGCTGGGCCTGTGAGACCCATTGCCCTTTTGAGGGCTAAAAAAGATTTTATTAAGTGGTTACACCACTGTAGAGCACGAGAACATAGGCATATTTCGGAAATTTTACTTAATGCAATGTAAAGATAAATCGAGATCCCGTAAAATGCGATTTATAATACTAGTTTTGATGTACAAAAACTAATTTTTCAACACAATATTGTGGCTGGACAACATTTTCACACAGACTAGTTCTTTTGGAAAAGGTCCACGAATCTATCTTCCGTTATTTTCGACCTAGAAGTCAAAAACAAAAGTTTTTTCGATTCCCTAGAACGATAGAAAGACGATATTTTGATTTTTCGCAAAATGGCATTCTTTTCAATAGAAAAACGCTGAACATTTCATAAAAATTGATACAAAATTGCTTATTTAAAAAAAAATGCAAAAAAATGAAAACCTACGTATGCCGCTGGAAAAAGCAATTTCGAATACATTGTGAAAATTTCAGAACGATAAAAAAATATTTATTTGTGTTTTATTTATGCTATATTTTCGGCCACTGCAAAAAATGTGGTTTAGAGAAAAACACTATTAACACTCGGAATACCAAGGGGGTCTAAAAAAATGGGAACGCTTACTTTGACCGGTCATATCTCAGCTGTTACATAATCGATTTTAAATCTGTCTTCACCAATATAAAGGTATGTCTTTTGTGAACACGTCGAATTAAAAAAAATAGAAGAATGGAGTTGTCTACCGTAAGTTACAGTAAAAAAAGTATAACAAAGTCAGTGAGAAAAAAATGGGAACGCTTCTTTGACTTGCCATATCTTAGCTGTTTGCTCACCAATTTTAATTCTTTCTTCACCATTGGATAGGTAAATCTTTTATAAAAATAGTGAACAAAGAATGATGGAAATCAAATTTGTATATCTGAAGTAATTGTAAAAACAGTAATTGAGAGTCAGTACAGACGAAATGACTTTTTCTGTTCAAACAATCGTATCACGACCGTTTGTCAACCAATTTCAATTTTCCTTACACCAATGCAATCCTTAGAGCTTCTAGACTTGTAATATATGCAATAAATAGTAGATTTTCAAAAATTACTATACTTTTTCGAGTTTTTAGGAGATAGGATTTTTACAATGTACGTAGCATACGGTTGATTGAAATTCTTTGCGACTTGTTAGTTTTACGGTTTGAAAATTACCTGTTTACTCAATAGTTCTACATATTATACATGGATATTATTATATCAAAATGTTTGCACGGACGTGGAGAAACACATTATTGTATGTAAGTTACTAAATAATAGAGTGTGTTAGGACGATTCAGTAAATACGAAGAAGTTCAGAATTTTAAAATATTCGTGATATAACTTTAAATTTGAAGCGATGACCTATACATTTTAATACACCAGTCGATTGTAATTGATGGCGGCTACAATTTCTGAAAAAACACATTTTTATATTTTCTCAAAAAATAGCCAAAAGTACGTAGAAGTACAGAAATTTCATTTAGTTGGCAAAAAATGTTGAATTCAAAGCGATGGCCTATACCTTTTTATATACCAATCGATTATAATTGATTTTGGTTACAATTTCTGGAAGAACAATTTTTATATTTTCTCAAAAAATAGACAAAAGTACGTAGAACTACAGTAATTTCATTTAGTTGACAAATAGCTTCAAGTATGCAAAGCTATCACCTATTCCATTTATACACCAATCGATTGTAATTGATTTTGGCTACAATTTCTTAAAGAACAAATTTTTATATTATCTCAAAAAATAGCCAAAAATACGTACAAGTACAGAAATTTCATTTAGTGGGCAAATAACGACGAATTCTAAGGGATGATTTATACTTTTTTATACACCAATCGATTGTAATTGATGGCGGCTACAATTTTTGAAAGAACACATTTTTATATTTTCTCAAAAAATAGACAAAATACGTAGAAGTACGGAAATTTGATGTAGTTGGCAAATAAGGTCAAATTCAAAGTGATGGCCTACACTTTTATGTATATACCAATCGATTGTAATTGCTTTCGGCTACAATTGTTGCAAGAGAAACTTTTCATATTTTCCCAAAAAAACGACAAAAATACGTAGAAGTACAGAAATTTCGTCTGATTGGCACATAACTACAAATTTCCGTACTTCTACGTATTTTTGGCTATTTTTTGAGAAAATATAAACAATTGTTCTATCAGAAATTGTAGCCGCCATCAATTACAATAGATTGGTGTATAAATAGTGTAGGTCATCCCTTTTAATTTGCAGTTATTTGTCAATCAAACGAAATTTCTGTACTTCTACGTATTTTTGTCGTTTTTTTAAGAAAATATAAAAAGTTTATCTTGTAACAATTGTAGCCGAAATCAATTACAATCGATTGGTATATATAAAAGTGTAGTCATCACTTTGAATTTGACCTTACTTGCCAACTAAATCAAATTTCCGTACTTCTACGTATTTTGTCTATTTTTTGAGAAAATATAAAAATGTGTTCTTTCAGAAATTGTAGCCACCATTAATTACAATCGATTGGTGTATAAAAAAGTATAAATCATCCCTTAAAATTCGACGTTATTTACCCACTAAATGAAATTTCTGTGCTTATACGTAGTTTTGGCTAATTTTTTAGAAAATATAAAAATATGTTCTTTCAGAAATTGTAGCCAAAATCAATTACAATCGATTGGTGTATAAATGGAATAGGTGATAGCTTTGAATACTTGAAGTTATTTGTCAACTAAATGAAATTACTGTAGTTCTACGTACTTTTGTCTATTTTTGAGAAAATATAAAAATCGTTCTTCCAGAAATTGTAACCAAAATCAATTATAATCGATTGGTAAATAAAAAGGTATAGGCCATCACTTTGAACTCGACGTTATTTGCCAACTAAATGGAATTTCTGTACTTCTACGTACTTTTGGCTATTTTTTTGAGAAAATATATTTTTTCAGAAATTGTAGCCGCCATGAATTACAATCGACTGGTGTATTAAAATGTATAGGTCATCGCTTCAAATTTAAAGTTATATGACGAATATTTTAAAATTCTGAACTTCTTCGTATTTACTGAATCGTCCTAACACACTCTATTATTTAGTAACTTACATACAATAATGTGTTTCTCCACGTCCGTGCAAACATTTTGATATAATAATATCCATGTATAATATGTAGAACTATTGAGTAAACAGGTAATTTTCAAACCGTAAATCTAACAAGTCGCAAAGAATTTCAATCAACCGTATGCTACGTACATTGTAAAAATCCTATCTCCTAAAAACTCGAAAAAGTATAGTAATTTTTGAAAATCTACTATTTATTGCATATATTACAAGTCTAGAAGCTCTAAGGATTGCATTGGTGTAAGGAAAATTGAAATTGGTTGACAAACGGTCGTGATACGATTGTTTGAACAGAAACAGTCATTTCGTCTGTACTGACTCTCAATTACTGTTTTTACAATTACTTCAGATATACAAATTTGATTTCCATCATTCTTTGTTCACTGTTTTTATAAAAGATATACCTATCCAATGGTGAAGAAAGAATTAAAATTGGTGAGCAAACAGCTAAGATATGGCAAGTCAAAGAAGCGTTCCCATTTTTTTTCTCACTGACTTTGTTATACTCTTTTTACTGTAACTTACGGTAGACAACTCTATTCTTCCATTTTTTTAATATGAAGTATTCACAAAAGACATATCTTTCTATTGGTGAAGACAGATTTAAAATCGATTATGTAACGGCGGAGATATGACCGGTCAAAGTAAGCGTTCCCATTTTTTTAGACCCCCTTGGTAGTCCGCGTAACTTTTTACCCCCTTGGTATTCCGAGTGTTAAAGTTTTTAGTATACTCAGTCAGGTCTGAATATTACTAAGTACTTGTCTGAATATTATCAAAGGCTTAACCACAGAGAACAGACATCCATGATCGAACAAATATATTAATAAAATGTGTGTAAACATTTGAATATATATATATATATATATATATATATATATATATATATATATATATATATATATATATATATATATATATATATATATATATATATATATATATATATATATATATATATATATATATATATATATATATATATATATATATATATATATATATATATATATATATATATATATATATATATATATATATATATATATATTAGGATGGGGCAAAATGATCGTTTTTTCAGCACAGCACTTTTTTGGTTCCTTTTGGGGTCCCAAACAACTGTGCAAAATTTGGGGTCGATTGGTGTTGACCCGGCGTAGCGCATTGCGTTTGAAATTTGTATGGAGATTAATATGGGAAAACCTACATTTTTGCATTTTTAATTCTACAGACTACAATTCTTCCTGTTGTATGCAAACAAATAGATAGAAGTGTAGTCCAGGATATGCTGAACAACTTTGCCGAAGGATGTATGGTGTTAGAATATCTCTAAGCCATGTTATGGCTGTTCAAAGTTCGATACATCGAATTAAATGCCAAAAATCATTTTTATTGCCAACACTGCGGGTGTACCAATGGTATTTCATATAGCATTCCAAAATAACATTATATATTTTAGTTTTACCACATTGATAAGTTTGGATGAATTATTCAAAAGTCTTAGCTCAATTTCATGAGCGTAGGTAGTTGAGCAATAGGTCGTAGTGAGGGGGGATGGGGGGGAGGCTTTCATATGTAGAAATTCGAACTGAAATGTTGTCGAGTTGGAACGTTCAGATGAATAATTTCAAAACAATTACACAATGTCCTACGCATAATAGTAACGATGAAATAAAACATACTGTATCCCTTTGCCTTGACTTTTATCAATAGAAGTTACGTTGCAGACTGAATCAACTGATGTCGATTTGATATGTCAGAGGATTATATTTCGGTTTAATACGCATTATGATTTGATAGCATGCTCATTTCTATGCTGTTCGATCACGAGACGTGAAGCTAATTTCTGGATTTCAACATGAAATCCACCAGATGCCTACAACAGTTTTTGCTTCAGGTGATCTAACAGAATCGAAATGAGCATCCCATCAATCATAGTGCCTATTAAACTGAAACATAATCAATGCAATCCTCTGACATAACAACTCGACATTATTCGATTCAGTCTGTAACGTAACTTCTGTTGATAAAAGTCAAGGCAAAGGGATACAGTATGTTTTATTTCATCGTTACTATTATGCGTAGGACATTGTGTAATTGTTTTGAAATAATTCATCTGAACATTCCAACTCGACAACATTTCAGTTCGAATTTCTACATATTAAAGTCCCCCCCCCCCCCACTACGCCCCATTGCTCAACTACCTACGCTCATGAAATTGGGATAAGGCTTTTGAATAATTCATCCAAACATATCAATGTGGTAAAACTAAAATATATAATGTTATTTTGGAATGCTATATGAAATACCATTGGTACACCGGCAGTGTTGGCAATAAAAATGATTTTTGGCATTTAATTCGATGTATCGAACTTTGAACAGCTATAACTTGGCTTAGAGACATTCTAACACCATACATCCTTCGGCAAAGTTGTTCAGCATATCCTGGACTATACTTCTATCTATTTGTTGGCATACAACAGGAAGAATTGTAGTCTGTAGAATTAAAAATGCAAAAATGTAGGTTTTCCCATACTAATCTCTATACAAATTTCAATCGCAATGCGCTACGCCGGGTCAACACCAATCGACCCCAAATTTTGCACAGTTGTTTGGGACCCCAAAAAGAACCAAAAAAGTGCTGTGCTCGGTTGATGTGGCTATGATTACATTTTTCCATATAACAATGCCCCACCCTAATATATATATATATATATATATATATATATATATATATATATATATATATATATATATATATATATATATATATATATATATATATATATATATATATATATATATATATATATATATATATATATATATATATATATATATATATATATATATATATATATATATACGATAAAACACTAGCGCCACCACACCAACCTATCCCAATTATCAAATCCATTCCGGTTCAGAATCCTGAATGGATTCTGGTTTCAAGGAAACAACCGATTCCGACTCAATCGGTTGATGCATTTGAGCTGGATTCCATACTGAATCCACTCAGAAGTCCGAACGGGTTGCAGAATGGTTTGACCGCTGTCAATTCAGTCGAATTCAGTCACCGAAAAAACACCTGCGCACCTGGTTTAGATAGTTGGAATTTAACCTTCGAAACCGTTAGAGATTTTTACACAAGTTGAATTCTGAAGATGAACATCTGTTCTCTGTGGCTTAACCATTATGATTAGTGATGATGGTTCAAATCAAAATCCTTTTTACAACCACTGCCTATTGTGAGTCGAAATATGTTGCTCACTATGAGGTCACTTTCAGAAAAATTCGATATCGAAATAATCTCGTTGAGGTAGCGTGTTTTCAAGAGCTGCAATTTCAGTTCAAGTTCTTAAATCGCCATGAAAATTTTAATAAACGCTATTAATGATATATACTTCAAGTATACGCAACATTTTTTTTTCATTTTTTGGGCCAGCACGCATACCTAGTCCCTAAATGAAAATTCAGTTTTTCCTT
Source organism: Topomyia yanbarensis (assembly GCF_030247195.1). NCBI lineage: Eukaryota > Metazoa > Arthropoda > Insecta > Diptera > Culicidae > Topomyia > Topomyia yanbarensis. The sequence goes on along the minus strand of NC_080671.1, from coordinate 427,752,126 downwards.
AAATATTTTATTCACAAAGCATTAGTATTAAGTAGATAGTTGGCCTATTTTAACCCATTCATGCCCATGTTGTTTGTGGACAACAACGTTTTTAAAAAGCTATAACTTTTGTTTGAGGCAAGATTTCTTCACAAAAACAAGTAAGGCTAATAAATGTGACTATTGCCTTTCATTTGAGTATTAACAGTTGCAAGGATCAGCTCTAGAACTGAAGTTATTGCAATTAGTCTGATTGGATTCCGATGTATCAGTGCTGCCAGGGACAATTTATGTTGATGACGGAAAATTAATTTTTAATGTATCGTCGTTATGTTGCAATATTTTTGAAAACTGATAAAACATATCAATTTAGACTATCTTTGGGTACCTTTTCCACACAATTGGACTATTGTATATATTCTAGAAAAATTGCATTGAGCATTAGAAGGTAAAAATTGAGCAGCTTCTAGCACTGCAAGGGAAGCACCTATCTTTATGAAAAAAAAGCTTTTCGTGTTTCTTGATCCCACCGTTTTCAATGAAAAATAGTTTTGAAACCCTACATGCACTAGAAAAAAGTTGGGCATGAAAGGGTTAAAGGTCATTTTTTTCGTTTTACCTTTATATTGATTTGACTTTCGACATTACTCGCAAAGATGATGTCCCATGCTAATTTGATCGACATAATATCCGAAGATGTTCACTTGAACGTTTCTCTGAGGTCTACCACTGTCTCATGTTATCAAAAACCTTGCAAAATATCATGTTGTAAATAATATCCGAAGAGAGGGATAAGTGTTATAAGAATTGTCTGATCACACTGTTAGGTGGATTAAACTCGTTTTTCAGACTTGATTTTTTCCGGGGTATACAAAAGATCATTTTCTCATTGTGATAAGGTTCGTCCATGACAAACCAAGAGAACACAAGAAATTCGGTTTGATGAGCTTTTTGCAGAAATGAAGACTTTTTTTCATTAGGTCCAATCTGCAAATGAGAGCCCTCTTTTTTCGCTTTCTCTTTCGATTATTTCTGCAAAACAATAAAACTTTTTAAACATTTATTAGTATGTATCGAAAGGCCTAGGATTGTACTAGCTTATTATGTAAACAGTTAAAGGGAAATCAGAAAGGTGACCGAGTAATTCGCGGAAGAGTAAGTAAACAAAGAGAGGCTCTTTTTTGTAGATTGGACCTATTGAAAAAAAAGTCTTCAAATAGCAAAAGCTTCGATAGAATCAGATAAGCAAAAATTCCAATTATAGACAAGAAATAAACAGAATAAAAGTATTTCTGTGTAATTCTGCTATTACTATAGTGTGCTAATAGTGTAATTCAAGTGTCACAAAGATCCCCAGCATTTTGTAATGAATCGCAAGTAAACACAACCGTCCTAACAGCGTGTCGGTTTTACCCCAACAGGGCACATTTTTTAAAAAAGCACTTTAGCAAATTTAAAAGGTATTAATCGAATAAAACAATAGCTTTTATTCGGTTAAAACCTTAAAATCTACCAAAAAATTTAACATCCAGTAGAGTATGAACGTTACCGTCGTATGTTTTGTTTATTTTTATGACATTCGGCGTACTAACGTAAATCAAATTTTCCTTCAAATGCTGTACATAAACGTACTAATAATAATGTGTCATTATGAAATGAATAAAAATTTGATTTCTAGGGAAAGTTATGGGGTGTCGGTTTTTCCCACAATTCCCCTACAATAGACCTTTCTCGTCAAAATTTTTTATATGATAGGATGCTTCCTTTTTTATTCCCAATTCGTTACTGCCTATTGCCGCGATGATTTGGTACCTCTAACTATTGAAAAAATCAAAAATAGTGCAAGCTGCCCATTTAACCCCATATTCTGAATACCTATCTTGCCTTGCTTCTCCGTATTTTTACACCATTTGGATGAATTTCCTGTGGGGAATACTAAAAGGATGCCAGATCTGTATATATATTAGTGCATTTTCACTGAAGATCTTTTGCAGATTACAAATATTTAGCAGAACAAAGCCTATGCCAGCCAATTTATACACCTGCTTTCAACATTTTTGATCATTTAAAATATATACATACTACATTTCTATGTCAAATTTATTGAAGATTTTTGTAGCAACCCGATCAGAAACACATAACAAAAAGATTTCAAAACTATATCTCGCTCTGTAACTTGTTATAATTTTCTGTTATTTTAACTACTAACGAGACCAAATTTATAACACAGTATGTTGCGACAATTGCATTCTGTTATAAACTTGTTATTTCATTCTGATCGGGAATCTGCAGACTTTTATATTTTTACTGCAGGCTATTGTTTAAATGGACCTGGCATCACTGATGCTGAAATGATTCATTCATATACCTGTCAAAACATAAAGCATTGTATGAAAATGTATAACCTCACTTTTCTGACAGTTCAGTGTGCTTATTTACCTAAAACTTGTTTATATGGACTTTTAAAATTTTCATTACTTGAATACTTTCGATGCTCTTTGTGCATACATTGACCAATCGGCGCTGGATGTAATACCCGGTGACATATGCTGAATCGCAAGATCAAGTATTGGGCTATTAAACGATTGCTTTCTGGATGATGGATAAGGATTTGTACACATTTGTTTGTTTGCTCGTGGGTTAAGTCCTAACAAGATGATCCGATTGATTACTCATTTTAGGTGGTGAAGTTTACCTGAACTGTATAGGTAACGAATTCGGTCGATGATAAGTTGTTGAAATGATTTTGTTCGTTCAATGCCCATATCGAAGAACGTTTCCATTGGTCAGAATGCCTGCCAGCGTATGATAGCTGCAAACATGAGGACAACAAGGTTATCGCTTTCAAATCGAACAATTTTTTATTATTCGTGTTCAAGTTCCATTACAGCAAAAGTTTCGTCGATTGACGATTATCGCATTGTCGTTGATTTAGCCGGCAAATGCAAAACAGCGCTCGGCACTGACGATAAGGAGTAAGAAGGATTTGATAGGAGTGATAAGAATGCAGAGCATTATACATTCTGGAAGAATATCAGGGAGGAGAAATTATATGTAAATTTATATTATATCCCGAGTTGCCATCATTTTGGCACCGCAATAAAGCTATCTTTCATCTGCTGTCTTGGTCAAATTGGTAGAAAATAACTAGGCATGCTTCGGAGATCTGTCTTAACGCTCTCTACTTAGCGCAGGATACGCGAAACCGCTGCTAGCTTTCGAAAGAAAATTCCTAGCTGCTGCTACTCTATCAGTCTCTCTCGACTGAGGACTACAACTTCGGTCGGATAAATTATGCTATGAAAATTGTATTTCCTGGAATTTCATCTGACGAGATCAATTCATTGTGAGGAATTTCGCTGCGTTTCAATATTGCTTGCCTCTGTAGGTGATGATGTGTGTGGATTCACTTCGGCAGCCAGCTCTTATGTTTTGGGTAATTTTACTATTTTATTCTGCTGAATAAATCATCTGCCCAAAAGCCTCTAGGTTATACTATGGTCACTTTAAAAACGCCCTGCTATTTAATCTTGTAGCTCTCGGCAAGTCAGTCCTGGCACTCTTCTCGACTATTCCTGGAACTATACCGCTGATGTCGCACTTATTACGGTATTCAAACTTGGCGAGCAGCGGCAGTAGTTTCGTCGGAATTGTTCACTCGACACGCAGTAAGTGCAAGGACTCTACTACTTATGCCTGAGCCCCTCGTTGAAACCTTCGTCCTGCCGGCGCTGCTTCCTTCGAATCGGAATCGCTGAATATTCCCGTTAGCCGAATGTCCAACGTGGCCGAAGGCAAACCGATTGCAGTAACATCACCAGCCGTAGCTGACATTTTAGTCTTTAATCCAAGTCCCTGCCATTGACATAGCGACAGATGAGTGCGGCGCAGGCTGGACCATTGGTTGACTCGGTGCCGGACGGGGCGAAACAGCTGCAACAGGAGCGGACCTAGTATGGGGTGTAAAGATCATCAATTGCCATAGATCACCAAAATGCTCTGCGACTAACATTGTGAACAAAACAAACCAAATGAAATTGATCGCAACAACGATAAAATAATCTAAATTCTACCCAAACATTTGAAACATTTGAAAAGGGTCTAACTGCCAAACGGAAACCTTGAGAAAAAGGCAAAAGAAGTTTGGGTCGAATTCATTATAATTCTATTTAAAAAATTTAATACTGTTTTATTTAGTTTAATTGTGCATATTGTTTACATCAGACACTCCCCTTAATTCATTGAGTACGTATTTCACTGCCTTTATAATCCTTTTGGAATCAGTTACAATAATCATTTATAATCATTTTATAATAAGTGTATTGCTAGTTAGGACTTTTATATCAGCCGGGCCCTTTTATAATTTGTTATAAAATCATTATCAAAATTCTTCATAATCCATTATTGCGTTATGTTTATGTACATGGCCAGATAGATAGTTTTTAACTGGGACGGGGCGTGTGGAACCTAATGTCAATTGCAGCCAGGGGGATCTGTCAAATGCAGCCAAAGGGAACCGTCAAATGCTGTCAGAGGGAACTGTCAAATGTAGCCTGTCCATTTAAAATATGTGAGGAAGAAAGAGTGGCTATGCAAGACAAGAGATAAAATGAACAGAAAAAAAGAAAAAGAAAACATCTATCCACAGGTTCTGTCCCAGGATTTTAATAGAGAACATGAAAATTCGATTAATTTGCATTTGGCAGTAGGCCTTTTTCAAATGTTTGGCTAGAAATTCCTTACTTCTTCAATGAATCATGTACAAGAAAAGTAAAAATGTTAAATTTAACGGAACGATGTATGATGCCGACATCAAATAAAAAATTACAGCTGAGCGAGCTTGTTTGGAAAGTGTTAATATTTGGTAGCGAACCAAACCAAGTTTCTCATACTGTGATCGAATCAACAAAACATCCAAGACCATGTAAACAATCTCTCTGAACTGTCAAAAAAGTGAGGTTAAACATTATCATGCAATGTTCTCCACCGAGAGGTTCACTTTAGTTTGTATACATAACCAATGAACTTTGTACCGCGACTCACCACTTCATTTGCCGCGTTGCCAGGAACTCAAGCTAAAATAAACAAAACAGTGTTGCCCAAACACACATTTTGAGTCGCACCATTCTTGCAAAGGTGAAAAAAATACTCAACATTCTTGCATTTTTCAAATTTAAAAAAAAAATCTTTAAAAAATCACGATAGCTCTGAAAAGTCTCATTTCAACGGATATATTTTTAAAAATTTTGAATAAAAATAGGAAAAAAGGGGGTTAGGTCGGACGAGAAAGGTCTATTATCAATATTAGCTTGAGCGACAAATACGAATGCGGTTCTGATCTATTAAAACCAATTGTATTTGAAATCCTCACACCTATATGGAAGAAACAAGGGAAAATTTTAAAACAAAATGGGAGAAGCAATCGTTAAATATTGTATTGCTTCGAACTTAACTCCAAATAAGGGCCCATCGCTATAGTACATGGATCAGAGCAAATCGGAGAACATTGCAACGTAACCGCCTCGTTCTAATCCAGTATTCCTACCACTATACTGTTCCATTCTGTAATGAATTTTGCAAAGCCTATGTTCAGTGAACTGAATCTCTCCAAAAAAATCTCGGCTCCAGTTGAAGCTTGAGATCGGAAAAACTGGAAGCCGTCGTACAATCAGCTGCATTGCACAATAGCATAGAGCATAAAGTTGAGCGTATCATGCTCAATGACGATTCATTTCACTTCATAGAGCAACACCATCATCATCATCACCATCATCGCCTGCAATGCAATGCGATGATCCCCATGGGCGGATGAAGTTATGCTGTGGAGAAATGCGATACACAACTGAGCGGGCTGGTTGTTAATCGTCTCCGGTCATCTAATGCATTTCTCTTCGCTCTTTCGCGCGGTCGGTTGCGAAGTCTATTCGGTAGGCCGCGCTGGCTGGATACCTACACTTTTCTCTGTGCTTTCTTTCTGCGCGGTTGGATTCATTTTCCCATCCCATGGCTGGCTGGCTGACTGACTGACGGAGGTACCTAGGCGAGTTCATTCGTTCGAGCAAAGCTAAGCGCCACGAGCGTCTCCTCCTAAGCCAAAGCCAAAACCGAAAAAATCCGCTAGATCGGCTCAATCGTACGGTGCAGCGATCAGTTTTCCGTCTGAGGTCGACCTGTGAGCATGCGCGTTTAGCACCCCCGAAATTTTCCTATGTGATCTGTTCGGTGTCCGTTGATACTTTCGCGAAAAAGTGCCCCTTGGTGACTGTGAATTGTAACGTTTTCTCTAACTCAACAAATATTCAAAGTGAAATAAAAGTGTGGGAAAACCATTCCGAAAGTGACCGAAAACCGAAAGGATACAGTGAAAAATTAGGTAGAAATTTGCCGTTTCCGTGTCGATCTGACGAAATCAAACCCATCAACTAAGTGCAGAACCAGAGGGATTAGCGCGATAGGAAGTACCCAACAGTATCAGCAATCAGAGAGGGAAAAAAGTAACGTTTCTTCGGCCAGACCAGCTCGAATCAATTCTGTGTGTTTGTGTATGTGTTTGCAAGTGTGGGCCACGGTCTCGGTTGTGCAGCTCATGTGTTGCAGTGTTCTATGCTAATTGGAATTCCTGCTTAACATAGGAAAACGTTGTTCGATACAAGCCATTAGGAAAGAGGAGCTCGGCATTTCCTCGCCTTGTTTAATTCCCCGTTGCGCAAAATAAAAAGTGAACAGGAAAACAATAGAGTGTAAAGAATCCCAGATCCCATCGACCGCCTACTACTAGCAGCCACGGAGCTCGGATTGGCAGCCAGGCAGCGGAGCGGAGTTAAGAAAGCATATTTCTTCTTCTTCGAGAGCAGCAATCTAGGAATTAAAAAAGTGAGTGAATAGAACAACAACTCGGTGGCGGTGGTCGCGGGTCGTATATCATAGCAGCAGTAGGCCGACTGATTCCTTCCTATAGTTATATATAAGAGTGTGGGATTAATAAAATTCTACTGGCAGCGCGTTGCTCAGATCGTCAGCAGGAACGTATGTGCTTAAGATGATTTTATGATTTGCAGACCTGTTTACATTGTTGCTGGCCAAGCGAAGATGGTAACCTCGAATGGGTGAACTAACCGATCGCGATCGCATCGTTTGAGTTGAAAAGTGCGCGTAGGCCGCAGGGTCAGAGTTCAATTGCCTGCTGATTCTAGCATGAATGGGCAATTTACTGCTCGCGATCTTGTCGATAAAACAGTGTCGGATTCTAGGGGAGGATGGTTGTTCAATATGGGAAAGGAAATGTGCACTGGTAGATCAATCGTGCCTCTTCTCGAGCAAAGATGCGATTTTTATTATGAATATTATAAATTGGCAGAGTTTGGTGTAAATTATCAGGAACGATGGACGTTGAAAAAAACTTTGAAATTTTGCTTTCATGGACTGCCAACAGTAATTTTTACATTTTTATTTTATTAGAAAACAATATTGAGACGAAATCTAAAATGTTGCTAGTTTATAGTTTATTAGATCAGCGATGCTCAACCTTTTAACTGGATCTTCTATCTACAAATATCTGCATAGTTTGTAAATCAATTCGATTTTTTATGCTATATTTCTTAGTGGAGAACAATTTTGGTAAAAACTATTTTTTTCTCCATTAAGGATAAGATTGTTCAAAACCTTCACGCATGAAGAGCACAAAACCTGTAACTAAATTAGTTTTGGAATATGCGTTTCTACTTCGTCTCATCAGAATCCGACACTAACTTAGTTAACGGACTAAGCTAGCGCCGGATTTTTCGAGCTTCCTTCTTGCAGGACATCACGCTTGGCTGGGGGTTTGCTTAGGAACACAAATTGTGTCTCCGTTTTTTGGAGCTAGCGTCAATCCGGCGTTAGCTTAGTCCGTTAACTAAGTCAGTATCGGATTCTGATGAGACGAAGTCGAAACACAAATTCCATAACTAATTCAATTATCTGCTTATTCACTGCTAAGAATAGTTATAATTTATCCGTAATGAGGAAAATAGTCGTCTAGTCATCTAGTTAAAGACTTTGCTTGAAGAGCAACACATTACAAACAGGTCCATAGCGTTCGGTTGGCCGAGTTGGCACCCTGCCAAGTGCTCCAACCGTAGAGGGCGCTGAAATATTGATCTGCTTTATAGAATAAGTTACGATAAAATATAAAATAAATCCAGATAAGTACACACCAAAAAAATCTGAATTTTATCGTTGACGTAATTGCAAACATGCACAATTCAACAACTCGTAATTCACGAAATGACGAAACATTACCGTGTACCGTTTAATTTTACATGATACATATACTTTACATGCGCAATGACATAAAATTACACTTCCTACCATTCAGAACAAACGCTGTATGTAGAGTAATTTTACATGATTTACGAAATTAAACGTCATGTAAAATTAAAATCAAACGTAAAACTAAGTCATTTTTGACGCTCGTATATGTCAGGGTCAGGAGACGTCACGGTGTCTTTTTTTAACAACTTTATGCAAAAAAATTCAGCATCTCTGAAACTTCAGGATATGAAAGAATGGGCTTTCCCCTTTCATTTGAAACCAAAATCAAAATAATCCGTCGGGGGGTCTAGAGCAACTTTTTTTTTTGAAGTTTTTTTTCGTGAAAACATAGGTTTTACAATGGAACTAGTTCATATTTCTGCCCCTAGATGGTGCTTTAGACATTCGAACAACACTAAAAGTAAGAATCTGATAGATTATTTAATTGTCTACAACTTTGTTACGAACTAAAAACCGATTTGAAATTATCCCGAAAAGTAGTTTAATATTCTAACGAATTCTAAGTCTAAGTTAGTTTCGCAGAATACCTAGTGGTTTGTCAATTCACAAGCACTTTTTTTATTTGCCAAATAGTAGTGTTTAGTTCAATAGTGAATTCAGCGGAATTTGAGAGCGTGGAAAGTCTCATCTTTTAGCTGAAAATTATAATTTCCTGATACAGGGCACCATTCATATTTTTGGGATGAGAAGTTTTATATAAGTGTTGACCAAACTAGTATGATATTAATTTTCTTTTTCGTGATGGTAAGTGATTCCTCCCGCAGAAACAGCTTTTTCAATTATGTATGCCTTCTTTCTCATTTTTTCGATTGTTCTCAGGGATGACTGATAACTATTCTTACATGAATCTACTACTTTGTTAGCATCTTCGTATAAAATTGACTTGTCCTGAACTTCAACCTTTATATTTGAACAAACTCAATAAAACTTTTAACGCACCATTGCAATATTTCGCGGATTTCATTGCAACGCTTGGTTAAAAACGCTCCGATCGCATAGTAACTAATATATTAGTCGAATTTCTGAAATCGATTGATTAAAATTTGGTACAGCTAAACGATTGTTGATTTTTCTAAACTTTCATTTTTGTTTTTGAATGAACAAAACAGTTGCTGAAACAACTAAATCATCTAGTTGAAAATGCGATGCTGTCAGTTAGCAAAGACACACACCATCCGAATCAGCTCATCAAATAGCTGTAACAACTAATATAATTGTCGATTTCAAGATTGGTGCGAGTTGAAACTGAAAACCGAGATGGTTGTTTCAGTCAATTGTAATATTGGAATAATTCCCAACCAGTTGTAACAACTAATATAATTGTTGATTTCAAGATTGGTGCGTGTTGAAACTAAAAACCAAGATGGTTGTTTCAATCAATTGTATTATTGAAAAATATCCCAACCAGTTGTAACAGCTAACGATTTTGTTAATTATAAGGAGGATTTGTTACCCAGTAATAAAAAGCCAAATTATCTTCGAAGAAGTTTATTGCTATCATATCAATGGTTTGATTTATCCAAACGCGTTGCATCACTAGGAAATATAAATATTAACACTGTTCAGCGCCAATACGTTTACATTAATTCTATTTTATAAAAAAATATATAGCATTGACTTTCTATACGAATTATGGTTCCATGTTCCACTAGATTCTCTATTTGTATGGAACAATTATTTATGCAATGATAGAATATACAGATCAATTTACTGATGGAGACTAATGTCCTATTCTAATATCTAACATTTGTTAACATGTGAGAAAATTGGATGGCTGATTTGTAAAAACACATGAAACATACACACCTGGTTCCAGAAGATTTGCTCACGTTCGAACATCAGTCGAATCATGCAATTTGTTGTCTACCTGATGTATTATATAAAAATACTTCCATAAATTCACATATATATCACTAAATTAGGTAGGCACTTCTAAGTATTATAACTGGTTTATTAATCTAAACTTCAAAATCAAGCTCTTTTATGTTAGCCTCAAAAATTTTACAAAATGAACATAGCGAGAAAACTGACGTATCCTTTTCAACTAAAGAAATGGTTAAATAAAATTTGCAAATTTTTGTTTCCTTTTTGCTGTCTTTATTTTCTGAAAACTGACAGCTTTCAAAAACAACTAATTTATTCAGCCAATTGATGATGCGAAAATCAACAGGACAGTTAGTTGAATCAACAATTTTTAGTTGAAACAGTCAAGACAAAAATCAAAAATTGCAATATTCATTTTTTGTGATTGCGGGGTTTTCCGTGTGATTATCCGTTTTCAAAATAACTTAATGTGACAAACAGTGAACAAAAAACTTTGAGTTTTTGGATCAAGATAATTTTTTTTGGGATATATTCGAGGACTTCTATGTATATAAGGTTATTGTTGTACTCAAATCATATTTTGTTTTCAAGGGTAATGCATATCGCATAATCTAGGATCAATTTAGTAACGATATCTCGCATAATTGATAGGAAATGGCCATAAAATCCAACTGCCACAATATGCTTTGCGGAGAAAATTTGAATAAATCGTTTCACGCAAACCACTAATTTGGACAGTTACTGCTGTGGTTTGCGTTAAATTAGAAACGGTGTGTCCCAACATTTCGTCTTGAACGGAATTATAATAGCTGACTTAAGCGATCATAACCTAAATTATACGACATATGGTCCTTTCTAAAACATAAATGTAAGCAAACCCTTGTAACCAAGCAATACCTTCCGATGAATGGTAGTCCCTTCGAACCTATCGGGAAAGATTACAAACCAAAAGCACAAATAGTTTTCTGACTCTGCCAAACATCCTTATTTTCAGAAGTTCAATTAGAATTGTCAACGTTATGAATCCCGTCTAATATTTTCATGGTACTAAACCCAATTATTTTTTTGGTATTGTAATAAGTGCGAGAAAAAATATTTCCAAACCACTAAGCCTCGTGTGAAACTATCTTAGATATAACTTTGTTAAAATCTTAAACAATTTTTTCGGATGATTTCAGATCAATTTTTAGTGGTCTACAAACTTGTAGACAATTAAATTTTCTATCAAATCCTCACTTTTAGTGTTGTTCGAATGTATAAAGCGCCATCTAGGGACAGAAATATGAACTATCTCCAGTAGTAAAACCTATATTGTTATGAAAAAAACTTCAAAAAAAAAGTTGCTCTGGACCCCCCGACGGATTATTTTGATCTTAGTTTCAAATGAAAGGGGAAAGCCCATTCTTTCATATTCCGAAGTTTCGGAGATGCTGAATTTTTTTGCATAAAATTGTTCTAATAAATACACCGTGACGTAAATTTACACTATTTTTTCTAGGTGTGTATTCCATTTCCAGATACACACTAACGAATTTTTCTCAAATGTAAATGGGATAGAAGAATAAATAACGAACCTTATTAAGGTTCTTAAAATTGAAAAAAAACTACTGCTGGTTTTCTAAGTTTAATAAAAATCTAAATGGGACAGACTAAATGCGTTGCGTTGCGTAAGCACTAGGGTGACAATGATTTATATGAAAAAACAAATTTCGCAGCCTACACCCCTTAGCGTCGTTCCAAATCATGAAAAAATGACACTGTCCAAATTTGAGCGAAATCGGTTAACCCTAACCCCTCCCCCAAAGAGCTTAAAGTTTGTATGGGATTTTTGGCCAAAATGTATGGGGAAACACTCGCAGTTCACAAAATCGCCGCTAGAGGTCGCTGTAAACTTCCGCTCACTGACCTAGGAAGGAGTTAAGCTTTTGAAGATATGCTGAACAAGTTTGTCGAAGACTGCAAGACAATCCAACCAACCGTTAAAGAGTCATTAACGTTTAAAGTTGGATACTGCTGCTTAACATTCGCAAAGGGCGTACTCCGCTTATCTCATGTATGTGAACCACGAGTGCAGGTGGGACAAAGTTAGGAAAAACTCATATATCTCTGAAACGATGAGAGATAGAAAGCTATGATGTTCCACAAAGTTGTAGAGGAATAAAAGGACTTTTGGTTTCACTGGAAAGTTTCAGGATTTCTCCGCAAGGTGGCGGTAGTGAGCCAAGCAATTTAAAGGGAATACTCCTATTTGTATAACGGTGAATGCTCCATGCATTTGAATGTTCTACAAAGTTGTAGAGTAGCAAAAAATATTTTCTTTTCTCATTTGAATAATGCAGAATTCTATTACATGGTGGTGCCAGTGATCAAAATTAATTCAAGGTAATACTCCTATCCATACAATGGCAAGAGATAGTGCAATCTGATGTTATGCGAAGCTATATAGTATTTCAAAGGCTTTCGTGTCTCGTTGTAAAAATAGAATTTAGGCGGCTTAGTGGTGCAAACAGCATAGAGTATGAATATATTTTAATACACCTTTTGAATGTTTTCTATTTTTTTCGAATTTTTACTCCTATTTCTTGTGCAGAGATTCTTTTATTATACATAACATGTTACAAAGTTTTCTTAAGGCTATCATGCTATGATAAAACTTATATTCTTAAATTTCTTCGTAACACCATTTATATTTCTCCTGTTGCATTCATTTATATAGCATTTCTAATTTTTTTAACTAACTGTTGACTAACTTTAAGGGCGCTCTTGTCTCAGAGATGTCGTGTATAGTGCCGCGTGCCAATGCTTGTTTATTGCCTCTCGCAGAAGAAGCGTACACAATGCGCTGTGAATCCAGCTGGACTGGCATTGATTGCACGATTACAGGGCTGATAATTTGGTGATAGGTGAGAACTACTAGGGTCATTCGAATGCCAATTAGTGACTTTTTCATCAAATCTGGTCTCACTTATAACTTAGAAATAGGCTGCTCGAAATATATTCTGTTTTCTTACGCGGACTACAGGGCTTAAGTACTATATTGTGCTAGAATAAATACCTAAGTAGGCTACAATCCAATTCGCGCTGTGCTTCTATTATATTCAGCATCCTCCTTTTTTGCAAATAAGCAAAGCGTGCATGCCAATTGCGCTACCTACCCACCAGATCACCACATCACCAGATATTTGAATTTTGTTTTTTCAGGTCTTCTAGAATGGGTGAATCGTCTCGACAGCTGGGTATTTTATGCGGTTCATCGCGCATGTTGCTCGCTATCGCCGGAGAAATATAGTGTATGTTGTTGTCGTCGGTGCTCGTTGGTCGCCTCAAGGCGTGCCATGTGCTGCGAACCCAATTCAAATGATATTGGTTATACGAGAACAGGACTGATATTTTGGTAGTAGGCAAAGGATACTACGCCCATTTGAAGACCCGAAGGTCAATCTTTCGTCGTATCTGATACCACACAAAGCTTCCAAACTGAACAATTCAAATCAATACTCAATAGAAATAAGAATTACCATTCCACAGTGGTCCAGAATGTAAATTTAGCAGGAATTTTGAGATTTTTCTAAATCTAAACAACTTAGCCTTAATAAGTCTTTGGAGAAGTTTTCGTAGTTTGTGGGTTTCTTCTTTTTGTTAAAAAACAGATAGGGTAATTGTACCAAGATCAAAAAAATAACTTTTTAATTATTCCAGCTAGAGCCAAATAACCTTCAACGAAGTTGTAGAACGACAAATCTTGGAAAAGTTTGCTGAAGACATGTGAGCTCTACCTATCATACTTTTTATTTTATAACTTATACTTTTATTTTAAAATTGAAGGTTAGAGTGTTTCTTAGCGTTTATCAGAAAAACAGTATTAGTCAAATAACTTTTGCGGTATTGATTTAAAAGTGAAGTAGTCTACAGACAACTTTAAGTTTGTTTTAAGGAAAATAACTTGTTTCATGGCAACTATTTATATCTGTTTCATGGCAACTATTATATCTAACTATTTTTGCTGATGAATTATAAGCACTTTTTCGCCAACAATAAAAATATCACTCAATGGGGCAAACAAATAATAATTCTTTTTCAAGTATCACTAAGGTCATTGCTAGAGTTATAATTGAGCAAAAAATAACGAATACGTTATTTTCTAAAAGTTCATAAAGTTGATTAAAAAAATTCTATTTTTGATATTATAAGTTCTTATATCTTTTGAATAATAGAACCTAGCGTTTTAATGTAGGTGGTTCTTATTTTTTAAAATCTTAAAATTAACTTTTAAATGGTTCGAGATAGAGCTTCGTAGAAAATAAAATTTTAAAAAACTTGGTCGAAGACACTGGAACTCTATGTCATGTATTTTCCATTTTACAAGAAATTTACCAAAAAAAATAGGATGTTTCTTAACAAATGGTTTTCTTTATATAACTTTTGCAGTTTTAATTTTTCATAAGGATCACATAAGAAAAACTTTCAGATATTTTGAAGGAGAGCATTTTGTCTCAATGTACCGAACCCCTAGCATCTCTTGTTAGAAAGTTATATATACTTTTTACTAAAAATAAACTCTTTTATGAGTAAATATTGCAAGACGTAAAAAATATTGTATTTGCCATTTTTTGCGATCTATACTACAAAGCATGCTATATCATATGGCAACATCGGTATTTAATGTTAAGTGTCCTAATCGAAGATAATGCTATATGAAAAAGTTATATTTTTTTTATAAAAAAGTTCTCATACCTTTCAAACGACAAATTTTTGGTAGTTGGAGTTTTAAAGAAAATTATGCACCTTAAAATAATCTTGTACCCCTGTCCATAGGGTACTTTAGTGTAAAATGAAAACTTTTTATAGAAATAAAACCGTTTTTAAGGAACACCTTACAGCTTACATTTGGATTTGTCGGGCAATGGAAAGTATAAAAGCTAGGGCTTGCGCGTTTTCAGCAAATTTGGCTAAAATGTGTTGTTCTACAACTTCATCGATAATAGTCAAGTTCTATCTCGAACCGTTTAAAAGTTTCATTTTAAATATTGCTAAAGTTAGAACCACCCTAGCTTATGTTTAAAGCAAAATAAAGGGCTTGTAAAGTACAACAACTTTGCCAAACATATTGTAAGGCTAAATCATTTAATTTTAGCAAAAAGATAAAATTCCTGTTAAATTTACATTCTGGAGCCCTGTCCATTCCAAAGTACTAAGTAACTCAACAGTGACATTATTTCTAGGACTCCAAAATAATCCAATAAAAGTGTATTTTTTCGAAAATTGTGCCGCCGCGGAACTATGAAGTGCTGTTCCATTTTTGTCGTGGCTAACGACTTATCATTCAATATACGGGCCCTTTTCAAAATTTCGGGATGAAAGTCGTGTAAGGTTTGGAACGCTCATATCTTTTCATATCATACTGCATGGAATTAATAAATTTTCGGAATTTGTCGAAAATAAGTTCAACAATGTTGTGTAAAATTTTGAGGTATGTATGACATGCATTAATAACGAAAACATGTTTTGAAAAATCTTTCGAAAAAAACTACTTGGAAATGGGGAAAAGTTTCAGCTCATCTCGGTAAGAGCCTTCAATATGATGCACCAACCGGACACTGAAATGATGAGAAATTTTAAATGTAGGTCCGCTACAGTTTTATTTCAATTTTTTGTGTAGTGCTGTTTAGAGCGTACAGGGTTCTCGAAGGGCTGTACAATACCGGGAAAAAATATTTGTGAACTGTACACGGCTGGTGGATGATTCAATTTGTGTCGTTACCTACTACTAGCAGAGGATTTTTTTTCATTTCTGATAGAGAGTAGCATGCACGACGAAAAACCGGATTTTAAACACCCGCTCGTAACCAGTTCGTGATTCTTTACTGCTAACTTCATGCACCGAGCCGAAAAAAACGGATTTTACAACACCCAACTAAAACCAGTTCGTGATTGGTTACCGTTAATTTCGTGCACCGAACTACACATCTTGAACAAAATAATTGTAATTTTAGTCGGTTTCTATTAGTCGACCTAGTTGAATAACCGGAGACTACATTTCAACATTTTTCCTGCATTCGTGAACGTTTTTCCTAATAAATCGCTGTTTTACGCTTTTAAAATTGTATTAAAAAATTCTCATCTACAAAACAAACATAAAAAAGGAATTGTTAAGGTATGAAAAAAATTAATTACGATCAATTTAAAAAAAATAAAGACAATCGGTTGAGTGGTATTTCAGGAATCGTGATCACGGGAAAACCATTTTTTTTAAAATCGGTATTTCGAGATAATCGAGTTTAAAATTACCACTGCTTGCGCGAGTTTAAAATTACCACGCTTGGAAGCGCTGTAACTTTCGATCTATTTCTCGGATCTCTATAAAATTTGGAAAAATATTCTCAAGGAGTTGTACTTTCAGATAAAGTAATAAAAAAATCGATTTTTTGAAAAATAAAAAAAAGGTTTGTAACCCCTTAAGCTTCATACACACAGTATATATGCGTCCTTATTCCAATTTTAATAACTAGACACGAAAGCCTTTGAAATACTGTATATCTTTGCAGAACATCAGATTGCACTAGCTCTTACCATTGTATGGATAGGAGTATTACCTTGAATTAATTTTGATCACTGACGCCACCATGTGGTAGAATTCTGCATTTTTCAAATGAGAAAAGAAAATATTTTTTGCTTCTCTACAACTTTGTAGAACATCCAAATGCTCCATCTCTTACCGTTTTACAGATAGGAGTATTCCCTTTAAATTGCTTGGCTCACTACCGCCACCTTGCGGAGAAATCCTGAAACTTTCCAGTGAAACCAAAAGTGCTTTTATTCCTCTACAACTTTGTGGAACATCATAGCTTTCTATCTCTCATCGTTTCAGAGATATATGAGTGTTTCCTAACTTTGTCCCACCTGCACTCGTGGTTCACATACATGAGATAAGCGGAGTACGCCCTTTGCGAATGTTAAGCAGCAGTATCCAACTTTAAACGTTAATAACTATTTAACGGTTGGTTGGATTGTCTTGCAGTCTTCGACAAACTGGTTCAGCATATCTTCAAAAGCTTAACTCCTTCCTTGGTCGGTGATCGGAAGTTTACAGCGACCTCTAGCGGCGATTTTGTGAACTGCGAGTGTTTCCCCATACATTTTGGCCAAAAAATCCCATACAAACTTTAAGCTCTTTGGGGGAGGGGTTAGGGTTAACCGATTTCGCTCAAATTTGGACGGTGTCATTTTTTCATGATTTGGAACGACGCTAGGAGGTGTAGATTAGTGATTTCAAAACTGGTCGTTTTATTGTCACCCTAGTAAGCACGGTATACTTCGTAGATTGCAGACTGATGACTCTCATTTCCACCCAGAATACTTGAGGAGCATTGTTTTGGAATAACAATCGATCCAGTCCAAGCGAGAATTTCGCCTGAGAACCACCATTGCGGACCACGACCATCTTTACCGTAACTTGGGATACGAGAAAGGAAGTGTTGATGTGGTACTTACTTAACGAAAGGCCCCGACTCAGTGACACTCTCATAAATACCACGGATTGGGTGGTGGATGGGTTTTTAGTCAGGATTCGCCTGAAGCAAGCGATGCGACTGAGAATATATTTTCGAGCATAAATTTTTTTAATAGTTTATTGACTGTAGGATACGTAAATGTTCTAGATGTGAAGGCGTTTAAACTGTGGGTAATCGTTTATCGAGAGTTTGTTTCTTCGAAAATAATTTGGACGCCGAGCAACCAAATGTCGGGAGTGTTGTCAACAATATAAAATGGATCATAAACAATGAGTTTAAAAGTGGTATTGTGGAACTTTCATAAATTATGTCACGCAAAGATGGCCCAATACTAACTAACTTTCTCTCATATTACCACGCTCTTTATCCCCTTGGTCTAACAAGAACCAAACGATTTCGGTTTATTTGGAGGAGCACAATACTGCAGCTGCACACAAAACTGTCCATGTTCTATGGAATTTCCTATATACATCGTGCAATCGTGAGTCAAACGGTCGATTGCGTCAAATCACATGACGTTCTCCCCATCCCATTTATGTCACTATTTGTCAAAGCTCTTCCCCCTAATAGTGTGGCAGAATTTATAAACGGTCCTTTTTATGTATTATCCCGTTATTTGAAATTTTCCACCTCGTTCGAGTAAACGTTGCTATATTACAATGAAGACGCGAAACAGAAAAAAAATATCGATGCAACGTTCGTAAACGATATTGCACGAATCAAACACATCCCGTCTCTAACTAGTACGTACTTATTCTTAGCTCAGTATAACGGACTGACCATTCAATGGACTAAAAGTAAGCCATTAAATATGTCAATAAAACATTTGATCCACGTGCTGAAATGATTGCCGCAAATTTATAATTGGTTTTAAATTGTTCTTGCGAATTGTCAATTTTCAACCTTCATACATAATTCAAAAGTCATCATTCACTCAGATAAAACCATGCGTATTCTCCATGCGCATTAACGACCCAGTGGATTCGTTTCCTAGGTGGTCAAATACACACTAAACAAACAAATAAATCAGTTTTCTCAGTCTGAAGAAATGTCAGCTCGATTGGCATCAACCGGCGGATACATGTTCCCAAATTTCACATACTTTACATTTGATACGAAAACTCTTTCGTTGGAAATCTCTAAATGGGACAGACTAAATGGGACAAAAAATTGCTTGCGTTGCGAACTACAGAGACATCACTCGGTACCAGCCAGTTGTTGAAGCGTTCACGCAAGACGTGTGACTTTTCGGATTTTGGTGTCTTACTGGCACCAATTTGATGCTGGCTTAGACTTCTCTCACTAGAATTAAGTTGATGTTAGTTACTGAAGACTTTTCAATCCCAAGTTTTTTGTTGATCAATACCGGCGCCGGCCAGGTCCAAACGTAGATCGCAGCAGGAGGGAAAGAATGTTTATCCGAAACTTGCCATTGCTAGCGCTCGTATATTGTACTACGCACTTCACAATTCGCGCTGTTGTGTTATCTTATGACAAGCGCTACTTAGCACATTTCAATAAAAACGATGTTTAAAATTTGGAGATTGTATATCTTAAAACTTATAAATGGTGGAAACAATTCAGAGAAGACAATTTATGCTTCAATCTATCCTGTATTAATCTCTCAAATATTCTTAAGATCGGTTGAATACATTGCAAGTGAATCGTTTTCTTGAAAGCAACGAAAAAATTGAAGTTTTCAAACCAGCTTGATTGAATGTAAATCTATTCTAAAAACAATTGTAAGAAAATGTCGATTTGGTGTACTACATATCATTGGATCTTTTGATAACTTATCACTCAGTTTATAAAAAATCAATTTCTTTTGGATGATTTTTCTTGAATATATGCATAACTCAATTTATGGCAATCACGATTACGATTAAACAAACTAAAGCTACAACTGAAAACCTGTCGTTTTTACACCACGACAGGTAATACGATCAGAATCATTAACGATATTCGAGCAGTTGGTACACGCCATGCTTTTGGGCGAAGAAATAATGCATGCATCGTTTGATAAATCAGCTCTCCACCAGAAGATGACGCTTTTGAGCAAAAACGTGAGCGTTACGCAGCGCGAAGTGTATTTGATTGAAAAACCTGGCCGAAATTATTATTCAGCTAATATTATATATAAAATCAATCTATGGCCAATCAAATCCAGAATAAAATTTCCTATTGGGTTTGAAATTTCAATTTCGAAATGAACACATTACGTAATACGCAATAACCGCATTTATTGAAAACCGAAGGAAAATTTTGTTTGAAATGATTTTGAGGTTGAAACTAGTTTAAAATTGAAACTAGTTTAAAATATCTTAACAAGTTGAAAATTTTCGGCGGGGGCCTGATCCTCGGACCCGCCTCCTGGGTCCGCCTCTGGTATCAAGTGTTTCAGCGTTCACACATAGCATCTCAAGTTCGTGGCTGTCAATCCATTGTATGTATGTGTAATATTCAATATACATTTCCACCACTACATTGAACATAACCAGCCATGGAATCATAGTTTGGACAAATGAGAAAGGCACAATGGCACCACTAGATGGATTAAAACAGGTTTTTACATATTGTATTTCCAAAGGTTGCAATTTTCATTATTGAGGATTTCGTTTGTTAACAAGTAAGTTTAGCAGATTTTAGGACGTAAAAACCAGGAAAGGCATGTTTTGATAGATTTTTACATTATCTCGTTTATCGGATTCTGATGAGACGAAATCGAAACGCAAATTCCATAACTAATTTGGATTGTTTGCTGATACGAAGTATTCAAATAATTGTTTCTGCTCAGAGACATAGACGATGTTAGGATTGCCAAACGAATACAGTCACGGAATCAATTCCTTTCCTGTCAACAACGATAATTATATGGCTGGCTTACGAGAATATAAAAAAAATTTGAGTCTAAAGCGTATTCTACTTCATTCCGGTTATGATACTGACAATACTCAAGAATATGATCGCTCCATTGTTGTAGTCATGCCAAATGAACGTACCATAAAAAAGAACTAACTTTGTCATGCATTTCAGAAAACTTCCGTCCTAATCGTTGTAACTCAATTTCAAATTCACCGTTTTGGTTCGATAAAATTTACACTCTTGCTCATCATATTCCTTCTGCATGAACTCCACATAACACCACTTGAAAGAATAACACTACAAAATATAGCAAGATGCCTTATCGACATGATCCAGCACTGGCTAAACCCGCTGGTTTTCCCCAACGATCAAATCACAAATCAACCAGCAGCAAAGGATCGCATTCACGAAGAAAAATAAAACACAACGAATCTAATACCAACCGACTTAAACTCAAGCCCGGGATTCTTAAATCATGTTGAATTCTTGCTTCGCCTTCTAGCCGTACACAGGCGTATCTAGCGTTCAAATCACACTGTTTGGCTTAAAACAGAACGGGGCGGTTTGCGTTCCTTTCTTTCATCATTTGTTTTACGATCGGTTTTTATCTGGAAGTACGAGACGGTATTCCACCGGTTGATGATAGAGTTTAGCGGGATTGCTCTCAACGGAAAGGTCGAGGTTACTGTTTCAAAAAGCATATTTTTATTTCGATACATTTTAAAGGTGCCATTCTTGTTAATAATTGCAAATATCCTCCAATGATAAAATTGGATTTAAACCATTTTGAGCGTATCGGGTAACATACCGGATACACCTTTATTAAGTGAAGGATTTCAATTTGCAAGTTCGTCTCGTCAGTATCTGGCAGACCGGCTTGTCTACAGGATGGTTTTAATACAATTTCCCACTTTGGTAGTGATGTAGCAAAGCGTAACAGGTTACGATTACGCTATGATCTTATCCAGTAAGCAAAATTTCTTGTTTTGTTTCGATGTTTCGATCTGGTGACCAAGTCGATTTGCCTCGTACTGATGAGACGAAGTTGAAACATATATTCTTGGCTGTCCAAGGATATATTCATGTTTATGTTTAACCACATCAACAGTTAGTTCAGTTGAGAGAAAGTAATTAATGTTCAAAGTATCATCAATGATCGCAACGCTCTCGTTTTGTAAAAATACTTCTTAGCACTTTACTCTTAATATTTGATAAAGGCGAAATTCTTCGCAAAAAAACCGCTTTTCTTTATTTGAAATTATACAGAAATCGTCGACGTTGTACGACTCAACGACTTTCCCGTGGCTGCCGATCGTTTTGACAAACGCGCATTATGTACGGCAAACACATTAGGAGATCCCCGTTCCCGTCTCTGCCTGCAGCCTAAAATCGTTTCCACCCGAACCACCTCGAACCATACCCATCGTACACACGAAAGTGACTTAATTCGGTGGAAAATTGAGTGCACTCACGCTTTCGCACGGCGACCATACACGAGAACCTCTCGTATTTTTTGCCTAGATCTCTGTGTGTGCCTTTGTGTACCGCTTTTGGGCATAATTCCGACGTTTTTGGAGAGCTGTTCCTCGCTCGGAAGCGCGCCCGCGCTAAAATGCGGGAAGGATGAAAAGAATCATGTTCGATGAAGAAATGATAGCTTCTCATTTAGTTTTAGCTGAACAAATTAGTTTGGCCTCGAAAAATGGGTTGCTGGGCGGGAGGGGGTCAGGAGATGGGAAGCTCAGCCGGGTTTCGTTCCGATAGTGCACGGCTAAGCACCGAGGTTTAAAGTTTTTTTTTCTTTCCGCGGAGAAATCGGTTCTAAAATTGCGATTTGTGCGAGATTGTTCAATTTTGTTTCATTATTTTAAGCGTGTATTTAGCGAGGTGCCTTTTTTAGAACCGGAGAAATCGGGACGGGTGCTATTTCCCTCGTTTTACTTGCCCGGTACGTCGAGTTGAGGTCAGGCTTTTTGTTTGGACCTTTGCAGTTGTCCTACTCCAGTAATCGGTGTTCAGTCTCGCGACCTCGAATCTTATGATTGGAAATCTTTTGTTTTATTTCCGGTAAAGGTGAGGTTAATTTCCTCATAAAACACATATACGTGTAAATAAAAAATCTCAGCCGTCACTCGCTTTTCAGTTCTTGAATTGTAAAACCCAACAACCGATGGACAAACGAGCCACTTTCATCCAATCAAACATTCCTGTCATACATCGCCTATAAAGCAAACAGCGGAAGATGAAAGTTTAACGACACTTACCTAACCGTAACCTATCCGACGAATAAAATGGACTGGATCATTAAAGAAGCGATTTTTAATGCCCCCGAGCCGCACTTCTTCGAAGCATACTTTACGTACCAAGTACATTACACACATCACATCTCGATTGAATCAGATTCGTCGCAGTTCAGCTTGATCGTTTCTCCACACACACACGTAAACACGAACAACAACGAAAAAATGCCCAAAGGTTTATAACCTTGAGAGCAATTTAACGAAACGTTCCGACGATCGTTGCATGGGTGCTACATTAGCTATACCTAATTTCAGTGCTTTTCCGTATTGTGGTGGATATTTTTTCTTTCTCCGATGGTGGGTGGTAACGAGGTGTGACAAACTTGTACTTCAAAGGAAAGCACATGTTTTTTTTGTTTGAAATAAACGATGGTTAATGGTTGTTTTAGCGTGATCATAATTCTGCGAAAAACTCTATCAATATTTTTGATTGAAAGTGATGAACAGCAAGACTAGCCAGTGATTATTATTTCCCACCGAGCGTACATAACCGGAAATAATTCACTCGAAAGGATGATCGCCCCTTATTTCATCACAGCTGACTGAAAACAATAATGACGGAATCGGTTTTTTTTTGCAAACCGGAACCATATCCACTTAATTCTGATGTCAGTTCGTGGGATGGATGGTTATTCGTGGGATAATTTGATCAAGAAAGCAACATCAAGGGAAAGTTATTTTAAATCATCGAACATTTGTCAAGACTGTCTATATTATTTAATGGTCAAACTTTCTTCTGTTGATGAAAGTTTGATCATCAACTAGTTGCGAAATTTCAACCAAACACGATTATGCAGATTATGTGATCGGTATGTTGTCCGCCGTTTATACTCTCCTATCGAATAGTGTTTAATGAATTCCTACCCGAACTGAATAAATGAATTGATTTGTCATTTTTATTACCCAATATATGATCAAAAATTTGAATACATTCAAGGCATTCAAACAAATATTCGAGCTAGTATCATATTTCGTGCGTATCAAATTGACTGTAGGGTTGACGATCCCTAATTCATTTTAGCCTCTACTCAACTTTAATAAAAAATAAACCTGTTTTAATCCACCTAATGGTGAAATTATGGCTTTCTCATTTATCTAATAGGTGGTTATATTCAATATGATTGCGAAAATGTTTATTACATTCTTGGTATACTTTGCACATATTTGCAAGAGCACGACTGCCACGAACCTGATGAACAACATGTAGATGATGACGTCCTTATAATATTGAAGTGGATAAATCAGCATATGTTACATGTTGTCTTCGTGTTAACATATTTTGGAATGCAATGGGAGAGGAAAGGGATTATAACTGTAAAAGAGAATGTGAGAGAGGTCTAGTAGGTGAAAATGGCTTCAGTCATCACCGAATAACCAATATGACTTTAACTCTGGAATATGCCCGGTACCTTGTTTCGGTTTAAACGAGGTATTTCTATGTAACCGTAGTAACTCCGGAATCAAAAGTCAGATCTGAATGAAATTCAATAGTAGTCAATGAGTGTATTGTATTTATCATTTGAAACCAAGTTTGCAAAAATCAACCAACATTATCTTACGAACTTTGCTAGTTCGATTGATTTACGATATCAATTAATGAAAGTTCTACTGTTCGTGAAATCTTTTTTGCCTTTCTCCTATAGAAAGGCTATTCAATCACTCTGAAAACCGAATTTTTAACCGAGGCCCGGAGGGCTGAGTCTCATATACCATTCAACTCAGTTCGTCAAGTTAGGCAAATGTCTGTGCGTGTGTGCGTATGTGTGTGTGCGTGTGTATGTATGTGACCAACAATATGCACATCGATTACTCAGAGATGGCTGAACCGATTTTTTATACTTAATCTCAAATGAAAGGTACAACGTTTCCATAGGCTGCTATTAAATTTCATTTCGTTCCGACTTCCGGTTCCGGAGTTACAGGTTGTAGAGTGGGGTCACGCATGAAATTCCAATATAAATCTGAATCAGCATGTTATCTAATAGATGCAAAACTTCATAAAATATCTTCTAAATTGCTTGGATTTATAGCTTCAGCTCACTGATGCCCAATCAAATCCACGCGGACCATATTGAACAACTTCGGCGGAACTGGAAGCTTCGGGAAAGTGTTCCTGAATTGAATTCACATCAGCTCGATTTTCACAAAATTAGTCTCAAATGAAAGCTAGAAAATCCCTATTGAATGCCATTAAATTTCCTTTGAATCGGAGTTCTGGTTTCTGTGTTACAGGTCGAAGTATGCGGCTATATGCGAAATTCCCATATAAGCCGGCAATCAATATATGTAAAAATGATGCAAAAAAAATTAAAGTGAGTTACAAATTGCTTGAAATTATTGGCCGACACTCTTACATCATTCTACTCACTTCGTTGAGGTTGGAAAACGGGTGTATTCGTATGTGTGTATTTCTGTGTGTAGGGGAACTGTGGGCAAGACGGACAGGTGGGGTAAGACGGACACATGGTTATTTTAGGCATATAACATTAAAACTTAAATTGTATTATATATGTACTCTATCATTATGGGTAACCTTGAATTATGAAACACTCAGAAGGCCTTGAATATTGCTAAACGTGTACAATTTAAGCAAACATTGATAATCGGTAGCGCAGCTTCGTGCTGATGTAATTTTGAAGTTTCCAATTTTAAGATTTATCGAGGAAAAAATCAATTTTTTCGCGGATTTTTTACTTTACTTCGATAAAGTGACTCTTAAGAGACATCTTCGTGAAAAATATCAGGTAAATTGATTTATGCGTGAATAAGTGCAAACGTTTAAAAAATATGTGTACTGGTGGGGCAAGATGGACAGTCATGATTAATTCTATTGATTCATCCTTATAAGAATGTCTCGCGCATAGAAACGAAATTCTAGCAGTCAAACGTGGTTAACCTCCAGCTAGCTGAACTCTCACAAGCAATAGACGGCAAGATGTACGTTAATGTGACCGAGGCTAAACACGAAATTCCTAGAACCTGGCAAAGGTAAACAACTTTGTGCAGATCCCCACACTCTGGCTGTGTGTAATCGAGGAACTGATGTTACCAATTACACATTTAATATTTAACTTTCCAGTTTAATATAAGTAATTAATAGTGATCTTTGGAACTGATTGAATAGCTCTCTTTATACCAACGGTAAACACGATATTAGAAAATACATCATTTGCTTCAACTCTAAATCGGACTCCAAAACGTTATTTTTCATGTCGAAATGATCATATATTTTAAGGAGAATCACAATCTATTCAAAATATCCGTTAGATATAATTAATTGTAATATTTTGTGTTATGATCATCATTTCTGCAACATGTCCGTCTTACCCCCACTATATGTCCGTTTCACCCGCAGCCTGGAAAAATAGCAGATATTTTTTCGATTTCTAGTTCTTTAAAAAATGATACTTACTGATTTTTGTAACATTATCCCTCTGGGCACTCGAAAGGCAACAAATGGAGCTACAACATAGAGTATTACATGTTGACAAATCCATGCTATTACTATGTTAAATTTCAGTATATCCTTAATATGTCCATATTACCCCCAGTTCCCCTATGTGTGTGACCAACAATTGCGCATCGGTTAAGGTAAAATATGCAGTTGGGCGCAGTGTCGCCCCCCCACCACTTACCCTAACACCTCCACCTTTCATTAACCCCACCCCCCTTGGCTACCCTCGCAACCGCATTAGGGCATTGCAATAAACACTCATTTTTGAAATCTCAAAGGCCTCCTATTGTGACAAGTAGCAAAGTAAGCTCAGTTGCCAAATTTCATATCATTTGGTCAATTGTAGACCTCCGCCCACTTTTCTTGAAGTTTTTGACATTGGTGCTATTGCTATGGGAAAATATAGAGTGTCCCACATTTATACGTACACCCTAATTGTTCAGAATAATTTGTTTTTCTACTCAAACAAACTGCACCAAATGTTTAGCATTTGTTTTGAAGCTTAAGCAGCGATGTTTCTCGAAATTTAGAAGCCCTGGTGTGTTTTGTTCTTTTGTTATGATCGTTTAAGTAAAACAAGTGATGTCATATATTCATAAGTTCACCTTATTATTTTGCCTTTCTCATATAGAAAGGTTATGCAATCACTCTGAACATCGTCAACCTAATCCCGGTCTATCCCCCCATCACACACCATCCTTCCCTCATCAATTCACCACCCCCCACCCCACAAAGGAAAAGTTCCTCCAGAAGAAACTTACCTAGCAGCTTTGTAAAACCAGTGAAAAATTTGGTTTGAAATGATTTTGAATTTGAAAACTACTTTGAAATTGAAACTAATTTAAAATTTGTTAACAAGTTGAAACTTTTTGGCGGGGTCCGATACCCCCCCCCCCCCCAAAGAAAGTAGATAAACCATTGGAAATATTGAAATAAAAATGAATAGTAAAGTTAATAGAGGAGTGATACAAGGTTAATTAAACAAACGCCTAGAAGGAATCAGGTATGAAATGAAAATAAGAGCTTTCCCAGTAGTCAGCCTATAAGATTTCCCTCCCTCGTCAATATTATCCGCTTGCAGGACCCATTAAATTCGATCCTCAAGCCATCGGAGTGGCGTATAGTCCGGAGCGTGGTGTCCCTGAACGGCCCGTCGTCGATAGTGGCACCGTCATCGCTAAAAGCCCGTCAAAAGTGCCCATGAGCACACTGAACCAGCTACGAGGTTCCACCGAGACCTCCGAGTCACCAGCAGGTAGCTGAGTCCAGCCACGAGGTGCCAGAGTGCCCTTGAATCGCCGCCCTGTCGCCGAAGATCAACCGCAGTGATCGCTATCGACGCGCCCGCCAGAAAGTGGCATCGCTGGTCACATCGGACCCAGCCACCCAACAGCCCACGTGTAGCATCGCCACACCAACAGCAGACCATCGCAGCAGCATCCCGTCGTCGTAGCCATCGCAACAGCAGACGACCGTTTCCCGCTTCGTCCCAGCGTTCGCCGGCCGGCCTTGTATACACCTACACTCACACACAAAAATTGTAAGTTACAATAAATAATTGAAAAAAATGAAAAGACCGTGTTTATCTTCTAATTGGGATAGAGTGACATTGAGCCGACCCTGAAGCCTCCGTGCCTCAAGCTCGAGCTAGCCAAGAAAAGAGGCCTTCGGAGCCCACCCTAAACGGTCCCCGTGGCTTGACCAGGGACTAGGGGCAATATAAGCCCTCTGGTCCGGCAAGTAACAAATATGGACTGGATCATGAAAATGTGACTGATTCGCGATATATTCTTCTGTGAATTTTATCACGCACACTATTTGGGATTTTTTTTTGTCAACAGTTTTTTCGGCATTTAATTAGCAAGGGACTGGAAGGTGAAGTATATTTTTCAATATTTAGAGCCATAGTACTCAAGGGAGAGCAAGGTGTTGAAAGGAGAAAGTTTAGAAAAGCGTGGAAGGATCATATATGCAAGCTTAGAGCTCACCGGCGACTTAAACCTTTGTCTGCTACCGTAGTGGTCAGGGTCTTTTGGCATTAGAAATGCGAATCACCTGAGTCTACGGCATGTCCGAACAAGCGTAGAGTAACTTGTTACTTCATGCTGTCGGAACCGACAAAAAGTTAAGTCACGGTAAACTTCCACACAGTCACAATAGTCGATAAAATAAAATCACTCAGGCAGGCAATTGGTGAGGGAACAAACAAAACTGGCTCATTCAATGAGTTTCAACGTCGCAAATGCTTAGTGTGGAAGTTTACCGTGACTTAACTTTTTGTCGGTTCCGACAGCATGAAGTAACAAGTTACTCTACGCTTGTTCGGACATGCCGTAGACTCAGGTGATTCGCATTTCTAATGCCAAAAGACCCTGACCACTACGGTAGCAGACAAAGGGTTAAGTCGCCGGTGAGCTCTAAGCTTGCATATATGATCCTTCCACGCTTTTCTAAACTTTCTCCTTTCAACACCTTGCTCTCCCTTGAGTACTATGGCTCTAAATATTGAAAAATATACTTCACCTTCCAGTCCCTTGCTAATTAAATGCCGAAAAAACTGTTGACAAATTAACTCAATAGGTCGTTAACAAAAATGGTTAACAAAAAAAAATGGTAAAAATATTTGGGATTCTCATCGTTTCTTTTCGTTTTCTATCCAGACATCACCACGAACCTTATCAAAAGAATATCGATTTTCAAGATCCTAATATTTTTTTATATCTAATGCTCGTGTCTATTACTATGGTCGTAGCAGCTGGACACCTCATAAAATAGTGCATGGAATAAAAATGATTCCACGAATAATTCTCCAAATTTTGTGAAATAGTTTCCGGGAAAATTTCATTATCATGTTGCATGAAATTGTAAATGATTAGCGATATCTTCTAAATATCACCAGTACGCATAATAGATTGAAAATCATGTACTAGGCATCATGAACCAATTCACGAATACATGGCTAATATATTATGACTTCGTGAACTATTTCATAAAAATGAACGTGAGTTGTGACTTATACTAGGTATCATTAGTTCACAAATACATGAATTATATTTCGTGAACTATTTCACGAGAACGGATATTGGTACCTAATATATTAGAGATCATGAAATAGTTCACGAGAATTGAATAAATTCATGAATAAAATTTTGAATTTCATGATATAGTTCAAGAGAATATATCCAGAATATTTTGATTTTGTGAACTAAGGCTCCTGTATCTATGAAAATCATCATGAAATGATCTGATCTATACTTGCAAATCGTCGCTGTTGTGCTATCTTATGACAAACGCCATTTTGGGGTGAACTGAGTTAGATATGCCATGTTACTAAATTTTAAAATCTCCATAAAGTCGCGTTTTCAGAATTTTGAAATTCTGCTGGGTTACTGAGATATAGCGAAACACGATTATGACAAGCGCCAATTTCTCGAGTGATCGAGTTGTGCTATCTTATGACAAAGAAAAAAGAGACAACATTCTTAGTTTGTTGGCTTGCTATAAGCCGAAAAGCTTATAGCAAAGCCAACAGATGTCTCTGATGACATAGGTAATTCCTATGCAGATCAACCATAAGCATTAGCTAGGTTCTTGTCTCGGGAGCAAAACTTTTCCTACCATAGTTTTTTTCTGGGAATGGTTGGCTTATATATTCAAGATTATTGAACAAATTTCCTTTTAAGATTTCCACTTGTTTTGGAAAGTATGCCGAAATGTAGTGATGGATTATGCAAGAAGAATATTTGTTTGGTCTAGTCACCTGTCAACAATAACATTGTATGATAGACATTGTCTCTAAATTGTCAATGAAACCAACTTTTGTTTATTGTTTTTCCTGAATAAAGGAGGAAAAATGGGAAAACTTTGTGTTCCAATACTATCATTTTGCAACCTGATATTGCTGCTATCGCATGGAAAAGAATAATATTGGACATAGTGATCTATAACGCATAATTTTACGAATCAGTTATAATTCATTTTTATATGAAATCTGCTGTGCACATTTGTGACACGTCATACATATTTTATCATGAATACAGACTTATGACACGTATGCGAGCGACTTTGGTTTACATTTTACGCAAAAACTGTAAGTGTAGTCAACCGATCTTCACACAAATCGAGAGATTACTTCAGAAAAGATAGAAGCATCGAATGTCTTCTCTGAAAAGCTTCTAGCATTTATAAATTTTAGGATATTCAATCTCAAACTTTGAAAATCGTTTTTCTCGAAAAGTGCTAAATGGCGCTTGTCATAAGATAGCACAACAGCGACGAAATAGCAATGGATTTTTAACATTTGAAGTATTACTATTGTATCAGTTTACATGGGAACTTCCTATGTGGCCGCAATAAACAACCTGTAAATCCGGAACCAAACGCCAGATATGAACGAAATTCAATGACAGTCCATGAGAGTATTGTATCTTTCATTTGAAACCAAGTTTGTAAAAATCGGTAAATAATTTGCTGAAAAAAGGTATGACATTACGATCTTGGAAAGTACCTGGGGGCATCAAGAACCGTCATAGTTGACCAATGTGGTCAAAGCTTAAAATGAAAAAAGGCCTAAAATGATCGTTAGTGACCTAGACCTGTAAACCCGAGCTATGTTGCACCCTTTTTAATGTGTATTACACCATTTGGACATCATGGTGTTACCATTTTATATGGGAATCTGCTGGGTAGCGCACTCTTCAACCCGTAACTCCGGAACCAGATGTACGATCGATAAAAAAAAATTCAATAGCAGCTTATGGGAGCGTTATACCTTTCATTTAAAATCAAGTTTGGGCGGTTCGGTTCAGCCAGAAAAGAAAATAAAAGAAAACTGAGTGAGTACATACATACATTTTCCGATCACGACGAGCTGAATTGAATGATATGTAAGATTCGGCCCTCCGGGCCTCGGTTAAAAAGTAGACTTTCACATTGATTGCATATCCTTTCTAGGAATCTAGGAAAAAACATGTTTTAATTCACCTAGTAGGGCAATTGTGCCTTTCTCATTTATCCATACTATGATTCATTAGGTTTTGTACAATACAATTGTGGAAATTACAAACATTCTTATTATTCTTAGCACGAATTCCACGACTACCACGAAAGTAGATGCTAACTCACTTTAAATAAAGAAGTATAATATTATTTAGCATAATCAGCATGAGTTCCATGTTATCATCAAGTGATTATATTTTTAAATGTTGGTGTAATGGGTTTCGAAGTGGAGGATGTGGGGGATTAGTAGAGTGGGAGTGGAGGATGCGTCAGAAATCCTTCATCTT
This sequence comes from Topomyia yanbarensis, assembly GCF_030247195.1. NCBI lineage: Eukaryota > Metazoa > Arthropoda > Insecta > Diptera > Culicidae > Topomyia > Topomyia yanbarensis. Next base: position 427,720,598 of record NC_080671.1, on the reverse strand, counting down.
ATTTCGGTGTACGGGGTGGATGAAGCAAATGCGGTATGAGGGTGGTCCAAGGGACGGAGAGTAATGAAAGAGGGAGGTGTAATGTTAAGGGGGAAGGGTGGCAACGCAATATTCAACTGCATATTTTGCCTTCCATTTGAGACTTGGTTTGAGAAAATCGGTTCACTCATCACCGAAGAACCGATGTGACTTTAATTGTGGAATATGCCAGGAATCCGGAACTTCCGGAACCGTCGACAGTGGATAATATATTCAAAGAATGTTTGATCGTTAATCAGTGATCTAGACGTGCGTATCGAAGTAATTTGGTAAGCATTTCAATAGTTTTTAGCCATTAAAGTATTACGATTGTGCCGATTTATATGGGAAATTCCAGTGAACCGAATGAAATTCAGCAGCAGTCAATGGTATTACGGTATCTTTCATTTGAAGCCAAGTTTGTAAAAATCGGTAGAGAATTCGCAGAGGAAAAGGTGTGATATTACCTTAGGAACCTTGCGAGTTCCCCGGGGTCATCAAGAATCGTCATAGGTGGCCAATGTGGTGAAAGCTGCTTTGATTGATCATTATAGATCTATACCCGCAAATCCAAATAATGTGCGATCCTTTTTGATATGTATTACATCATTCGGACATTACGATGTTACCAGTTTATATGGGAATTTGCTGTGTGACCGCACTCTTCAACTCGTAACTCCGGAACCGAAAGTTGGATCAACTCAAAACTCAATAGCAGCTTATGGGAGCGTTATACCTTTCAGATGAAACTATGTTTGTGAAAATCGGTTCAGCCATCTCTGCGAAAATTGTGAGTTTAAATGACACACACCCACATACACACACACAGACATTTTTCGATCTCGACGAACTGAATCGAATGGTATATGACACTCGACCCTCCGTGCCTTGGCTAAAAAGATTTTTTCGGTGATTGCGTAGCCTTTCTTTATATGAGAAAGGCAAAAAGATTTGTAATGGCCTAACGTTATTGTATGATACCATTCTACTCGGGTAGCTTTTTTAAGCTTACGAATCCATTAATGTTGATTTACTGTAAAATCACTTGTGCTAGGATACGTGATTCAGAAATACGGTGATATATATTATTGCCATTTTTTCGGATACTTTACCACAATCATTACAATCTTTCTGTATCCAACACGCAGAAAAGATTCAGAAGTGTGGCCAAACTAAGAGATAAATTTGAAAGCATAGTGTAGTGTAATTTAAAGTATAATCAAGCAATTACTTCAAATGATATAATTGACTGCTGATTGTAAAGAGCTTAATTTCCTCTGCACATAACATTCGGCTCGGGACAATGCAATGTTTGATGTGAAACTAGTTATTACTAGTTGCAACAACATAAAGTACAAAGTTACTTCACGCTCGTCCGGACATGCCGCAGACTCAGGTGATTCACATTTCAAATGCCAAAACATCCTGACTCCTGCGGTAGAAGACAAAAGCTTAAGTCACCAGGAAACTCTAAGCTTGGGGTGGGCGTAGCGTAGTTGGTAAATCGATTGCCTAGTACGCAGCGCACCTGAGTTCGAGTCCCGACCCCGCACATAGGGTTAGAAATTTTTCATAAGAGATTTTTCTAACCCGAAGAGGCGAATGACCTTTAGGTTAAAACCTCTATAATCGAAATAAAAAAAACTCTAAGCTTGCTCATATGACACTATTCCACGCTTTTCCCAACTTTCATCCTTCAATTTCTTGCTATTTATTGAGTACAATGGCTTTTAATACTTCCAGTCCCTTGCTAATTAAATGCTGTTACAACAGTTTAATTTTCCCATCTGTATATTGAAAATCCTTGCTCCCACTTGAGTACTATGGCTCTAACATTTTCTTAACTTTCCCCTTTTTAATAATCTCTAGCAGTATCGTAGTTTTTAATGGGCTTCCGTCAAAATTTCGCCAATTTGCTGTTTTGAGTTGAACCATATTAGGCTTGATCAAACAAAATAATCCAACGGATTATGATTTGGAAACCTAGGAGACCATCACCAGCTTTCAACGACATTTGCTGAATGAGAAGGCTCTTGCTAAGACACGTAATTGTAATTTCCAAACATGTTTAGACCACTTATTCCAAACTTATTGTTTTATAATATGAACACGCAATCGTGGCAAGGAATTGAAAGTTTAATTGTAATACTGGTATAATAATGATACACGCATTACGACTAGCTCTCAGTCATTCTGAAATGGGTCATTGGAAGATCGGTAGAGCTAACACCTACTACATCCCGAGATTAAGTTATTTGCTTGAAGTGATTGGACCATATGCAGAAAACTTTTTTTCATAATACCGCTGCCGGCCAGTGGGATTTGGAAGGTTAACACACACACACAACACATATTAGTGTTAACGTTCACATTTGTTCCAACACTTTTGCGCCTCAATTTAAGTCATGCGAAAAAATTAGCACATTTATCTACATTTATAGAAAAACTCATCTAACATTTGTTCCTTCACGAAAGACTGACTTAGCCGAAAACAACGAACCTACTTAATTATAATTGGTAACTAAGTTGTTTAACGAAAAAGTGCGTCGCACATTAACATTCATCATTTTCACTGCCATTCCTTTCAAATCACTTTCCTAGGCTACAGATGCTAAACCCAGTCATAAAACAGTATCTGTTTCAGTGTGCCAAAGCAGTTTCAGATTTTTCCCAGCATCGAAAAAACAAACTAATCCCCACTAACCGAAGCCGTTTCGAATCAAATTCAAGCTTGCCTATGCTTATGATGCGATTATTTTCAGAAAAATCATAAACCACCTTGCCAACGGTGCAACCGGTAGTTGGAAAAATGGGTCAAACCGAAAAAAAAATCCGACGAAAAAAAACAGAACCAACAGACGGAGTAACTCGCATAGTCTTAGCCTCCCTTTAACGAGCAGGTATCTAGACGCGGCAGTAGCCGCGAAAGGCCGTCGTAATGAAAGTGGAAGTATCTAGTCATAATAACGAAATACCGCGCCAGATAGCGGCTGGCTAACCAGGTAGGTGGTAGCGGCGTGATTCGCGCATAAAAATCCGAACTTCCGAATGGCAAACAGTTCAGATATATATAACGCAAGGGACGGTAAGACGTGCGACGAAAGGCAGCGGAGAGGGCGCGGATAGTGAGTGGAGCTTCGAATCGAACCGATTGGAATTGGATTGCAACGGGTTTCCCGCTCAATTCGGAAGCGGGATTTCGCACAATTCGAACAGGTGTTAATTAGGCTAACGCTTCAATGAGATGGACGTTGGATTGTTTGTATATCGTATTATTATTATCATCGTCATCATTATCGTCCTCAGTGTGGAATAGATTCCACTTTTCTCGAGCACTATGCACCAGGAAGGGAATTTGAGATGTTTCCCATTATTGGCATATATAATTTTTCAGGTTAATAGTAAATCAAACAATTTCAATAACCACTATCACCTGTTCAGTACATTTAATTATTTTGTCCCGAACACTTTCTCCGGTCAACTCAAACTTGCTGTACTTGTTGAAGAAATTTATCCCGGAAAAAAATTTCACTAGTTTATGAAAATTCCCTCATAAATATTTTATCAAAAAGGTAGCTTCCGACCCAGTGCTGAGAGACTTGAGTATTCAAATCAGCTCATTAAATCTGTCGAAATAGCGCTCGGAACAATCCCATACTTAGAGGTTAGAGGTGGGCTACCGCAAAAAAAACACACAGGTACAACAACTTGCGCTCTAAATTTCAAGCAATTTCTCCGTTAGATTATGCATTTCCTGTGAAACTATGCTGACTGACGAAGACCACGGGAGATGGAAACGAGGAAGAATGGGAACATAAAGAAGGCAATTCGAGAGGTTTTACAATATACTTAAATACTTTTACCCTTTCGCTCAACGCAATATTTGCCTCATCTTGCGAGTGTTTTATCTTTCCATATATTAACTAACTCATCACCTCCGACAGATCATTAAAGTTTTAACACACTATCCGCGAACTTTTCAGTTTGGCCGCCGGTACGTTATGGAATCTCTCCGTTGCAAAGTAACGAGATGGTCGTAAATCTGTGCGAGCCACGAGACAGTTCTGTCAAGCCGAAGTACTCGTTAAAGTAATTGACTGGTTTATGACCTAATTTCCGAGGCGTAAAAGTTCTGCCAAGTTGCCGTTAATTTCTTACATTCAACGTTACGGTTTACAACAGTCACCGTTCACCACGTTCATTTCTGTGGTGGGAATGTGTAGAAACTTTGCGTGGGCTTTCGTTCTTGGTGGAATCGAGAACTGAAAGTCTCTTTGCTGACCTGCTTCCAAACAGTAGGAATAAGAGCTAATAAAAACAGTGCACTCTTCTAAATTTCTTGAATCTTACAGATTCTAATTTCTTATATTTAATTAGTAACATAATGTCTTGCCATTCGTCATATTCACTTGTAATAACCAGTTTTCAGTCGTTAGGATAACATTAAACAATGCGAAACAGTTGATGCTTATTTTAGGCCGCTCAAAATTATTTCATATCATCAGTTTGTTTACTACTTCTAATTAGTTTTTTTAGAATATTTGAAGCTTTTCCTTTTACTAGTTAGTCTTCTGTAAAAATAATCTTGTTTCTAGATATTTCCTCGCTATTCACCATGACGTATTTTTTAGCACTTGATATGTCTCCCGGTGACAAAACATTAAACTTTTGAAACGAGCGCAGATTCCAGCACACTTTTAATCGAATCGATCCAATATGCCTCTTCCCAGCACACTTGTGGAATGCTCTAAATTTGAGTAACCAATATGCATGGAAAATTCATCTTACTATCAACCTAATAATCAATAATAAGTCATTTTAAATACTGTTTGGAAGTCGCTTTTGGAAAAATATACGGCAGCTTTGCTTGTCATGAAAATATTTGTTTTTCTACTATTGTGCATTCAAATTTCTGCTTACCGGTATTTTTAAATTAGTTTTTTTAAACAACAGTTATGCTTAAAACTGCTGATATACTGCATCAAGCATCTGAAATATGTACATGAGTTATTTAGTTACGAGATCAGAGGTAAGTGGCGCCGGATCGTGCAGTCTTACCTCGATTAAATCATCATCCATATATACGAAAATGCTGACTTTCGAAAGCGTGCTGTATGTTGTATCACTTTAAAATCGTCTCTAGTACTGAACATTATCAGTACATTATTTTTGATATGGTTAAATTGCTTGTTCCGAATAGATTGGATGGGCAGCTATTTGCCCAAGATCGACACTCGTCGTACCGTAATAGGCCCGTTGCAGACTCCCAAGATTATTTTTCCCTTACATAATGTGTACAAAAAACACAACACACCGATACAAAATTTGGCAGAACTAACACATCGGTCAGAGAAATTTCGATCAATTTATATTCAATTTCGAAGTAGAAAATGACAACACTTTAAAAAATACAGACTGCAACTGATTTTCAGAAAATCTTTCGCAAGCTATGCGAGAAACAGAAATTTCCCAGCCAGTTTCGGGTAAAGCCTACAATATCAGGTACTAACAGTACACAACAATTTTGTGAAATGTTCCATATAAGTTCGCTGCAAACGTGTCTGTAATATCATCCTTGCGGTGTTTAAAGGTGACGGACGGAGTATTTTCCGAGAGACAGTAGAAGCAGATCGGTTTACTGAGCAGACGATCTACTGGGGAATATAACCCGTATCTTCCCGAATGCCGAACACATTATCGAAGTCTCCGCGTTTAAAATCATACATATTGAACACCATTCGAACATATCTGATGAGCTTTCGAATCAAAGATAGTAGCAGTAGCAGATATCCCAAGAGTATTTCTGAGATTTGTGATAACCTGTCTAATGAAAGCAATTGGCGTTACTGGTTACCGCGCCTACATACCCACCTACAAAGTTGAGATCGACGGTGTGATTACCGATTTGAGTTTTTCATGTGTGGATCACTATGCACGGGATTAGCTGTTTAAAGGTCGAAATGTGGGGTGAATTTTATTTGGATTCCTTTGCCTGTTTACGTCTTGTTCGACGACACTGTGTCTATCGCGGGGAGAGCATACATCACCTATTACCCTGCTCAACGTACAAAAATCACCCAAATAATCTGAAGCGTTCTCTGAAAAGACGCGTTAAGCACGCTTTTTCCAGAAATAAGAAAGAGAGCTAAACTATTATCCACGACAAATCAGTTTGCTTTAATGGCCCGGGGAGAGTTCAACTCTGACGATCCCCATGGGGATATCTAAATAAACCTGAATGAGCCTGACAGAGCCTTGGCGTGGTCTTGTGCTACCTTTAGTGGAGTCTCAGTTTTACGTCCCTTGGGTGTTCATATTAGCTTTCTTTTTCAGTTCGACTTTTGGATAATAATTTTGAATCTACCTGCAAATGGCACACTAACGTAAATCTGGCGCCAATCACACACTACGGGCCTGGGAGTGACATGCAGAAGATATGAAATATTATGACTGGAGCACATAGTGGAAACGAAAAATTTATTTATGACAGATGTAATGATCGCTTCTTTATAAGGAAACTGTGCGTATTTGCAAGGAGAAATAACTGTTAAGATAAGATGCTTTGTATCATGTTGTTTCAAGCTCGCTATTGGAAGCTGTCTCTATCGCATAGTATGGTTGTGCAATGGGGTATGTTTCACCTGGGTAGTATGTACGGGCTCTAGCAATAGCAAACGTCGAGCTAACATTCCTTCCTTTCCTTTTTTTGCAATCAACTTTTGGCCCAGGCCGGCGCCGCTTAAAACATAAAACATAAAACATAAAACATAAAACATAAAACATAAAACATAAAACATAAAACATAAAACATAAAACATAAAACATAAAACATAAAACATAAAACATAAAACATAAAACATAAAACATAAAACATAAAACATAAAACATAAAACATAAAACATAAAACATAAAACATAAAACATAAAACATAAAACATAAAACATAAAACATAAAACATAAAACATAAAACATAAAACATAAAACATAAAACATAAAACATAAAACATAAAACATAAAACATAAAACATAAAACATAAAACATAAAACATAAAACATAAAACATAAAACATAAAACATAAAACATAAAACATAAAACATAAAACAAAACATAAAACATAAAACATAAAACATAAAACATAAAACATAAAACATAAAACATAAAACATAAAACAAAACATAAAACATAAAACATAAAACATAAAACATAAAACATAAAACATAAAACATAAAACATAAAACATAAAACATAAAACATAAAACATAAAACATAAAACATAAAACATAAAACATAAAACATAAAACATAAAACATAAAACATAAAACATAAAACATAAAACATAAAACATAAAACATAAAACATAAAACATAAAACATAAAACATAAAACATAAAACATAAAACATAAAACATAAAACATAAAACATAAAACATAAAACATAAAACATAAAACATAAAACATAAAACATAAAACATAAAACATAAAACATAAAACATAAAACATAAAACATAAAACATAAAACATAAAACATAAAACATAAAACATAAAACATAAAACATAAAACATAAAACATAAAACATAAAACATAAAACGTACTGGAGGAACACTACAGTAAGATTCCGTTTTTGGCGCGTTCCATTTTTGGCATGCTCCATTTTTGGCAACAAAAAAGATCCGTTTTTGGCAGCATTATTTTTGTTCATAGTAAATCCTTTGAAAAATGCTCAAAAATCATTTTGTTGTAATAATGGATATCGCTTTTGACTTTATTTCCAAACATAGGAGTCATATTTACTATATTTTATGGGGGCGGGTATAGCGAATAAAGTTAAATTTGTTGATTTTTTCTATTATTTCATTCCACTTCACATATTCTTATATAATTAATGTTCTTGTAACATTTATGATGTCACAAATTGAAAATGAAAGCTTTTAAGGTAAGGTTCCATTTTTGGCACGGTTCCAGTTTTGGCAACTGAAAAAAAAATTGTTGCCAAAAACGGAATCCTACTGTATTTTAGACTAAACTGCTTGCAGTTCGGAGATGTAGCTCTATTCGAAAGGATTGTTGTTTTCATCTGAACAATAAGACAGGGCTACGAAAAAAAAACAAACATTAAATGCATTTATCATGTGACGTAGTAGCCAAACGCAACACGACATCACGATTTACTTTAAGCTTCAAGCCTCAAAAGTAGTTGCAGCGCTATTTAAGTTCGGTATATCTCCCCTGTTTATCCACTGTTTTTCAAGTGATCAGAAATTTTTGACACATATGTTAGCTCCAAGTATATAGATGTATTTAGATGCCACAAGATTGAATATCGGTTTGTTTACTTCTTTATTTCTAGCATCGACACCACAAACCCATTGATCCCAACAGTTATTCTTTTTATCCTAGTTACATCCTTAATAGACAAAATCTTATTTTTAATCATATTTATACACCCAAGATATCGCTAATTATTTACAATTTCATGCAACATGATAATGATATTTTCCTGTGAGCTCTCACAAAATTTGGAGAATTATTCGTGGAATCATTTTTATTCCATGCCCGGTTTTATGAAATGTCCAGCTGCTAGCGACCATAGTAATAGACACGAGCATTCGATATAAAAACAAACTATTAGGACCTCGAACATCGTTATTCGTTTGATAAGGTTAATGGTGATGTCTGGATATAAAACGAAAGCTGCGCTGAGAATTCCAAATAGTGTGCGTGATATAATTCACAGATATCGCGAATCAGCCACATTTTTATGATCCAGTTCATATTGTCACGTTATTTCGAATAAAAAAAACCGATAGTAACCAGAGAGTAATAGATCACAATTAGACGAAGAGAATTTACGAATACCATGGTAAAACTGCTGATATCATGAACATTAGTCATATTATTCTTTGTTTCAAATTTGGAAGTAAGTTCTAAAACAAAATATTACGATAACATGAACAGCAGTTACAAACATCGTGACTTAGATCCTGAAATCATGAACACAAATTACACAACTCGTGACAAAAAAATCTAAAATCGTGACAAAGATCCTGAAATCATGAATTTAAATCCCGCTAGTTTGACAGAAAAATGCGATAAATAAATTTTAACTTAGTTTCAATTTTAAAGTAGTTTTCAAACTCAAAATCATTTCAAATCAAATTTTTCACGGGTTTTACAGACCTATTAGGGAAGTTTATTTTGTCGGCCAACAATTTCAAGCTATTTGTAACTCATTTTAATTATTCTTACATCATTATATACATTAATTACCGGATTATATGGAAATTTCGCATGTGGCCGCATACTTCAACCCGTAACACAGGAACCAGAATTCCGATTCAAAGAAAATTTAATAGCATTCAATAGGAATATTGTAGCTTTCATTTGAGACTCATTTTGTGAAACTCGCGTTAGGCATTTCTGAGAAGCAGATATGAATTTAACTCAGGAACATAACCACTTTCCCGAAGCTTCCAGTTCCGCCGAAGTTGTCCAATGTGGTCAACGTGGATTTGATTGAGCATCAGTGAGCTGAACCTATAAATCCAAACATTTTCGAACACATTTTATGAAGTTTTGCGTCTTTTAGATACCATGCTAATTCCGATTTATATGGGAAATTCATGCGTGACCCCACTCTTCAACTTGTAACTCCGGAACATGCTGTATTGTTTTCTGCTTTGGAAATTTCAATTAATTTATACTATCCGTACCGGTAGCACACGACACCAAAGGAATGCAGTATTCTCAATTCCTTCCCTTACTACAATATCAATTCTATGGATACCAGACGAGAATTTTCAGATTATGTTTCAAATATATTCTTTAGATACTTCTTTCTATTTCATTGCCATAAACTGTATTTTAACATTAGATGTTTATTGAATTGAATTGTACTCTATTTCACCCCTTTTGTGTATCTGACATCGCACATCCATTTGTTTTCTTTGTGAGAAAAAGACTAAGAGCGCCTTTTTTTGTAGTTTACTTAGCGCTTTCAGTGCAGATAGCTAGAATGATTAGAGATCAAAACCTAGTTGGCGGGCCCCTGCTTCTAGCAGTTTGCTTATGCGTAAACACGGTACTGATGATAAGATGCTTGTATCATCTAGTGATCGAGTGATAGTTGAAAGTCTCAATTCGCGCAAAAGTCACCAATTTGTGCAGACCACTCCAAATTTCTCTTTCAGTTCCATTTGTTTCATTCAAAAGCGAACCGACGCTACTTCACTCATGATTGAAGTAATTTCGCGAAACATTTCCCGCACTACAGGAAAAAACATTTAGATCTTACTGATTTGTGTTATTTCGTCTGTTATTGTAATAATATACAATTTGCGAAACGGAAACCACAATCCCGTCATCAAATGCCATGATGAGTACGTCCCATCCACGTAACCACTGGTCGCGAAAAACATTGTCTAAACGTTCCATGCCCCGAACATCCAAGTAAACCAGTCATTCATAGCTCACAGTTAGCCAGTGCGAAAAAAAGCGAACATTCCAACCTGAAAAGCAAAACAATCATCTTCGCACTTCCTGGCCAGCGACAGTCTACGCGGGTGTCAAACAATTTCCCCCGCGCCACATTCCCAGCGCCGTCTATTGTATTCCATGAGAAAATTTGACTTTCTTCATTGTAGAGTTTCAACTCGACTAATCGCCATACTTTCTTCTCACTTTCAGACGCAGTTCGGAGCAGCGCGGCTCAAAATGATCTAACCGAGCGTTCCAAAAAAACTCCTACAACTACCTATCGAATCTTTTATTTTAGAAGGCATATTTTTAAAATAAAAGATCATTTATTCTCTGTCTCTCTCTCTCGCTGTACCTCGAACTGACGCAACTCTGTCCGCGCTTTCCCCTTTCTTTCATTTCCCACCGGCGCTAAGCCGCAACGGAAACGCAAATAAAGACAATTGTTGTAAGTACCCCGTGCGCGACGGTGACAACTTCAATTCCTCCCCTCTGGCGATCGACGGATGATCACGAGAATGCGGTTACCAACGGCAGTGATAGTGCTGCTGCTGCTGCTTTGCCTGCAGTTCGGTGACAGTTTGGTGAGTTCGCACGGTGACGATGCGATAGACACCCAGGACGATCGGGAGCTGAAAACTAACGACGATGGGTACGATTTCCTGTCGATCGATCAGCTGTTCATGAATAACCCTCAGTACGCCAAACTTCTGAGTGATCTACAGTCGCAAACGTTCGGTAAAAACTGGCGACGGAAGCGGGATACCGAAGATGTGCCGTCCGACGAAAGTCCCGTTGAGCAACCTGTGGAGGAAACGAATGCCACAACTCCGGAACAGGCGGAAATTATCGAAGTGACGAAAAAGGTGGAAGAACCGAAACAACCCGAAGAAGTAGTTAAAGATTTTCCGGATGCGGAAGGACGCACGACCCCGCTGCGAACGGTTAGTGTGTCATCCACAACCGCAGCCAGTTCGTTTGGATTTTCCGGTTCAACGGAAGCCGAACGTGTCCGAACGGATGAACCCACGACCAGCGCATCTCCGATTCGGAGCAGCACTCCTCGGCGACTACTGCACAAGGGCAGCAACAAAAACAAAAACAAGGGAGCCAACAAACCGGGATCGCACAGTACAAGCGGCGGCGGCGGTCCCAATAGCAGCAATAACAACATCCACAAAACTCAGGATTCCGGTAGTTTAACCGCCACCAATGTGAACAAATTTACCGTGACTAACACGCCGGCTTCAACGTCGCCGGTGTCCTCGTCGTCACCGGTCGCTGCGCCCTACACCAGTTCTAGCCTCGCCAGCAGTACCAGCAACATGGCAGCCGCGGCCGCGTCCGTTGCGAACGTGACCACACCAGGAAGCAACAGCAGTAAAGATAAGGTAGGTGCGGGTACCCTGAATGGGCCGGGGGGTTTTATGGGTTGGAATATTGCCACCAGATGATGCAGGCCCCAAAACAATGTCATGGCTTCGCTTCGGTGTTGTTGGTAGTCGTTTAAAAATTGCAGACGGTCGTCGATTTTTATGTAGGCGAGTGAAATCTGCCTCCTGCTGCTGCTGCGAAAAATAAACGCGGAAGCAATTGAGTGAGGGTAGCAGTTGTTTTAAAGCCTTCACTTACAGTTGTAATTTTACGGGTATACGGATCGCATTTCGATGGATTGGGCACTTGGACAAATTAGCGGTAAACAAAGTTCAGCTACTCTCTGTTCTGGGTCAGTCTCTATCTAGCAGCAGGGATGCCATCATGCCTGATTTATCTGGCACAGTCAGAGTTTTTAGCAGCTTCCAGACAAAAAGACAAACCTCTCATTCTGCCAGATTTTTAAGATTTAGAAGCAACTACACACACATTTTGGAAATTTGGGTAATAATGTCCCAAATTTTACAAAAATCTATTGACACAGGTTGTATGAAAACTAAAATGTATGCCAAATTTCGATGACTTTGAGATCGCTGTCAAGTGCCAGATCTTGCCAGACATTTTTAGTTGAACTGCCAGATTTTCTTTGAAAAATAGTGGCAACCCTGCTCGGCAGTGCGCTCTAGGTTCCAACAATGCTTAGGAAGTGTAAAGACCACTGGCAACCACAGGAACAGGCTCGGAGGGTACGTGCTCCTATTAAAGCTGAAAATTTTCATGATATTGCTTGTGGCACTAAAAACTGAATTCTAACCGAACTGCGCACTTACTATTTTTCTATTAAATTCTTCTCACTTGTTAGTTCTACTGGCCTGTCTATCAAAGTACCATCTCTATCACTTGAAATACATGTGTTTTGACAGCTCGCAGTTTTCAGTAGCAGTTTGATCACTCGAACTTTGAAAGTGCGGAGTCCAGGTTGGTGGGAAGCGCGCAATAGTTTGTTTATTTTATTTTAGCTAGTATTGGGACACGAGGGTCTGTCGACCGGTGAAATGTACATTATGTTTCAAATGCGAAACATATGCCAAATTTCATGCAAAGCGAAAAGAGTCATATCTAATATTTGATATTTCTGTTCTGGAGGGTTGTAGAAAAAATTTGGGTTGATCTTTCCACAGTTTCAAGTATGAAATTTTTAAATTGAAATAAAACTAGTGAAGATATTATATTAAAATCTACTTTTTGTAAGACACATATATTATGCTTGGAAAAGACAAGTGGTTTGAATGCACTATCGGAATAATAAAATTATCTGAGATATGGGAGAAAACGAGTGGATAGCGAGCCCAGGATAAAGATCAATATTAAACTTAAAGTTTCATGAAGAACGACCAAGACATAACGAACTGACCAACCTTCAGTATTGGCCAGACCATCAGATTGCTCTCAGAACTCCTCTTCAAAGTTCTATATTTTCAGTGCCAGGTAATCCAGGCATAGAGGTGAGGGTGAAGATGATTATCGGCGGATCGGCACTACACCGAGTTGATAGAATGACGTTGATGTGGCGGGAAGGTATTAAGAGCTGAGCATTTTCATTTCAAGTGAAGAAAAATAATGTCAATCCTAACTCGATATTTTTATCACATTCAAACTGTCCTCATTTATTCTGCGCGATAATTGATTTACGTTGTCTGGTTATTTTATAATTTAAAATAAAGACCGACTTTTTAAAAGAATCTTAAGAAAGAAGCGACGGTTAAGTGATAATTCATGTGTTCCGAAAACGCAAAACGGATAGAAAATGTGAAGTATTGAATGTGCTTCTGCTAAAAAAGTAGAAAATTCTATTAAAATAGTTCAAGCTGAGAAAACTGTTTTGACCTTTAAACTAAAATTTCTAAAAAAAATCAATTTTTAACAGTAACTAGAAGATTATTTCCAACAAGAAACTAGATATTAATCATTCACAAACTATTTTCAGAATTATTTCGCATATATAAAATTTTAATAAAACCTACAAATAAAAATTAGCCAGATCAAAAAAAATAATCTGCATCGATATATCTTCAAGATGGTGCATCCTGACTTTTGTATTATGCTAGATCTTTCGCTGAGGAGAAAATTGTAGTTAAAAACTCATGTTTCTCCACTAAGAAGAAAACGGAACGAAACCACTTTTGCAGGTGAAGTGCAAAAAAAACTGTAACTAAATTAATTATGGAAATTGCATTTCAACTTCGTCTCATTAGAATCCGCTAGAAACTCAGTGCCAGAACTAACTTAGCACCGGATCGACGTTAGCTCCAAAACGAAGACACAAGCTTATCTCTGGCACTAAGCAAGTGTCGGATTCTGATGAGACGAAGCTCAAATTCATTAACTAATCTAATATCTTTCTTTGCGGGTTTTAAAAATATATTAATTTCACAGGAAAAGAATAATTTTCATATTGATTGCATTTTTTATACCTGTTATATGATATGTAAGAGAAGACAAATTTTTCCATCCCTCTGAGATAAGACATAGCACGATATTTTCAAACTCCCGCTCCTCTTATGTGCCCATACGTAATTAGTGGGTGACCCCAAACTCTAAGCTTCACAAAGTGTTTCACTTTTCGAATAATCGGTCTTATACGAAAAGATCGGAAATCAATAGCCACCGTATTGCTTGCTTCTACGACTCACTCATCTTGTTTGTTTACCACGAAAAGACTGAAAGAAGTAATTTCTTTGGATCTTCAGACAATGCCCACAAAATTAAAATAACTGTTTCTTGTTGATTTCTTTGTTTTGGCGGAAACATAAAGAAAATCGCAATATTGTCCCCGTTGTTTTCAAAGGTTGGTTGATAATACTAAGATGAACGAGTACTATTCATTGTGGGAAATCCACGATCACTGCTTCACGAAGTTTTGCACAACACTGAAAAGGCCTTTTCGCTCAAGCAATCTAGCTTGCACGGAAACGCTACCGATCGCATAGCAACTAATATATTAGTCGAATTTCTGAAATCGATTGGTTAAAATTTGGTACAGCTAAACGATTGTTGATTTTTCTAAACTTTCATTTTTGTTTTTGAATGAACAAAACAATTGCTGAAACAACTAAATCATCTAGTTGAAAATGTGATGCTGTCAGTTAGCAAAGACACACATCATCTGAATCAGCTCATTGAATAGCTCTATCAACTAATATAATTGTTGATTTCAAGATTGGTGCGAGTTGAAATTGAAAACCAATTTCAATCAATTGTTTTGTTAATTTAGCTCCTAAACAGTTGTTATAGCTAATGAATTTATTAATTTTATGATTTCGGAAAATTTAAAGCAAAATTATAGTTTAATAGGTTTATTGCTCGATGCTCTGGATAAAAATTTAGAATAGTCCTGGCAAACATCTTTGGTAATATAGACAGTCCACTGAGAGCAAATAGCCTTATAAGTTAGATAGTCGTCATAGAAGGCATGCTGGACTCAAAACGTATGAGCTGTGACGACAATATGTAAAAAGGCACCGGAAACCAAAACATCCTGGTAGAGCATTGGTCCCCCACAAGGGTGACACTGCCGGATATTCATAGTTTGTGATGGAAGGTGTGAGATCGGTTATGCTCAGATGAATATCGATCCTGAAACAAGGCACAATCATTGAAGAAAATACGAAACTAATTTTGCTAAGCAAATAAATCACCTAGATAATATATTAACGTAGTTTCATAAAAGTGCATTTTTTATTCTATTTACAATATATAGCATGATGGGGTTTCGTGCAGAACTTCAAAAACAAAACTTTTCTAGCGAACAAAATTTCAACTCAGAATCGAAAATAAGAATATGAGTTAGGTTTAACATTAAAGGTCCATTAGTGCATAACGATGAAAACTTTTATTAATTATTACCGCTGTAATTTTTTGAAAACTTCAATCGATAAGAGTATCCCAGTATTATATGGCAAACAATCATCTAAAAAGAAACAAGTCGCCATTCAGTAAGTCTCCACTTATCCAAACCGTCTAAAATTTTTATAACATACAAGTAATAATTCCGCTTAGCTTTATGTTGTACTACCAGCCTTACTCTGTGTTACAACGGATGGCTTTATCGAAAGTTACTGTTATACATAATTATTTACATATAAACTTTGAATATGATGCGGGAAATCATGAAGCAGTAAATCGCCCCCGAAATTTGCAATCATTTGGGATAACAAAAGGAACTTATGAGCTTTTCGATTGATGTGCACCGATGTAGTGGAGTGCACTGGTTTTGCACTCTCTAGCAGAAGTGCAGGAAACTAGGTATGTTCCATTGACACTTCTACTAGAAAGTGCAAAAACAGTGCACTCCATTGTACCGGTGCACTGCCATCCAAAAAAGCATTAGAGTGCTGTGTTGAAAAATACATATAGCGAGCCACTCCAATGTGCATCTGCATGTGCATTTGGTTCATTATCTAACACTACAGGGATAAAAGTGAGTGCTCCAAATTTGATTAAAATTTGAAATATTGTTTCTTGTCAGAAAATTTTTAGGATAGAAAAAATTGTATCAGGCTCACCTATTCGTTTGCTGAATAAACCATAAAACTTGAGCGCAATGGATGGTTAGGCATGTTTGTCCACGACGGAATGTAGTACTGTGGCTGCCCTTATGATGTAAATACACGCATACATACGCACATACATATTTTCCCGCAATTAGTTATCTAGATACAATTAAGCAGGTGATGCGAGAGCACCTAATTCTGCAGATATCCTCGGTCGGATTCCATAGTATGTAGCCAAGTAGACCCAGCTGGGCTTGGTTGTCCATAATAATGTTGCTATGTATTTTGCTATGTGTCAAAACTTGCTTCTTCGGTTTGAGGTCAGCCCGTATTGTCATAAATATGACGAGCCGCGATGGTCTTGTTTAAACTTATCCTGTCATGTTGGTAGTACCAATTTGGATGACCGTTTCCATAATTTGAGAAACCCGTTGTCGACCTTGACTAAAACAAATTTTACTCTACTTATTACACCAACATTCAATCGCCAGAGTTATGGAGATGTTCTACTGCCGAATCAGATCAGCTTTGCGCCCGAGGGATCTAAAATTACAGAAAATATTTTATGGTAGCAGGCTAGCAGCGCTGTTAGTGGGCATTTTCAAAGAGAGCAATTACCTTAAACAAGTATTGTAAGTAACCTGTATATTTATCAGGTCGCGCTTGCAATGGTAGAGGTGCAATAGTGAATATTTGTGCAGTTATATTCGATACTCTGGAATGGTATTCGCATGTTGAATAGTTGAACTTCGAGACTCAATTGCACACGCACGAACAACCCTCCTGATCAATGTTATTAACCAATATTAGTTCAAATTTTCTGTGAAAATAAAACAATGTTAGCCTATTTCGAAGCTTCACTTCGTCATTGGAATCACAATGTCCGGTGAATGGAGACTGTAGATACATCCCCAGAACCAAATCTTACCAGAAACAACATTGATGTGGCTTTCATTTAAGGTTGGACAGAGAATGCGCAAAATTCGCAAACGAAAAAAGCAGTTTTTTTCCACACCGTATGTCAGATCTTCATAAAAATCAATCAGCGTATGTAGAATGTTGTTACAGTACTGCTGATTGATTTTTATGAAGATCTGACATACGGTGTGGAAAAAAACCGGTTTTTTGTTTGCGAATTTTACCCTTTCTCTGTCCAACCTTAAGGCAAAATTGAGATAATTTTCAAACTGCTGCCAAAACGTATGAACTGACAGCGGTTAGGACTAGAATCTGACTCATTTTTGGAGTCAAGCAAAAACAGCATAAGAACTTTTGATATCAGTATCGGTGCCGTTTAGTAAAAACCTACCTTTGCCCGGTATTCGCCGATATTCCTGGAAGATGAATTTCACTGCAGATTTAACACGACGCATTTGGTGGAGGGACTATTAAGCGTAACTGGTAGTTGCCTTCATTTATTTTTAGGCTCACGGAGCGAGCTGTATTTTCTTGATGGCAGTGTGGAAAAACTAGATTCGCTCCAGGATATCTATTGCACTCAATTGCCAAATCGGAAGAAACACCTGAGTCATGCAGAATTAAAAAAAGACAACGACGGAGATTATGTTTAAAACGCACCGAATAAATAATATAAACACGAGTATCGCGCACGTATAAATTATATTCCCTGGGCATAACGTAAACATAAACAGGGTGGCCAAATTGAATTTCAGAATTGAAGTAGACATTTTGCTCGTGAAACGTAATGTCGACATAAGATTGCGAAATGTTAAAATGTAACTCTCTGCTCTGATGGTATTACGCATGAGTTGGCAAACTGGCTCGTACCAAACGAGCTAGAACCGTCGTTATCTGATCATAAGTACATCGTCTTTGATCATTTAAACGTCTCACTAGATATCGTCACATATCGTAATCCCAAATCTACGAACTGGGACCTCTACGGTGAGGGATTGGCGACTACGTTTCTTGGGTGTCTTCCGACGATTGAGTCCCCAAGTGACTTTCGAATTCATTTTGGAAGCAGCACGGACTCATGGAGTACCTTCGTATATCACGAACTGGATACACGCAATACTTAGCAACCGACATCTCTGCTGATCGTTAAGACAAGTAGAGATATGGAAACTGAGTGTCTGCGGATGTCCTCAAGGTGGTGTACTGTCACCACTTCTATGAAACCTTGTCGCCGATGGCTTGTTGAAACTTAATGAGCTTGGGTTTGCGACGTATGATTTCGCCGATGATTATCATATTATGGTACCGTAAACCGGGGTGACATTGATCACTTTTCGAAGTAATGATTACATATTTTTAGACGCAACACATTTTTTTTAAGTTTAGTATTTTTAAACCATGTACTGATGTATGGAGAACAAGATTGGATGGTTTTACCTAAAATTGTCCGCTTATAGTTATTTTTCCAAAAATGATTTCATCCATTTCAACACGTTGGAATATTGAACAATGAAAAAATGTTGCGAATTATAGCGTAAAATAACTTGAAATAATTGCCAACTAGTAAAAGTAAATTTGGCACATCCCACTCTACAGGAAAATAAAAACTTGTAATTTATTACTCTTGCTCACATCTGAGATTTATTTATTTTATAAAAAATAGACACTTTACGAAGCTTCGTAAAAATATAGTAAAGTCAAATTTCGGTTTTTTGTAGTTTTTGTGCCCAGAAACCGAACAATATACTCAAAAATTATAACAAATCAGTATTTTATAAGTTTAGAGTAAAAATTATTTTAAATTAGAATTATTCGGTAGACTATTCTGGTTTAATAAGCGATCTACGAAAAAAGTTTCGAGTGATCAAAGTCATCCGGATGATCAAAGTCACCCCGGTTTACGGTAGCATTTGCTTTTCGTCTCTGATGGGCTTCGTTGGTAGATGGTTGCCTTTCTGTTTGTGGCTGATTATGAACGACTTCCTATAAGTTGTGGTAGTGAATTATTGAAATGAATTGTGTTGCTCATATTAATAGGTTCGAGTAATTTCGATTGTTCACGTACCAATAAAATGCGAATATGCAAAATGAATGAACTTCGAATCGCGCACTTAGATTCGACATAATATTGATTGATTTCAATGCCTGCAATGTTCAATATTGTCATCTGTTAATGTAGTTGAATGATGATTGAAAAAATGGGTTTTTTTTTAATCCTGGCGATTGACTTTCTCAAGCTGCATCAATTCAGAAACAGCAAGAAATTGAGAACAACATTGTTCGAATCAATGTAGCTTTTGTAAATCTCGTAGTCTTCATCTATTAACGTTGAATTTTATTGGCATATTACTTAATATTTTTCCTAGATTACCATAGTGTAAGGAAACGATTATTGAATGAATTGTCGACATTGTACACACTTAAAAATATTAACATATCGAAAGATGCACGTACAAGGAGCGTCTCAATTCACTTGAATTTACAACATGTGAAAATGCGCTTTGTTCACAATTCTCTACCTTCATTCAACCGAGTTCTACATGAGAAGAGACACAACATTTTAAATCACATGTCAAAACATGTAAAATTTCATTATTAGATAGCAAAATACGTCGCAATGTTGTTTACTTCAAATGTAATTTTCATTTTTTCACTACATCATTCCCCATTATTGACGGTTGTACTCTTTAGCCTCAAACAACGTCCTACAACTATAAAGGTCGGATTATACGGATAGGGAATGGCCCAGCTGGTAAGTCCATTACACTGTACGCAGCTCACCTGAGTCCGAACTGCCACAAGCGCATATAGTGTGTTAGGCCCTTTGCCGCTTTCGATTAGATTGGTCAGACATGTTAATATATTTTAAAGATCTATCAAAATCATCTTCCGTTTTCCGGCGGTACATGGACATTTACAATGCCAACTATTGTGATCGAAATCTAAAATTTTTCTCCATATATTCTGATTCCTACAGTATATTTAATACTTTCACATGGTTGAATGATTTGGCCTAAATTTGAAAAATAATGGATGGTTTCCTGATGCGATCCCCTAGATCTAGATCATCCCACTCTATATCAGTTTCTACCTGTTCAATTACAGGGGCCCCTCGGTTCAGTTGTGCCCAGGGGCCCCGAGTGGTCTTAAGACGGCTCTGCAAGTGTCCCTATATTTCATACTGAACGATTTTATTTATTTATTTATTTATTTATTTCGTCAATCAAATGTAGA
This sequence comes from Topomyia yanbarensis, assembly GCF_030247195.1. NCBI lineage: Eukaryota > Metazoa > Arthropoda > Insecta > Diptera > Culicidae > Topomyia > Topomyia yanbarensis. The sequence goes on along the minus strand of NC_080671.1, from coordinate 427,700,027 downwards.
CTACATTATACAAATATTAATTGCTTATATACTATCCTGTATACTATTTCTATGTACTATGATGCCGTAAAGAGTTGAAAAACTGTTTTAAACATGTTCGGGGCATGGTAAGGTCAATACTTTCACAATGCTTGTTATACACAGCCATCATCTGGTTTAGTGGTCCGAATTTAGCATAGTCTGCACGGTGATGACCTATCGCGAACGAATTTCTATTGCGTAATTGACAGGTAGGAGCATATAAATTTAATTTTGACAATATGTAAGATGAGTCAATACGCTGCATGACGATATGGTTTAGAAACGAGATCATAGCATAGTCCCGACGTTCTTTCAATGTTTGAATATCTATCAACATACAACGTGCTTCATAAGATGGAAGAGGGAATACTGTCCATCTTAACTTGCGTAGTGCATATAATAGAAACTGTTTTTGGATTGACTCAATTCTCACTTCGTGTTTTTTTATGAATGGTGACCAAACAATACTACAATATTCTAAAATAGACCGAACATATGCTACGTAAAGAGTTTTAATTGTGTAAGGATCTTGAAAGTGATATCCGAAGCGTTTTATAAAATTAAGCATATTACTAGCTCTATGAACAATTGTGTTGTAATATTCCACAAATTTTAATTTTTTATCTTAGATAACTCCTAAATCTCTTATTTTATCGCATTTCTGAACGGTTTGATCACCTAATGTAATTGACACGGAAGCCGTTATTTGTTTTCTGCTAAAAGTCATGAGATTACATTTTTTAACATTTAATTCCAGTAAACATTTACAACACCATGTATAAAAGATTTGTTTCATTGTGAAAAACATTATAGTCATTATTATTTTTAATTTTTAAAAAATAGCTTCATATCATCCGCATATATGAGAATTTTAATGTTTTTTTAAAATAAGAGAGATGTCGTTGACATATAAAATGAAAATAAGAGATCCTAAGTGTGAACCGTGAGGAACCCCCGAAGTAACTTTAATTATATCAGATTTCATCTCATAGAATTTTACTATTTGCTGACGATCTGTTAAATACGACTTAATCCAATTGAGGAGTCTCATCTCGATTCCCAATTTTTCAAGTTTGAATATTAACATGGGAATGTCGAGCTTATCGAAAGCTTTGCTGAAGTCAGTGTAACGAGCTTCTATATGATTTCCTTTATCCACGGCATTTAACGAGTAATCAACAAATTCTAAAAGGTTTGTACTAGTTGAACGGCCTTTAAAAAACCCATGTTGTGAATTTGTTATTTTATGTTTGACTTGGTTGAAAATGGTTTTATTTATGACGGATTCGAAAAGTTTGGGAAAGCAGGACAGAATGGCAATTCCACGATAATTGCGAATATCAGATTTTTTACCCGATTTATAAATAGGTATTAAAAAAGATTTTTTCCAATCTTTTGGGAAAATACCAGATTCTAGTGACTTATGGAACAGCCAGAATAAAGGTGACGTAAGCTCAGTTGCTAAATTCTTTATGAAAGCAGGTGGAATTCCATCAGGTCCTGAGCCTTTAGTGGCATCTATATCATTGAGACCAGACAAGATATCTTGAACATTAATGTGACTGACACCAACATCCCTTGAATAATCAGGAAAACAAGAAAAATATTCAAAGTCACGATCATTGTCTGAATAGTTAGAATAAGTTTCTTGAAAAAATGTTGCGAAGAGATTACAAATATCCTTTGAAGTTTCACCCTCTTTCCCATCTAAAGACATTTTTGATGGGAAGTTGCATGAATTCAACTTAGTTTTGATGTAATCAAAAAAGTTTTTTGGGCATGACTTGATCTCATTTTCAGTTTTTGTATTATATACAGTGCCGAAGAAATAGCCAAAGTTAGTTGGTCACGAATGTTAAGGTATTTTTCCAAATTATCCTGATTATTGTGTTTTCTGTAAATTTTGTGAGCTTTTTGCTTCCGATTTTTCAAATTAATAATTTCCTTGTTGAACCAAACTGGATTTTTGGATGCATGATTTCGTCGTTTTTTCGTGAGTGGAACTTCCTCCTGTATTATTGTATGTATGTATGTATGTGGGTAGCCACCATCCTCCCAGTAAAGTTCAGCCGGAAATGAACTGGAATTCTAGCTGGTTCTAGTTCGTATTCCGGCTCCAGTGACACAACCGATTCTAACTAGAATCGGTTGTGTCACTGGAGCCGGAATGCGAACTGGAACCAGCCAGAATTCCAATTCGTTTCCGGCTGAGCTTAACTGGGCTAGCTTGAGTCTTGCTCTGCATGCGGCTCCACTTAGAAGTACGCTCAAATTTCGTTACCATTCTGAATTCAGCATACCGCAGTACAAAGGGCCAAAAGGGGGGTGGCAGACCCGTAGGCAATCGCACCTACTCAGTATCCGCGGGAATCAAAGTGTCTCCTTCCAACAATATGATCCAACAGATTGAATAACGAGTTTTGCGATACATGTCATGCTTTCCACGGGATGGTTTGTTTGAAGAAGAGCGCGTCAAATTGTTTACAACTGTTGGAGAGAAATTTATCTGTCGCGAACGACGAACACTTTTCCTCCTTGACTCCGATTGGCTTCCACTTCATTGTCCAGTTGCAACTTCAATGATGCCCTGATGCACCCTCCCCACCCCATAAATCATTTGCATAATATAATATAGTATAATATAATATAATATAATATAATATAATATAATATAATATAATATAATATAATATAATATAATATAATATAATATAATATAATATAATATAATATAATATAATATAATATAATATAATATAATATAATATAATATAATATAATATAATATAATATAATATAATATAATATAATATAATATAATATAATATAATATAATATAATATAATATAATATAATATAATATAATATAATATAATATAATATAATATAATATAATATAATATAATATAATATAATATAATATAATATAATATAATATAATATAATATAATATAATATAATATAATATAATATAATATAATATAATATAATATAATATAATATAATATAATATAATATGGAACTTCCTCCTGTATTATTTGCCATAAAATATTATAAAAGATCTCCACTGCACATTCAACGTTCTCTTGATTCCTTATAACGGACTGCCAATTAGCACTGCCTAATTTATAATTAATATTTTCATAATTTGCTTTTCTATAATCGAAGACGTCCTCGAAGTCACAATCAATGAAATTATGATTCTTGTGCACAAAAATAGAGAATTCTATTGCTGTGTGAATGAGATTCATCAACACAGAAATTTCCTTAATGTTTGTTAATAGCAGATCTAAATAACGATTGTGTTAATTTTTTATATGGTTTATTTGATTGAGTCCTAGCAATGCAATTTTCTCAAACATATATTGTAATGTTTCGTTTTCACCAACGACAGGAAGTAGAATGCTCTCATTTTCAGAGTCAGGAATAAAATCTAAGTTGCGCTGATTAAAATCACCATAAATATGAACTTTAAATTCTGCAGGAAAATTAGAGAATATTTCTTCAGCTGCTTGAGAAAATCTCATATGTTGATTTGCAGATCCGGTGGAAAGTACACTGAGACAAAAATGTGGATTTCATCAGCGATATGTGCTTTAACCCATACATGTTCAAATTCTTTGAATTTTGGTGAGACAATAAGATCGGAATTAAATATAGATGAAACTGCGATGAGAACTCCTCCGCCTGACATTCTTTGGGTTAGTCGTAAATCACGATCATCTCTAAACACATTATAGTCACTACCAAAAACCTCTTCACTTTTTACATCCTCACTCCAACTTGTTTCGGTACCTAGAATTATCGAAAATGAGGAGCCTAATATATTCTTATGGATTTCGTTCATCTTTACGGCGCTCCTCATTCTATTAAAATTTTGACAGTAAACCAAAATTTCAGTGGCTTTCGAAGAAGTTGGTTGTGATTCGTTATTCGTAAAAATATTGTTTAAAACTATTGTACTGTTACCAGCTGCGTCATGCTTGTCTTGGTTTGCCTCTGAGAAGTGCGTTAAAATTGGCGAAAACACGAACGTTCACAGGAGCAAAATGAACAATGATGTTGATTGTTATGGTGATTGTTGTTAAGACCATTGTTGTTTCTATTGCAAATGCTGTTTCTGTTGTTGTGGTTGCTGTAACTGCTGTTTCTGTTTTCGTTGTGGTTGTTGTTATTTCTGTTGTAGTTGTTGTTGCTTTTTCTGTTGCTTATTCTGTGATTATTGTTGTTGTTGTTGTTGCTGTTGTTGTTACTGCTGTTAATGTTGTTGTTTCTGTTTCCGTTGTGGTCGTTATTGTTTATGTTGTGCCTGTTTCTATTGAAGTTGTTGGTGGTATTATTGGACTTGTAGCTGTTGTTTTTGTTGCTATTGTTGTTGTTTCTATTTTGGTTGTAGTTGTGATTATTGTTATTGTTGTACTTATTGCGGTTCCTGTTCTTATTGCACTCGCCATCTTTGTTGTTGTAGTTGTTATTGTTATTACTGTTGATATACTGAGAATCAACTTAGTACTGGAGAGATAAAATTCTCTGATATCGTAGGCTGGATATTAAAAAATGTCAACAGTGAAAATACTTCCAAGATTTTATGATTTCATCGAGCGAATTCATTCTTGATCTAAATATTCGTGACGTGCAAGTGCAATCAGTTGAGGCTAGGTGTTTGAAGGCGACACGGACGGAACATTTATTCAGTGGATTGTGCACCAAGGCCGGTATACTGAGAAGACAATTCATAACACCATCGATCTGCGAGCATTATTTTTACATTGTCAGAATACCATACGGCTAGGGATTTATGCAGCAGAGTTAGTGATTCATAACGGATTGATTGTGGCAGTGCAAAACTTCCCGCGAAACATTCCGCTCTAGTTCCTGCCATTGGCATAGTTCCAAAAAAATGCATCAATGCGTTCGATGGTGTGGCAGTTATTGCTAAATTTGTGCGAATCCTCCCAAAAGGCACAAATCACCAAGCAAACGAACCAAGAAAACAGCATCAATTAAAATCTACTTCCATGCCTCTGCCGCAGCCGGTAAAGCGGCAAGAGCAGCAGCAAACCAAAGCGTTAGAATACGATCCCCGTGTGCTAATTATCATAATTGCACTGTAATTCAATTTTCAGTCCAACAATCGGTCAAATCGCAAGCGTCACCGTTACCGCACACGTTACGGACAGTGTGTGTGTGTGTGTGTTTGTTTTTAGTTGGGTTCCGGCTGAATCTTCTCTCGCTCCGAGTAACAGTGCGGCAAGCCGACGAGAAATGATTATCCGGCAACAGCGTCATTATCACCATGGTTAGATTCTGAGAACGAGATGCCGTTTTGTTGTATGAACCGTTTTATCAATTCATATGCGATTTCTAGGATTTTTAATCTGGTGGATTGCTACGTGAGCCGACAAAACATCGGTATCCACAAAAACTGTTTTTTTTTCGGCGCGTGATTGTTGAAATGTTTTTTGCTACAAACAAGAGAGAGAGCGGGGATCGTCAATTTATTACATTGTATCGAGCAATTATTCTGTGAATTGGCTACAATTTAGGCAGGTCCGGTTTGTCAAACTTTCCAACGGAACTCTTGCACGGTCAAACATCCGTTCATTCGATCAGTGAATTGTGACCAATTTGTCAATCCGTGATATACTGTTACATTGCATAACGGAAACGGTCAACAACAAACAGATCAGCAGGCGTTGTTTTGGGGGCTGAAAATAAACGCCAAAGTAAACAAATGCAGATGGAATTACGCACCATTCAATTAGACAAGACGTTTCCGTGCATAACGAGTGAAAGTGCAAAAAATGGTTCGTTTGAACAATGACGACCATATAATTTCAATTATTTTTTTTCCGGATCTTCCCCCAACGAAAGGCCAACCACAATTGTTATGGAACTATGTATGTTCGCACATTACTTAAATCGCTGGCCACCACTCCAGCCAGCACATCATCGTTCTCATTTGCGAAAAACCACACCATCACGTCAAAAGATTCCTCTCGATCCTCCCTCGCCAGTTTCCTGCTAGCTGAAGTCGGTCCGGCCCGGCAATGATAGGCTCACCTCACGGAACCGCATTATTGCGGGTTCGTGGAACTGCACTGCCGGGCAAAAGACCGCTAATATGTACAGGGAAACGGCTCGGAGCAAACGGGAACATTAAAAAATGACATCTATCGGCTTGACCACAAGTCAAGTGATGTTAATCACGGCCACCATTTGCACCGAAATGGGGCTAATCCGAACATCTGCTGCATTAGAAGATGCCGTTGAAGCATGTACCGCGAGTGATTGTATCCGTGGGAGAAAAGTGACGATAAATATGTAAGCCTGCAATTTATACGGGTACATTCTTAATCTATGAATTTTGCCAAAGAATTGCACTTTATACATTTATTTTGATTTACCTCCCAAAAATTTTCATGTGTTGCTACAAATTACAAAAAATCATATATCAAATCTATGAATTCAATATAACGAATTTTATCAGTGTAGTAACTAGTAAACAACATTGATAGCTGTCATTTTTAAAACCAACATGGCTGATTTGCGTTTTGATACTCATATCATCAGAGAATGAAAGCTTCTTGCTGTATTTTTGGCGTTTGGGTTAATTTGACGTTCATTGAGTATTTTTTTAAATATGTCCTTTTGCTAACAAAATTTTATTCTAGGAAATTACGATAAATCTACAATTTTTCCAAACTCTCCTTCGTAATTTTCGTAGCTGTACTATTGATGGCGGGCATATCGTAGTTGGTGAATCAATTGCCTTATACGAACCAAACCTGTGTGCAATTCCCAACCCCGCACATATGATTAGAGATTTTTTCAGAGATTTTTCTAACCCAAAAAAAAAGAGGCGAATGACCCTAAGATTACAACCTCTATGATAAAAATAAAAAATGCTTTACTACGACCATGTCTCTTCTGTTTGTGTTCTTCCGATAAAAATTGACCTTGTTGTAGTTTTCAACCAGACTAAATCAGTCTGCTAGCTAATGATACGAATAATTCGAACGCCTCAAGCTTGTAATTGTGCCCTCTATGAACAATTTTTGTATACACTAATTTGCTCCCTGCTGAGAATCAGCATCATTTTACGCTCACCCCATCACACGTCCGCTTCTTCCTTTCGCATAAAACTCGATTGAAATAGCTAATTACCATCGGTAGCGAGAAACTTCGATCGTTTAGTGTCCAGAAGGCAAACAGATACCACCTCCGCTCCCGACCCCCCTCCCCCCCTGCAGGAATCCAGTTTCTGCCTCCCGGCGTCGTCGGTCAATTGATAAGGCGCGTGCCGCATCATCAGTGTGTAGTGTAGTGCTAGTTACTGTCGTCGGTGCCTGCTTTGATTCCTGGAAAACAGTTTCATCCCCAGAACCAGTTACGGGATGGTGATTGCAACATCGCTATCGGCGCCAATATGCCTGGATAGTTGATGAATAAATTGATCTTCTACTCCAAGGAATGTTGAAATGCTGATGTGGAGCTTTACGTCGCTTCTGGGCAAGGTTACGGTCCAATCGGTGTGGTAGTTGACTTATTAATGAGATGCTAATTTTATGCGTGTGGGCTTCGTTACATTTTGTTGTAACGAAAGGGTTGGGGATTTGTAGGCCTCTAGAACGAAAATGTTTGATACCTAAAACGAGACTTGTAACCAAATATGTATAGCGATAATAAATCAAGCCACAGTTAAAAAATATCAAAACCTGTTTTAATCCACTTTTAATTTTTGATAATGGATCACAAAATCATGATTTTGAAAATACTAGTTTTCAAAAGCCTCAAAATTATCGAAGATATTTAAAGAACTAAGTTTTTATCCTTAGGATCTTCTCAAAAATATTCAAAATTCTTAAATTTCCAAAAAATTCGAGCTTCGAATTGTGTTCAAAACTTTTATTATTCTTGTATTTCCCAAAATTCTTCTGGTTGTTGGAATTCTCAAATTTTTATAATTTCGCAGGATCCGAAAAACCTCTCAAAATGATGATCACTAAAAAATTCAAAATTCTCCGTAAAAATTGTTCTAATTCTCAAAATAATAACTATTTAAATTTTAATATTTTTTAATAATCTCAACATTCGTATTTCTTTTTTCGAGCAGAAAAAAATCAAACTTTTCAAAATGTTGATAATGCTTAAAATTTTCTGAATTGTCCAAATAGTTCAAACTCTCGAAGTCATCGAAGTTCTCAAAATATTAAAATTTCTCAAAATTATCAAAATTCCAAATTTCCAATATTCTCGAAGTATTAGAATTTCTCGAAATATTCAAAATTCTCGAATTACTTAAAATCAACAATTTCAATTTCTCGAAATTCTCAAAAAATTGAAATTCTCAAAATTTGAATAATCCTTAGCATGCCCTAAACCCTCAAGATTTACAGGAATATTTAAAATATTCAAAGGTTCTAAAACATTCAAAAGCCTCAAAAAATCTATTTTCAAAATTTGGAACAAGTTCAAAATTCGCAACATTTTCAATTTTTTATAATCCTTGGCAAGCACAAAGCCCTCAAGATTCCCAGGAATATTTAAAATATTCAAGGGTTCCAAAACATTCAAACGTCTCAAGTTCAAAATTCGCAACATTTTAAAGTTTTTATAATACTCGAGATTTCCAACAATTTTCAGGCTCCTAAAATTCCTAAAATGATTAAATTTCTCTGGATGCTCAAAACTCTCGAAATTCTTAAAATTCCCAAGATTTTAGAACCTTTTAAAATTCTAAAAAGTGTCACGATTTTCAATATTTTTGAAGCACCCAAAATTTTTTGCTCGAAAACTTCTCAACATCCTCAATAATATTCAGAATTTCGAGAATATTCACAATTTTTAGGATTTTCGAATTTCCGAAATTGTCAAAAATCTGAAAATACTCAATATTTTCAAATTTCTCGAAATTCTTCACATTCTTAAAATTTGCACAATTCTTTTAATTCGAATAATTATAATGATAGTTATCAAAATTCTCAAAATGTTTAAAATTTAAAAAAAATTAATATTCCCGAATAGTCCAAATTCTTAAAACTATCAAAATTCTTAAGTTTTCAATTTTTTTTAACATGTTTTATTTTTCAGGATACAAATATTCACAAAACTCAAATTTCCACGAATTGTTTAAATTTTTAAAATGTTAAAAGTATTCAATAATTCCGAAATTTCACCAATTTTCAAAATTATTCTAAATTCTCGAAATGCTTCAAATTTTTAAGCGAGGAGTAAGGGTTTCAGCGTGAAAAAAACACTTATTCGATTTTTTTAGAAATTTGGGTGAAGTGAATTGACCAAAACTTTTGTGCATTTTAATGTATCATTTCCCTAACATTCTGTATTTTTTTCATGCAAAAATATCGCCAAACGACTCGATGACGTAGTTTTTTGAGAAACATGTCTGAAAAACACACGATTTGCGGTGTAACCTCCTTAATCAAAAAATTATCCCAAATACTCAACGTCATTTTTTACAATGTACGTGTATGCAAAGTTTGAAATAAATCGATTAAGTAGTCTTTGAATGCCAGTTAACACCACAAATCATGTTTTCCAGACATGTTCTTCAAAAGGCCCCGTCATCGAGTTGCTTGGCGATATTTTTGCATGAAAAAATTACAGAATGTTAGGGAAGTGATACATTATAATGCACAAAAGTTCAATTCACCCATATTTCTAAAAAATGCAAAAAAAGTGTTTTTTTTTTAACTCTGCAACCCTTAGCCCTCCTCCTCCCCTAAATATTCTCAATTTCTCCAATTTATTAATATTTGTAAAATTCTCGCTATTCGAAAAAATCCACAAAATATTCCTAGATCTTTAGTAATTGTTAAGATCCTTTACATTCTCAAAAAAGTCATTTTTTTAATCCTCCGCCTAGAATTTTTTAAAAGTTTTGAAAGTCTCAAAGTTCTCAAAAATATTCAAAATTTTCACCAACAAATTTAAAAATTCGGGATATTTTCAAATTTATTTCAATTTTAGTAATTCTTAACATTTTGATTTTTTTTTAATTTTCAGATTTCTCGAGATTTCTAAAATTCACCAAAATCTAAAATAGTTCAACATCCTCAAAGCTTTAAAATCTTTTAAATTTTTTTTAAATGCTCACAATTCCTACGATCCTCCATATTTTCAAAATTCTCATAATTCTCCTAGTTGTCATTTGGGACAAGCCCGAAATTCTCCACGCCATGATTTTGAAAATACTCGATATTCAAAATTTTCTGAAGTACCAAAAGTCTCAAAATTATCGAAAATATTCAAAGTTTCAATTTTTTAACCTTAGCGGCATTCGCCTCTTCTCAAAGAACATTTAAAAAAATCAATATTCGAATTGTGTTCAAAACTATTATAACTCTCGTATATCCCGAAGCTTTTATAATTTCGCCGGATCTGAATCTAATAAATCTCTTGAAATTAATAAAATTCAAAATTAACAAAATTATTTAAAATCTAAAACATTCCTATTCATTTTCAAATGAAGCTTCTCAAAATTTTAATAATACTCCATATTCTCCGAATTGTCCACAAAGTTCAAACTCTCAAAGTCATCGAAGTTCTCAAAATATTCTAATATTCAAAAATTTTAAAATGTCAAACTTTCAAAAATGTCAAAACTCTCCAGATTTTTTAAACTTTTGAAGTTCATCAAGAAATATACAAACTGAGCGAGCGACCGTAAATCTCCAGAAGCGCCTGATCGAAAACTTTTTTGAAAATAATTGGTCCATGATATTTTGAGTTGTGGTGTACACCGAATTTCTTCGAGGTGCCTCCCGAATATTCACTGTAACTTGCCAAATTTCCAATATTTTGCAGTAAAATTTTAGAAAAACATTGCTCAAAAGTTGCATTATTGTATGAAAATTGACTCAATAAACTAACACTCTTGGTGTAGCCAAAAAAAAATTTAGGGACAATATAAGCGCATTTCAGGAACGGCCGCGCTCCATGAAGCACCGCGCTTAACCCATCTGTCATAATACCGCGAGTTTGCACAACGAAGGGCTGAATTATAACACATTTTGTTCCAAAAACAGCCCTGCGTTATGCAACGTTTTGTGCAGGTTGATTATACCAGCTACAAATTGTAACAAATACACCACGATCAGTATAATTCAAAAATTCCTTTTAGATTATAGAATTGATAAAATTGGTTAAATTAGATAAACTAATCAATCAAATTCTGTTTTAAAAGCTGTCCTTGCGTTTAAACCAAAATGGGGGGGGGCTTATTATTACCGCTACATTACTTAATTTCAAGCGCAAATAGCAAATACAAGTGCTAGTTACACCAAAAACTTACTGACAACCTCACAGCGGCATATAGGAAGCAATTGGTGCGGCGTGTACGTTTCGGTGAATATCCCAATAATTTTTTTCACCGAAAATACCTTACCCCCTCTCCCCTATAAAGAGGAGGTGCAAAATTGAAGCAAAATTTGAAATTTTTTGGGAGCCAATAAAAAAACATAGAAGGAAAGGATTTTTGGGTTTAAAACGCTTATATTTCGTCTTCATTTAATTTTTGTTAAGACGAAAAGGGGGTGCGTGTGGAATTCCAAAACTGCGTACAGTCTACTGCCGCAGGATCGATCTGAAACACAAAACTAATAATAAGGCTCTAAGGTAAACTAAATTTATTGGAGGAATGAGCTAAGAACAGGCAAAAAACTTCAAATTTGACGTAATGGTGGTCAAATTTTTAGCCCTTTTTATACTTTACTAAAAATAGTGAATACAAAGAATTTGCAGATTGTATAGGTCATTCTTCCAATAAAAACAAGTTTTCTTTCGAGAGGTCAAAATATGAATTCCTTAAATTGAACTGTTTTCAAATGGTATTGCACACAGTTTTGAAAAATCATGCTTTAAACACGTTAGAAGTTTTGAGAACCCTTTCGATGAATTATTCGTGGTCAGTGGCGTAGCCAGAAATTTGATTTGGAGGGGGTTTTGATGAGAATCGCAAATTTTTTGAAAAAATGCTAAAATTTAATATGAGTTTGATAAATTATTGAAAACTCAAAAACATAAGTAGTCTAACAGATGTCATTCCAGTCTACAAACAAGAAGGATCAACATGGAACAGTTTTCAAACCTCTATAGATTATTTTCTTGTATAAAATGTCATTGAAGTCAAAAATTGCGATCTTTTAAAGTGGGATAAATGATCTAAAAAAAATTCAACGTTCAAGATCACCTAATATAATAATCCTAGACTTTGAAGGTTTGACAACTTCGGGAAGTTATCAACATAAAACAGCGCCTGCTTTGATATAGAAATTTTAGTGATTAATTCTCATAGAGGTAATTATGGTGAATTAATTTTTCAAAAATATTAAGAGACATGGTGCCTTCAGCAAAGTTTTTGATAATGTCATTTCAAACAATTTTGTTGAAAATATGAAGGCTACATGAATTCAACATATAGGGATTTAAATGGACTGAGCCTGCTATATTTCTCCTTAGTGAAGAAAAATTTAGGTGAAAACTATTTTTTTCTGCGCTACGGATAAAATTGTTTGAAACAATCATTGCGAGTTGAGAACACAAAACCTATAACTAAATTATGGATGGATGGAACTGAAACTTGCGTTTCGACTTCATCTCATCAGAATCCGACACTAACTTGGTGGGCGGACTAAGCCAGCGCCGAATTGATGCTAGCTCCTAAAAATGGAATCACTCTTTGTGTTTTTGAGTCCTTTTAATCCCTGGGAATTATTTGTTTTAAATCCAGTTCCCTTATTTTTTTTGTAAGCTTCAAAGGCACCTTGAACGCAATGTGAATTTATTATTTAATTACCGCAGAAAAGATTTATCAAATACAGTAATTTCAGAATAGCTTGTTCTAAAGGTTTTCTACTACTATATTTCGATACTCTGAATATGTGGGATATTTATGTCTTTGACAAAGTTGTTTAAAATAGCACTTTCGAAAACTTTTCTGGAGACATTAAGTCTCGACTCAAATTTGCTTGAAGAGTAATTCTTCTCTATAATTACTTCTAGGAGTATTAACCGTCAAAATTATTCTATCCGCAGATGAACAGTTTTACGTTTTGAAATTCTTCAATGTTACTTAACATCGAAATTTGACAGCTTCGAATGAATGTGATCGTGACCGTTAAAAATTTATCGAGCATTAATTTTACTTTTCTTCATTAGTCAACCTCACAACTTGCAGTACTAGTACGTAGCACACGAAATTTTAGTACGCTATTCATTGCATCCTGCTAAGAGGCTATTCATATAGTTGACAATACAACAAAAATCCAATGCTCATAAAACCGATCCTGACCTGCTAGAGACATAATTACATCAGCTTTCAACTAGTTTCTGAAATGTTATTCTTGTTGTTAACCATATTGAATTGTTGTCTAAACTCTACACAATCTAAAAAAGTACATTTTCAGCAAATGTTGAAATGTATGTAAGTTTTCGGTAAACAACCTATTCAAATTTAGATTCCCATTCGAAAAATTGTCTCTAAGCCATATTTTGAAGCATCTTTCCAAAAATGAGCTCATAATAATTCAGACAGTTATTTTATTTTACATTGAAGTAATTTGACAACTATGGGATTTTGGCTAAGAGATAAGTTTCAAGATCCCCTTCCCACAATTTTCCAAAAGTTCTCATGACGCTTTAAACACAGTTCTCAATGTAGTGATCAGAGAATATTTTTCCAAAAATATTTTGTGGAATATTAAATTAAATTCGTCAGTATCAATTATTTTTTTTTCAATCCAATTAATTTTGGTTTGGGGGGGTTTTAACCCCCAAAACCCCCCCCCCCTGGCTAAGCCACTGTTCGTGGTAGAATATTTTGTAAGAATTACATGGAATTGTGGGTTTTAGGCATACGCTTTTTACGAATCTAAAGTCAGTTTTTCAAAATTCAAAATGGCCGATCCAATATAGCGAACCCCCACTAAAAATAAGTAATCTTTCACCCAAAATCGAAAAAAAAGGTTTAATCCCACAAAACACAAACTATTCACCTTTAAAATTCTCAATATTTTTTTAAAAAATTACTAATTTTAAAATTCTAAATATTTCTCGAATTTCATAAAACAAATTATAACTCTCGCAAAGCTGCTCAATAATTCTAAAAATCCTTCAAATTCCCAAAATTTTCGATCTTTTTGAAATTCCCTAAATACTCAGCCTAACTTTTCTTTAAACTTTTAAAAGCCCCAAAGCTCTCAAACGTATTCAAAATTCTCACCATAAACTTTATTTATATTTTGGTTATTCCTAGAATTCGGGAAGCATTAAAATTTGAAAATTTCTCGGGATTCTCATTCTCAAAATATTGAAAACCCTCAAAATTTTAAAACGTTTAAAAATTTTAGATTTTTGTCGTCCTAAAATTCTTAAAAAACTCCGATCCTCAAAGTTATCCAAATTTTTCAAATCTCTCGCAATTCTTAAAATTGGGATAGGCAAAAAATTCTCTAAAATTCCTAAAAGTCTCAAAATTTTGGACGATATTTAAAGTTCCAAACTTTCAACCTTACGGCCGCCTCTTCGCAAAAATATTCCAAACTTTTAAAATTCCAAAAAAAATTCAAAAATTGCATTGTATTGAAAATTTTTATATTTCTCGTATTTCCCAAAATTCTTCAGATTATGAGAATTTTCCAACTTTCATAATTTCGCGGGATCCAAAAAGTTCTGAAGTCACAAAACTATCAAAATTAAAAATTATCAAATTTAAAGCAAAATTCCCAATGGAAATTGTCCGAATTTTAAAAATTAGCAAAATTATTTGAATTTTAAGATTATCAACATTCGTATTTAATTTCAAAACAAAACAACATTCCCTAAATCCTCAGAAATTCTCATTAATTTTTAAAATTAAAGTCAAGTTTAAACATTCGAAAGCCTCAAAAAATTCTGTTTTTTTTCAAAACAACTTCTAAATTCGCAATATATTCAATATTTTTTTAATACTTGTGATTTTCAAAATTCTTTGGACTCCTAAAATTCCGAAAAAGATAAAATTTCTCAGGATGCTCAAAATTCTCATAATTTTAGAATCTTTTAAATAATTTCACACAATATTTTTACAGTTCTCAGAATTTTCAAAACAAATAAGTCTCATACTACTCCAAATTGTCCAAACAGTCCATATGTCATGGAAATCATCGAAATGCTCGAAAACTTTTGAAATTATCAAAATATTCAGGATTTTCAAATTCTCAAAATTTCTTTTAATTATATGTAATCGTTAAATTTTCAAAATAGTCACAAATTTTAAAATTCTCAATATTTTCAAACTTCCCAAAATTCTATCCATTCTTAAAAATTTAAAAAAAAATTCGCTACGAAAAATTCGAAAGGTTCTCAAAAAATCTTGTTTCAAATTTGCTTAGTTATCCAATTCCCTGAATTGTCCAAATTCTAAAAACTATCGAAATTCTCAAGTCTTCAATTTTTTTTAATATTTTATATTCTTCAAGATTCCTATAATATTCATAATAACGAATTGTCCAAATAATTCAAGCTTTCAAAACAGTTCTAACTCAAAATATACAAGGCTTTCAATATTTTTAAAACTTTAATAACTTTCAAAAATGTACGAGAATCTCGAATTTTTTTAAAACTTTAAAAAATCTCGAAATTCGAAGAATCCTCAAAATTCCCCAAATCCTCAATAATTCTCAAGATCCTTACAATTCTCAAAATTTTATTTTATTTTCGAAATTCTCAAAATACTCCGCCTAGAACTACTTAAAACTTTAAAGTCTCAAAATTCTCACAAATTATCAAAATTCTCATTACAAAATTGAAGAATTCGCGATAATTTTAAAATTATTATTAATTTTTGTGATTCTGGAAATTTTCATAGTTTTCCAATTTTTAGATATTCAAAACTCTTAGTATTCGCTAAATTTTCAAAATTTCAAAACTTTTCAAAATTTCCTTATTTATTTTGCAATTTAAAGTTTTCGAAATACTTATTATTCCAAAACCTCCCCAAATTCCCATAGTTCTAAATTGCCCAAAAACCCGAAATTATCAAAATTCTCAAAATGTTCAAAACTCTCAAAATTTTAAAATTTTCGTTACCCTTCACATCCTCTTTTTTTTAAATATCTCGAAATTTTCAACTTGGTTTTTAAAATCTTCAAAGGTCCCAAAAATACTCAAAACTATCGAAAATATTAAAAATTCCAAAATTTTCCGGATTTTTTTGTTGGTAAATTTTTATTAATCAATAATTTTGTGCCGTTTTTATGACATTTTCAGCGGTATTTCATTAAAAGAGCGCCATTTCGCGAAAAAAAACCAAAATGTCGAAAAAAATCCTACGTAAGTCGTTTGCTTTTGTTATAAAAAATTAAGGGGGGTAAGTGTTTCAGCGTAAAAAAAAACTGTTTTTTAGAAAGATGGGTGAATCGAATTGATCGAAACTTTTGTACATTACGCTACATTATTTCAATAACATTCTGTAATTTTTTCATGCAAAAATATCTACAAGCGACTTTGTGATGAAGCTTTTTGTGGAACGTCTCTGGAAAAACACGATTTGTGGTATTATCTGCCATTCAAAAAGTACTTGACCGAGTTATTTCAAATTTTGAATACACATTCTATTTAAAAAATGCCTAAACCCTACGTGGAGTTTTTGAGATAATTTTTGAATAAGGGGTTTTTTACATTTCTTATAAAAGAAATGTATAGAATTCGCTCAAACTTTCAAGATTTTTTCCGAGGCCCGGAGGGCCGAGTCTTATATACCAATCGACTCAGCTCGACGATTTGGGACAATGTCTGTGTGTGTGTGTGTGTTTGTCTGTGTGTGTATGTAACGGACAAATTCTCAATCGTGTTTCTCAGCAATGGCTGAACCGATCTTATCCAAACCAATTTTAAATGAAAGAACTAAAAAACAGTATGAACGCTATTAATTTGCTTTTGATACTGATGTTTAGTTTCCAAGATATGAATGTTTGAATGCGTAAAAATGGCGTTTTTTGCAGTTTTTTTAAATTATCTGCCGAAATTGACAATATAGATTAACAATTTATATGTTTTTAGACAGCTTTAACGAATACCTTTCGAACAAGCTATAGATTGTTGAAATCGGAGTATTATCAAAAGAGATATTTAACATTAAATGCGGACGATAGATTTTTATCATTTTCCATTGCCAGAAATATGACCAAAAACATGTAATCTATTATTAACGCCAAAACGGCTTATTTTAGGTCAATAGTATCTTCGGAGAATTTAATGGAGGTAATATGCCCTTTCTTTTGGTATTGTGCTTTTGCTGATTAATCCCCCTATGAGTGAGATATTTTCACAAATTTTCTTGGAAGTGATTATATCGAAATGATGCCTTCAGCAATTTGTAGCACTTACTTTTGCGAATAACTTTACTGAGGACTTCAAATATCTATTTTGAATACTTTAAAAGTTATGGCTTGTTGTTTGTGGATTACTCTTTGTCGCCTATTTATTGTTCAGTATAGTAATAATCTATTGAAATAAGCCAAACATTATTTCGATAAAACGAATTTTGTATTTCATTTTACTATCTACAACCGCTAGAAATAATCACGGAACACTTCCAAGTTGTCTGGAAGGAACTTAATAACTTATCAGTACTAAAATGTTCATTTGTGCGAACCTTCTGACTGCAATATTTCTAACTTATAACCATCGGATCGATCTGAAACATATCGGGAAATGAAAAGCGAAATAAATAACTCCAAGCAACGGCGTAGCCAAGAGAAGGTTTTGGGGTACACCATACAACCCTCCCCCCCACCACACCCAAAAAAAATATTGGATTGATGTTGAAAATTTATTGATGCAGACTGATTTTATTCAATATTACAATAACAATTATCTGATCCGTAGATTGATAACCTGTTGTTGTAAACGTCATGAAGACTTTTGATAAATTGTCGGAATGGGGTCCTGATATGTAACTGATCTATTGGTCTTGATTTTACAGTTGTCTAATAGCATCAATATCAAATTCCTGCCTGAAAACATTCCAATAGAAAATTCCAGAGTTCTGTAATCAATCATAATCCTCAGATTTCTTTTCAAATTTTCAGCTTTTTTCCTACACAATATTACGAAAGCTTATTAAACAATTTTTCCTAATAAGTTTGTGAAAATTATTAACTATTTGAAATTTTTAATAGTTTTATTTTTTATTTGACCGTGATTTTTTAATAAATAGTGACCATCGCTTCACAACGTCTATTTTTCATGGCTTGCGGTGAGCACGATCTCTCGAATTGCTGAACTGAAAATTATGGAATAGAAATTAATTTTTAGTTTTCTTTACAGACCCGCTGGTGCCCTAAGACGATTTCGCTAGATTTTCGGAGCACTGTGCACCCAGTGCATTAACGCAAGTGACGGAGGTTATCGAAAAGCTTCGTGAAAATGAAAATTCCAGTAATGATGATGATTTTCCCAAACGGTTCGTTTTCGTGAGGTTTTTATTTGTTCTTTGGCATTAGGATTAGCGATAATAATTCAAATCAAGGATACTACTGGGAAGTCACTTTTAGAAAAAGTCGATGTCGAAGTAAAATTTGAAACTATGCAAACAAATGTTCTTTCTTCTGTAAAAATAAGATTCTCCGTGTGGGAGATATTTTCCACTTCAGAGATAGCGTGATATCAGGAGCTGCGATTTCATTTCAACGCTTTTTTGTGAATAGGGCGATACTTACAAATGTAAACATAGGGCTTTTTTCATACATGCGAATGAGGGCTTTGAAACGCAACAAATTAACCTAAAAATTTGGATTCTACGATATTGCTTTCTTAAACTACAGCAAAAAATACAACGGGCGAAACTGTATTTTTGTTTGTTTATTTAAAGTTTCGCCCTCCACACTCCATGCAAACAAACAGGGCGATAATTTTTTTGCTAGCAGTTTAGAGGCGAAACTGTTATTTTCGTATTTTTAGGATTATCAAGCTGATACCAGCTGTAAATAGTAACAATGATCTCTATTGAAAAAACACGGACGAAATCGGTGGTGTAAAACGGTAGTTATTGTAAAAAAACGTAAGGGCGATACTTCAATACTGATAGGTGGAACCGAAAAATTAAACAATCGCCAAAGAGGCGATACTATTATTTTGTCAATTTCAATAGCAAAAACAAATTTTAATTTAATAATTTCAAATACTTTATGAAGTTTTGGGTTTCGATCACTGAATCATGCAATCTAGGATGTAAAAAAACACAATAGTTCTTAAATAGGAAATAAAACCAAGTCTGGAAATATTCACCGTTGATTTTCTTTGAATGGTATCACTGCTAGTATCGCCCTTTTCAAGAAAACGCGTTGATTTCTTAGTTCTCAGTCGCGTTGGAAATTTGAGTAAAGCATAAACTTCAAATCGATTCAAAAAAAATTGTTTTTTTGTTTCAGTACAATATATAGCCCCTTTAGGAAAATTCAGTTTTCCCATCACAATATAGATATTTTATTAACAGAGCATTAACAATAATTCGTTGGTATGTCTATTTTATGGGCCATTTTTTCGCTTTCCCATTCATTTGGTTTGAGATTTCTAGCACTGATGTTGTCCTATGCTGATTTGAGCGATTCTCTGAGTCCTGCCACTATCCCATGTAGTATGTGTTATCAAAAACATCGCGAAACATCAAGTTCTAAATGCTCTCAAACGATATAATATCCGAAGAGTGATAAGAAATGTCTCATCACACTGTTAGGTGGATTAAACACGTTTTTACTAATAAAATGGCGGAATCGCTGTTTTTAAAGAATAATTTCGCAATTTTATGAGTCAAAAGCCCCCTTAGTTGAAACATTATCCCAAAAACTCAACGTAGGGGTTAGGTATTTTTTACGTAGAATGTGTATGCATTTTGTGTATGTATTTGAAATAAATCGGTCAAGTAGTTTTTGAATGGCAGATAACACAGCAAATCGTGCTTTCCAGAGACGTTCCACAAAAAGCATCACCACCGAGTCGCTAGTTGATATTTTTGCATGAAAAAATTGCAGAATGTTATTGAAATGATGTAGTATAATGTACAAAAGTTTCGATTGATTCGCTTTACCTATCTTTCTAAAAAAAATTGACAAAAAACTGATTTTTTTACGCTAGAACCCTTATCCTCCCTCCTTAAAAAAACTTTAGTTTTAAGCTCTAGGCTGAAAATTACCGGAGATAGGTTTCCGGCCATAGATTCTTTCCTAAAAGAAGCGTCTATGGGAAATGGCTACACAGCCGCAATCTTGTGATAAAATCACATGAAAAAATTATTTGTGTACTTCACAACTAGTATTATAAATTGCAGTTGACAAGATCTCGGGCCCTATTCTCACAGTCACGTCACCTATTGACTAGAAGGACATTTTGTTCTAGTCACTAGATGACGTGACTGTGAGAATAGGGCCCCTCGATTCATCTCTTTATTGCGTCTAGAAAAAATCCTGAAATATGCCTGTTTTTTCAAGTTCTACAGTGGTGTAACCTCTTAAGGAGAAAGCCGGGAAAACCAACCTCCGATAACAATTTGAATCAACCGATTGAAAATTATCCTACGTTTGCTCGACGCCCAAAGTTTGTATCTATCCAGAGCTCATTAATCATACACATGCATATCTTCCATTTTCCACAACTTAGATAATTCACGAAACAACAAATCTGGAACCTCAATTTTAAAAATTATCTAAATCTTATCTAATCACTACCTACCCCCGATAGGTTGATTACCATTTCTTGTCAGGAAGCAAACCGTTCACATTCTATCGTTCTCAGTTTGCACTGTTATCATTTACCGGTCACAGCAGAAACATTGTACGTAAAGTAAAGACTACGTCTACCAGACAGTTACCCCAGGGGCTATCGGGAGAAGCAGTAAACAAGTCAGAAACTACCGGTTCTAGTTCTGGTTCTGCACCGAAGACACGCTGAACTAATAAATCTAAACGACCGACGCCTCGTGCTGACCCTGCCTGCCTTCGGTCGATAATAACGTAATTCTAGACGGGCGCGCTGCTGATGCGACTTGGTCCTTTGGCTGACTGGCGACGACGTTGGGCTACAGCTGGAGGGCAGAATCTGTGACCGCATCTCGGAACGGGTTTCCAACAACAACAACAACAACAACAGCTACCGCATCCAATTTACAATTAACTGAGTGACGATGCAAATGTTTATAAAACTTTTCGCTATCAGGCTAGTGGTGAATAAGAAATTGCTGCCTTTCAGCTTCCTGTTGTGATTAAAACTGATTTAGGAGGAAAATTACTGCTGCCGCCGTAACCCGTGCCAGACGTAACGGTGGATAATTTGATTAGAAAGAAATAAAAATGATGCTGGTCTGGTCTCTTTTCTCAGCTGAAAAATCGACGTTGGCTTCCGTGGCGTGGATCGCGGTCCATCGTGGGAATTTTTGTACCATGTGAAAGGATTGGGTGCCCGATGAGTCTGAGCATGCAAGATGGCATTGATCAGAACAGAACAGTAACAATAACAATGGAAGATAAGAAAGCAGTTTTTATTTCAGCAGAATATCTATACTTTGCATACCAGGCAGAAACTCGCGCAACATGCTCTTATAGAGTACCGTTCAGGTATGCTTTATCTGATTATCATAATCGTGGACTGAGCTCTGTTTTTTTGCTGATGTAGTTTCTTACCTAGCATCGCGGAACATGACCTTCTGTTTCGACGAACTTTGCATACAGGACAACTTCTGACCTAACGGATTGCATTCCGTCATCTTTAGAACATACCGACAGATTACAGTAAACTAGCGGAAGTTAGTGACTTTTTGCTCGATTTGGACCGATCCGCTCATGTATACGGACAACAGACAATAGAATCAATATCTATCCGACACAGTGATAAAACGATACTCAGGAAAGTTCAAGAGATTATCTCTTACGACCGGATCGTTATTGTGGTCTGCCTTCCTTCTTCTCCCTAGTTCTCGCGCGAAGAACTCCCGCCAACAGGTACCTCATATGTGGGTCAGACCAGATTCAAGCATATCGTTAAATCCATTCCGCGTCTACACTTTCGCAAAACCACGTTTCACGTTGCCTACCGCACAATGGTTTCCGTTATAGATATATTCGGTAAATTCTACTCCAATTTCTGATACCTAAGAATGGTATAAATTACACCCTGACACACATTGGTTTCCAACTCGGTTCGATGGTGTTTGAACTTTGTTTGCGGGAGACTGTGGGCGAGATGCGCATCATTGGCAACGAACATAATCAGTCCGTCAGTCAGTCAGTCTGTCAGTGGTTCAAGGTTATAATCCGCTTACATATGTAATTGATACCTTGATCGCGAGTCGGGTGGTCGGGAGAGCACGTTTCTGTTCTAGTTCACGGTTCTCCGGGAAAAATCGATTGCGTTCTGCGAATGGTCTGGTTGATCGCACAATATACACACATTTGAACTTCTTTCCGTTATGAAGTTGCGTCTGGATGGATCGTAAATAATTGCTATATGATTTATTCCCATGCGTAGGCATATACTTACGCAATGGTTGAAATTTGCCACTCTGTGATTTCTGTCGGAAGTGCTGTTACTGAGGGAAGTAGCTGGAAACATCTATAAAACGGGAATAATGCTGTCGTGAATAAGTATCTAAATCCGAGTGTTGATTAAAATTCGACGCGATTATTGCACTGTTCGACAAAAAACAAACTAGAATATGATGAAACCGCATACTGTTTTTCGGAAACAATGAGAAAAATGGCGCTTTTCGCCTCTTCTCCAGTAACTGTTATTCCTAACTCTTCGCGGTGCTAGCTGGGGTACGAGTAACCATAGGAAAGATCGGGTAACTAACCCCGGTGGGACCATGGTCATATGCTGAAGGGGAAAGGGGGCTCCTCTTTTCGGGGGGTGAGTCCATCCGAGCGTCTGTTCTCCATGTTAGAGGCGGCTGATGTATCGTCCTCGAGTCAGCATAGGACTCTAAACAGAGCTGACACGATGGTCCTCCGGCGAGACAGGGGGTTGGGGAAGGCTCAACAAGCCGCCCTGGAAAACTAACCGTTACGAACAGTGCAGAAGAAAATACGAATCGGAACAATCGGCAAAGACATACGCGACGAAATAAGAACTACAATTGGAAACTTTGCTTGACAGGACAAAAGGTATGGAAAAGCGGGTATCGGGCGGTTACTTTCTGCCAGAGCTGTGGCACCACCAACGAGCTGGGAACCGGCTTTGTAGTGCGTGGGAGGATGCGTCAACGCGGATTGGATGGACTCCGATCAACGCAAGGATGTGTAAGTTGAGGATCAAAGGCCGCTTCTTCAACTACAGCATCATCAGCGTACGCTGGCCACACAATGGGAGACCCAACGATGAGAAGGAAGCGTTCTACGCGAAGCTGGAGGAGGTGTACGACGGCTGTTCGCAACGGGACGTGAAAATCGTCATCGGTGATATGAACGTCCAGGTAGGACGGGAGGTAATGTTTAGACCGGTAATCGGGCCAAACAGTGTGCACACTGTATCGAATGACAACGGCCAACGATGCGTGAACTTCGCAGCCTCCCGTTTCATGCTAGTCCGAAGTACCTTCTTCCCCCGCAAAGATATCCATAAAGCCACCTGGAGATCACCTGACCAACGCACCGAAAACCAAATCGATCATGTTCTAAACAACGGGCGATTCTTCTCTGATATCACCAACGTTCGTACCTACCGCAGTGCGAATATAGATTCGGACCATTACCTAGTTGCAGTATGCATGCGCTCAAAACTCTCGACGGTGCACAACACTCGCCGTAGTCGGACGCCAAGGTCCAACATCGCACAACTTCGGAACGCCGGGATTGCCCAAAACTACGCACAGCAGCTGAAAGCAGCACTACTCACGGAAGAACAGCTGGGCGCGGCAACTCTTGAAGATGGCTGGAGGAAGAGCCATTCCGCCATAGGAAGTACTGCTATAGCGGCACTAGGTACAGCGATTCCGAATTGAGGAAACGACTGGTTCGATGATGAATGTAAGCAGTTAATAGAGGAGAATAATGCAGCACGGAACGAGACAGAATGTGGAGCGATACAAACAAGCACGGAACAGGCAAACCTCGGTTCTCCGGAGAAAGAAGCGCCAACAGGAGGAACGAGATCGCGACGCGATGGAACAACTGTACCGCGTAAACGACACACGGAAGTTCAACGAGAAGCTGAACAGTTCGCGCAAAGGCTACGTTCCGCAAGCCGATATGTGCAGGGACTTAGACTAGACGGCAACCTTCTTAGGAACAAGTATGAGGTGATTGAGAGGTGAAAGCAGTACTATGACGAGCACCTCAACGGTGAAGCAACAGAGAACGAAGGCGGTATTGCAACGGATCTTGGAGCACGCGCAGAAGACGATAGGCTGCCGGCTCCTGATCTCCAAGAAGTCAAGGAGGAGATCGGTCCGCTGGAAACCAACAAAGCTGCCGGTGTAGATCAACTACCCTGGCTAGAGCGCTGCACTGGGTAATCGCCAAAATTTGGGAGGAGGAGATTCTTCCGGAGGAGTGGATGGAGCGTGTCGTTTGCCCAATTTACAAAAGGGGTGACAAGTTGGATTGCTGCAACTACCGCGAGATCACACTACTTAGCGCCGCCTACAAGGTCCTCTCCCAAATTCGTTGCCGCCGATTGTCACCATTTACAAGGGAGTTCTAGGGGCACTACCAAGCGGGACTCATGGGTTCCCGCGCCACCATGGATCGGGTGATGTGCGTTGTTCGAGTTTCAGGGACACTCTCGAAGACGGTTGGGGCAAGGTGCCTACTGTTCAACGTTGCGTTAGAAGGTGTAATAAGGAGAGCGGGGATAGACACAAGTGACACGATCTTCAGGAAGTCCGTCCAGCTTCTTGGCTTCGCCGACGACATTTGCATAATGGCACGGAACTTTGAGGCGATGTCGGAAACGTACATCAGACTGAAGGCTGAAGCCAGCAGGATTGGACTTGCCATCAATGCTTCGAAGACAAAATACATGAGAGGAAGAGGTTCTAGAGACGACAATGTGAACCACCCATCCCGAGTTCGGATCGACGGTGACGAAATCGAGATGGTCGACGAATTCGTGTATTTGGGCTCACTGGTAACCGCCGACCATGATACCAGCAGGGAAATTCAGAGACGGATCTTGGCGGGAAATCGTGCCTACTTTGGAACAAAATCCGCCGCCGAACGAAGTTGATTATGTACAAGACGCTGATTAGACCGGTGGTCCTCTACGGCCACGAGACCTGGACAATGCTAGTGGAGGACCAACGCGCCCTTGGAATCTTCGAACGAAAGATGTGCAGATGGAAGACGGAACGTGGCGCAGGCGAATGAACCATAAGTTGCATCAGCTGCTGGAAGAACCATCCATCGCGCATGCCGAAAAAATATGACCCTTGCGGTGAGCTGGACACGTCGTAAGAATGTCGGACGAGAACAAGAACAAAAAGACGGGGCGCACAGCGAACACTGTGGATCGACCAGATAGAGGACGACCTGCGGACCCTTTGAAGACTGCGAGGCTGGCGACAAGCAGCAATGGACCAAGTGGAGTGGAGACGGCTTCTACATACAGCAAGAGACAACAAGGCTCCAGCCTGAACGGTAAGATAGGGTAAGTAGACCCACTGGGTACCTGCTACCATGTCCAACGGGTGATACCAATCGGGCTAACATTGCTTGGACTGAGCAGACTAATTTCTATGTTTATTTGGTAGTTGCCCAACTAGGTAATTAATACACGGGGCATTAAATGTGCGTGGGGAGGACGCATGGTCGTGGAGTGGTGATTTCAGTCAGGTATGAGGTTTGAGAATTGACTATTCGCTAGAGGGATCGAATGCCAGTTATCGATTTTTCTCACATCACATCAACACGAAGAAATTTGTTCCTATCCCTGTCGCGAATACGGTCAATATTGTTTAGTAGAGGCATTTCGTTTCCGCTCTTTTTTTTCTATTCGGGATTTTTTTTGTAACTTTTCCTATTGCGGGTTTGTCTTCTGTGGGAATAATATCTGAATTAACTGTATTCTATATCTTCACTCAGAAACTACGAAACCTTTATACATGTGCAATTCCAACTATATACTATGTACAAGTACCTGACACAAGAAACAAAAATATGACGCCCTCAAATACCTCTTGTATAAGATTCCGTGTTGTATTCAAACGATCGCCGGGTAAAATCAGCACCGAACTACGGAAAATTTGTTACTAGGTAGAAAAGTGAGCGTTACCGATTTATTAAACTATAAGCACTGCCCATCGTAGTTGCTTGTTTGGCAAATCGTAATACCACGACAAAGAATGAATTTCCCATGTTCTTGGCAACCGGCTGCCCAGAGCAGTTATTACATGATAACGCTTTTGACACACTTACTAACAACTCTCCCCTTCCCTTAGTACATGTGGAGATTCAGAGGGTTCTTCGGTCTCTGGCAGCGACATGTATCGGACTAACATTTCATCCTTTCCCAGAAGATCTGCAATTGGACGTGGCCGGCGTCGGTATTGATCAGCATACAGGGATCAATATAGATTGCACAATGTGGCCCATCATGTTATTCCCAAGCATGTTGTTCCAATGAACATTTTGCAATCCCGATTGGTTCTGGTCAACAATGCACAGTGGTCGGAAACGCCAAAAACGTGAACAATTAATTCACTAGTGACCAAACCATTGAATATATTCACAGGGTGTCTTTATAGGAATTGTTCGTATTAATATTCCCCATAATCTGATAAAATTGAGCATGGCTTACTATGATCGGACTAAAAAATAACTTTTTACACTGAAGAGGTAGAAAGTTAGTGTCTTCGACAAAGTTTTAGAACTGCTCATATGAAGAATTTTGTTGAAGAACTTGAACTTGTAGGACTAAAGGTTATCGATTGATATAACGTTTTCTACGGCAACCCCCTTAAATTTAGTTTCTTTTTAATATTACTTTTTCCATTGTGACTTTTCGCGAAAACGAGTGCAGAGAAATATGGAGGCATTAAAACTGCATAATACTGCTGAAGACTGTATGTAAGAATACTCATTCGTTTCAAAGTTATTGAAGATTTTAACATGTTTTAAAATGCACGAACATGCACTTTGTCTAGACAATGCATAATAAATTGTATCGATTTTGTTGTTATTTTCGGCAAATTTGAGACTAAGACAAACGAAAGCAATGAAATTGAAAGACGGATAGGTATTCTTTAGCGAATCAGCTATAAACTTAGAACGGAAAACTAGGACTAGGCAGGCTCATATGGACATGATCGAAAGGAAGTGTGAAGAATACTTTGCCTTCGGCTAAGTAGGAGTTGGGCGTTGCTCCCAAGTCTACCGCATGGTCTATGGTAGAACATAACTCATCATCATGTTTTGCCGCCGATGCCGTTTTACCGTCGACGAAAATAACCAACAAAATCGATACAGTAGAACCTTGCGGCAATTAAAACATAGTAACAATGCATAATAAAGTTCTTTGATCCGTGGCTCTCTAGAGCCCTGTGAATAGGGTAAGCTCACTTTTCCATGTTTTTTACTTTTTCCAATTAAAAATTAACAAAAAATTCAGAATTTTTCATAAAATTTACGATATTCTAGAATGTAATTTACGCACCTAATAAATCTCCTGGTGGCCGGATGCCCAAAGAAATCTTAAATCCCGCACGAACTCCAACATATCATTATCTATACTAACAATCTCCCTATCCCAAGACACTTATCGATTGCGCAGTGGTATATACGGCCTCTAGTAAAAGCAAGTTTCGGACTAACATTCCTTCCCTTTCCTACTGCGATCTACGTTCGGACCTGATCGGCGCCGGTATTGATCAATGTACAACATGGGATTTCCAGAAGTTGTACATTGAAGGTGTAACCTAACGATGAACAAGGCTGTAATGGAAGAAGCACCTCCATTGCTGGTATCGCAGGGTCGGCTAGCTACCGGGTAATCAAGGGCAACGCGGATCAAGAACAAAGATCTAAGAACATTCACTTTTTTTACACTTTTTTATACACATGTATTTGTACTGTGTGGGTGTGGGGTGTTACTTACAATTGTTTCTAAGGTGGCGTGTACACTACTCTATCACTCAACGTACCGTACTGTTGCTGCTTCTGTTTGTGGGCGTCGCGACGCTAACGATGCCGACGGGCGAGATCCCCTCGCGGACGTCGGCGAAACTGGCCGGATGAAGGCCCCGGTACGATGGTGATTTAGAAGGCAGATGGACGGACCAGCGGGCGTTGCTTGCTTGGATGCAGGCAGGCGTCTTCCCTCCTTGGCGAGCATCGGCGTGACCGCGGCTATCCGCAATGGCCAACACCGAGAGGCGACCCTCTTTTGCGATTAGGGCCTTTGCCCGAGGGTATGAAACGATGGCGCGCAGCACCGGATGACGTACGGTAATCCTTTACGGATTAGGCGCGGAATCCTCCAGGATTTGCGGGCCGAATAGTGTGCTGGACAATTTGAGGTCGCGCTGGTGAAGAAAATTCCAACGCAAAGATACTAAACAACTCCATCGATTCCACAGGGTAAAACTTTTACTACCTGAACGAATCGCAACAATTTAAACCAACTTCCCGCCCCAAGGGGGGGGGGGGTCTATACACTTAACTTCACCAGTTAAAATAAACTACAGCACACGGACGCCTGATATTAAAAGAGGCCAGAACTGCTGGACCTTTTATAAGAATTTCAGGTTACATTTCCCTCCAATTCCTTTATCCTTATCCGCAATCTATTTTTAAAAGTTTCGCGCCATCCATGATATGCCATACGCTCTCATAATGATGACAAACTCTCGTGACAGCGGTACCCACCCTTTAGCTACCCTGCTTACTGTTATTGTGAATTTTAGTACAAGAAACGTGAAGGTTCGACTAACAGAAAAATAATATTTATAACAAAACCTAAGCGATGGAACCAACGGTTACAAAGGATGGTTTGTTACTCCCAGGCAATATCATCAATTGATGATGTGCAGTTTCAGCTAGTCCCGATCAATAACGGACTAGCAGCCAGGGATGGTCGCACAAGCTCAAGCTCAACAATTGGAAAATGGCGCTTTCCGTTTGTCTTTCGTACACCAGGGTTTGTTTTTATGAGCATTTGAGGAATGTATTATCAATCATTGAAATTTCCACCCAGTGGAACTGAAAATGAAGGTACATTTGAGTACTGAATGGAATGGTGCAATTACATTTTCCATACAAGGTCATGTTCTCAAGTTGTAAACTTTTCAATTGAAGAAAAGTAAAACAAATGCCCAAAAACAATTTTTTGCAATTAACATCTCATAATTTTGAAACTGTTATTTTAGTACTTTCGAAGTACATAATACCGATAAAATTATTTTTTTATCGATCCTCCTAGACGTTATTATGGAGAATATACATTTCTTATAAAAAATAGAGGCTTTGTGTCTTCAGCAGTTAATTTCATTTGGAAACTAGATTTTTAAGTAGAATACTTTTAACGTCCAGTGTCAAACTTTTCTACTGGCATAATTTACCAGTATTGGAATGCGAAAAATTGTCGTTGTACTTTTTGAACCAACTAAATTTTTGAGCTCTAATCGGAAATATTTGCAGAAAATTTGTGACGGAGTCCGTGAAATGTACTACTACTACAAAAATGGGAATAAATAATTTTGTGATAACTTCAATTATCTGCGTCATGATTTATACGTTCTACTTGTCCGTAGAGCGAGCATATTGTTGTGATATTAGCACCACCCTATGAAATGTCTATGAACCAACCTCCGCCAATTTTTTTTTACAAAATAGTTAGCTGGAGCTAACGCTACCATCACTGATGAACAGTATCGATACATGGTAGAAGACTGATTGTTACACAAGATTTGGAAAATCTTTGATTTAAACAAGATGTGATAACAAGTCATACGACCGTTGTAACCATCGATTTATTCAACCAAACAATGCAGCTTAAATTAGATGCATACTGCAGGAAAAGTTGTGGTGAAAAGAAAATGTTGAAACCTCGGTTTTTCCATACGCAATCCGCTACGCCAAGTCCTAACCAAACGACCCCAAATCTTGTATATACGACGGAACCGGAAGCTTCGAAGAAGTGTCAAAGACCCTCAATTAAATGCACATATTTTTCTCCGAGATGGCTAATATAGATATTGATCGGAATTCCGGTTCCGGAGTAAAGAGTTAAAGAGTGCGATTACACATGAGATTCTCATCGGGTTTTTCATTGAAAAACCCCGGGGTGGTGGATTGCACTGGTGTTGCATTTTCTAGCAGCAGAGCAGGCCACTAGACGTGTTTCATTCCAACTTCTGCTAGAAAGTGCAAAACTAATGCAATCCACTGGTGTTTGTCAATGAAAAACGACATCAGAAGCTTTTCGCCTTTCTCATATAGAAAGGATATGGAATTACTTGGAATGTCGACTTTTAAACCAAGGCCCGGAGGACCGAGTCTATTATACCATTCGACTCAGTTTCTCCGAGATGGGAAAATGTGTGTGTGCATATGGTCAAGGCTTCTGTCTGTCACGTTACATTTTTACGCATATTTCATAAGATAAATCAGCAAAAACAATAAAACCATATTCTATCACAACTGCACATTATTAAGGTCACTAAACCGCACATTTTATGCCACAGAAAGTTTTTTCTATCATGAACCGTTTTCACTTTATTGTCATTTTGATACGTCTGTCATCCATCGAAAATAACTTGAAAACATCTGCATTTTGAAGGATAATTTTTCGTGAGCATTTTGAATTGAAAACCCATTTTGAAATACATTCTATAACTAAGTTATTTAAAGAAAAAAATTAAATGAAAATTCAAAATTAAAAGAAATATTGCAATATGTTAAAACTTTTTATTGTTATTTTCTCTACGATGCAATTATATTTTAAAGTTTTTTTATTTGCAATTAAATTTTAAACGTGTTATGTTTTTTGCATTTGGTATTTGTGAGCAATTTATTAAAAGGGAGTACTTTCACTACTAGATACTTTTGTTGAAAAAAAAAATCAAAATATTTCGAAAAAAATCGTAAGAGCATTTTGCTTCGAAATTATATTTAGTATTATTATTGTATAAGAAAATTATATTTATGACTGGCAAATACTAAGAAAATTAGAAGAATACTTGAAGTTAAAAATGTTTTGTTACAATAACTTCCTAATAGTGCAATTATAGTTTCATCAGTTTACTGGCTTTCGTTAGCAAAAAAAAACATTGTTCTTCTGTAATTGTATTTTCATTTTATTTTTGGTTTTTTTAACAACATATTTGTATTTTTAAAATTCTTTTCTTTTTTTTGAAAAATTTCACCAAAAATTATTCACACAAAACAATTAATTCCCTAGAACTAGCTATCATATAGTTTTGCTGCTCAAATGGCGATTTTCGAAAAATATATATTGAAAGTAGTGCATTCAAGATCTCATACGCCCTTTTTAAATATTACTCTTGAATTAAAATTGCTTGTTTAATATTGAAAAATACTTAGTCTCCCATATACATGAAACGTAAAAGGTTTCATCAGAATCAAAGATGGTCACCAATATTGACGCAATTGAATCAAACTTGATAGAATTGCGTTACAGCAGAAAAAATCTGTCACGTTACATAAGATAAACTGTGTTTTCTTAAAAATTAATAAAACTTTAAAATTTTCACAATACAGTTTCAAAAAGTAGACTCAAAGTAGTAAGAAAAAATGCAGGTTAGACATTGTATGCATGCTGTTGGCGTGGTCCACAAAACTTTTTTGAATTTTTGATCTGTCACGTTTCAAGTTAAGGCACAAATCCCCGACTATGTACGGGGAACGTGCCATTTGAGCCAATATATTCTGAATAATCCATATTCATTAAAAAATTTCAAGCAATATCATCAAATTTAAATTGAACTGCAATAGAAAAATGTGGTTGGAAGCAAAAAGTTGAAAATATGGATTTTGTTTACCTTTTTATCTCCTTACAGTTTTTAGTCACTTACAGGTCATGCAAGTAGCATCAACAAACTTTCATAAATGACAGACATGCAATTTTTTTTCTGGGATCACTATTCATATTTTTTAATATTAGAGGTTCTATACATACGGAAAACAAACAGTTTGACGCAAAATTTGATAAAAAATAATTTCGCCTGTGGTTGCCGTTTTCGGAGCCTTGACCATATGTATAAGAGTCCCATATTGAAAAACAGGAAGCCGAGAAAAACGCTGTTCAAAATTTACATTTTCATTGAGGCTTATGGATGGGAAAACCATGTTTTGGTATTTTTTTCGATATTTTCTAAACAAACCTGATAATCTTATTTGTGCATTATGATTCAGTGGTGATACAGAATACATTCCAACAGATATCTCATTTTCGACAAAAATCCATATGGGACTCTTAGGTTTTTATGGGCAGTATAGAAAGGATACGGAATTACTTGGAATGTCGACTTTTTAACCAAGGCCTGGAGGACCGAGTCTCTTATGCCATTCGACTCAGTTTCTCCGAGATGGGAAAATGTGTGTGTGTGCATTAGAGTGACAGGAAAAAATGACCCCTATCGGCCCATACCTGAGTCGATTTCTAG
The DNA here is from genome assembly GCF_030247195.1 of Topomyia yanbarensis. Classification (NCBI taxonomy): domain Eukaryota; kingdom Metazoa; phylum Arthropoda; class Insecta; order Diptera; family Culicidae; genus Topomyia; species Topomyia yanbarensis. The sequence goes on along the minus strand of NC_080671.1, from coordinate 427,667,395 downwards.
TGCCAACAGGAGTACTTGTTCCACATTTGAAGCAAAGCGAACAAGCCTAGCTACCGGACCAACGTGCCTGAAGTTTGTATGGGATTTTTCGACAATTATAATGGAGAAAACTCACTAACTCGCATTTTCGCCGCTAGGCGGCACTCTATGCATCGTATTATCACTGTAAGTGAAAATAAGAAACATCATTTAATTTTCTACAACTTTGTTGAAGACTGCTGGTGAATCCGGCTTTGTCAAAAGAAGTTATTAAACTTTTAACGATGTGATGTCTAAGTCAGTTTTGCATGGGACCTAGCAGTGCATGGTTGTGTATCGGTACTCGATTCCCACCAACTATACATTTTTGTGAGATAATGGTTAGGTTTAGGTCAATAGTATGTTCACAAGATTTATAGTAAGTAATACGAGTTATGTTTTGGTTAGAAAATTTTAGTTACACATTTTACCGTATAGAGGGCGCCAACACTAACTTTTCAACGGAAAGAAATAGAGATTAAGTGTCTTCAACAAAGTTGTAGAACAAGTATTTTTATATAATTCTCCCGAACATCTCGATACTCTATCTCACTTCTATGAAAAGTTAGTGCTAGCGCCCTCTATGCGGTCATAGATGAAACTAAAATTCTATAACCAAAACATAACTCGTATTATGTACTACAATTCTTCTGAACATACTATTCAGGTAAATCAAACCATTATCTCACAAAAATGTATAGTTCGTGGGAATCAAGTACCGATACACAACCAAGCACTGCTAGGCCTCATGCAAAACTGACTCAGACTAAAAGTTTAATAACTTTTCTCCATGTAACTTGTCGAAAAATCCCATACAAACTTGAGGCACGTTGGTCCGGCAGCTAGACTTGTCCGCTTTGCTTCAAATGTGGAACAAGTAGGAATCGACTCAGGGGGCCGATTGAGTTTTCAAAAATTCATCATTTTTCTGGGCACTCTAGTGTGCATATATGTATATGTCAAATAATTTCATTCATTTTTCTCAGGGATGGTTGGGCCGATTTCAATAATATTATAATAAAATTGAGTAAGGGTTCTCGCAAATCGATGTAATGTAATTCCGGAACTTGCTGCTAAGACGATTGAAGCCGCATTTGCATTTCCACAAATACTCGAAAAGCACTGATATCAACGTGCCGATAATTTTAACCAAAACGATTTTATTTATTCGAAAAATCGTGTATTAGGTAAGGCAAAAATCTTTGGCACGTTTCATGGCATTCCAAGATAGATTACTATACATTTCATAGGGTATTTTTTTAACAGTGAAAAGTTTTGAACTTTGATCGTTCTGCGCGAACCCTTAATTATGTCGGATGGAGTCAGAGTCAGGAGTCAGATATTTTAGACGTTTTTTCGAGGTGTTTATAATATTCGATGGCATTTTTTCCCATTACATGCCATTGACACATTAGTTAACTCCCTTCGTCTCCTTCAAACTCCTAGCGTCAACTGATTTTACAAATATACAATTCAAGGTGTCCGACTGGAGTTTACTTGAAATGAGCGACATTTTATCATGAACGAACTTTTGAAAGCTGATTTTTCTGGTAGTTTAACGGAAATAAAAATGGCAGCTGGTGAAGGACAGTACCGCCTTTAAGCATTGGCTCATAGGGCCAAGGCTAAGGGCCCCGGGCTTTTGCGGGCCCCTAGCCTTGGCCTACACTTAGGATGAATATAAAATAATTCTAAAGACTGTATTTCAAAAAAACTCAAACTAGAACTATTTATTTTGGGGGTAAAAATAGTCCACTCGAAATCGCACATTGCACCGTATTCCATCGATCAAAATATTTAAAGAGCATCAAAGCGACTGGAAACGAGGCACTACATAGCTATTGAATCGATTCAAACGTCAACCCAACGTTTCGTTTCAAGTTCCAATTTATTTTCAACAACAACAGTGAAACGTTTGGTACACCACGTATACAAAGTATGGAAGGCAACGTACCTTTGCCAACCAACCAGAAATTCTTGTTTGGCAAGCGATATGAGGATGTGGCAAAATATTCATTTCTTCGTCACATCCGGGTCTGTTAATGGACAAATCCACATGGAAGCGTCCAAAAATGACTTCATGAGGTCTCGAAAGAAAGACTCGACAACTTTTGGCCGAATTTAGTTTTACTCTGCTCGGTCAGTAGACTTACACAGTACCAATAGTGCTGTTTTTGCTCTACACGCCGCTTTAAAAAACAAAAATCCGCAATGAGGACAAAGGATCGTAAAATCCCAAGAAAGAAGTTTAGAAATGCCCTTGTGAAAGTATCTACACATACCAACCCTAACTTTACGCTATATTTAATTAAATGAGTCACTCTAATTTATATGCATTAGACTGGCTCAATATTTTACTTTTAGCTCCACCAGGCTCTATTGATTTTTTATGGCCCTTAGTAATTATGAAAATTTTAGTACCGATCGGTTGTGTCTACGGACCCTCCAAAAATTTAAAAGTTTATATGAAAATTAGTATGGAAAATCGGTTAAACTTGAAAATAAATTCTTAAAAAATCACCTCATCAATCAATTCATGAGAACACTGTACATTTCTAAAGATATTCTTCAACTGAACACATTCGTGGGGAACATTGTGAGTTTGTGAAAAACCGCTGAGAAAAGCTATTAACTAAAGAAGCAGCATGACTTTAAAACCAGTGGATTTTATTATTAATCATAGCAACCCTGTTGGAAGAGCTCCACCGTTATACAAATGTAAAGTAGGCTTACCACCCACCGCTCCCGTATGGCAGATGTAACTATTCAAACAGGGTTGCTATGATTAATAATAAATTCCACTTGTTTTGAAGTCATGCTGCTTCTTTAGTTAATAACTTTTCTCAGCCAATTTTCGCAAACTTAAAATGTTCCACGAATGTGTTAAGTAGAAAAATACCTTTGGAAATATATAGTGTTCTCATGAATTGATTGATGAGTTGATTTTTAAGAATTTATTTTCAATTTTGACCGATTTTTCATACTAATTTCCATATAAACATTGTCCGTAGACACAACCGATTGGTACCAAAATTGGCACAATTACTAAGGGCCTAAAAGGAATCAGTAGGACCATTCTTGTACTGCTTTCATAGGCGGCTCCAGCCGGATGGTAAAGAAGGGACACGCCTTCATGAAAAAACGTGTCTGATGCACAATTTGGAAAATGAAATTTCGAATCTTGGAAACGCATTTCCTGGTGTGGAGTGGAGTGTAGCGAAAATTTTGTCAAATGAAATACAGAAATAATTTTATATGTTCCTTAAGGAATCCTCTAAGGATGGAAAACTTTTTGGTTGAATAGGGGGGGGGGGGGTGAGCGTGCCCCCTCGTGTTACCCCCTGGAGCCGCCAGTGACTGCTTACTCAATTAAAGTTCATCAGGCGGCTCTGGTGAAGGAACAAATATTCATATAAATTCTTTGTATTGTTGAATGGTTGAGGCATGTTGAATATCCCAACAAATCGTCTGCTCAATAATCCGATCTACTGAAATGCCCCTTTCATCATCTTCAAACACCTGACCTCGAACGATATCACAGACAAATTCGCAGCAAACTAATAATTACAATTTCACAAAACCATAGTGTTCTGTTGGTGATCCATATTGATGGCTCTGCCCGAAATAGGCAAGACAATTCCACGTGTCGCTTTTGGAAGATTTTCCGAAAATTTGCTCCTGCATATTTTTATAGAAATCATACCATCTTAAAAAAATGGTTGGTCGCTAGAGGCGCAGAACTGAGACTCCGCCAAGGGTGCCAGAAGACCATGCTACGGCTTTGAGCCTTTGTATTGAGACACCTACACCTGGGTGTAAAATCATGCAGATATTGATTTATGCACCATTTTTGCATATTTCAATTAATTTCGATTTCCTGTGTTAGCGAACATTTTAAATTAAATTGGTATAACAAGTCATACACGATGAAACATGATATACATGATAAAGGTGACTTTCGCGAAACTAATAAACAGTTTTTTCCTCAATAAATATTCCACCTAACGAATAGAGGGACATCTTGCAATACCTAAAATCAACTGACATTGTGGCTCTACCTCTCTTCAAAATACACACTTAATTTTATTCTACCGAATCTCAGCTTTTTTCACAACTTTTATCGAGTTGTGCACAACCACAAAGCATTCAGCAAACAAAGCTTTTACCTATATCTCTGTAGAAATGACGTTTGTTTAGCTGAAACTCTGAAAATATATCGCTGAAAATTAGTAAATTAAAACCACTTTGCTGAGCTATCAGTTTAAAAATTTCACTAACAGTTCAGTTGTGCAAAAATTACCGAACAGAATTAAGTGTGTATAAAATTTATCAGAGCCCTTTTAGTAGAAATTCATTGCCATCTAAAATGATTGTATCTGGAAAGTTTGAATCTGAAACTCTTGAAAGTTAATCAATCTGGTGTCGGAAAATTCTGCCAAATAAAAAGACTTGCACTGATAGATGATTGTTGTTGCCTTTTCTGTAATCAAGAAATAGAAACTGTTCGTTTATTGCTGCAAGTTGTATTAGATAAAATTAATACCTGCAGATTTTAAGAAGGTTAACAATTTTGAACTATATGGTATATCTTTTTCTCAATACTTTTTTTATTTAGGAACATTTTAACCAAACACAATGAAACATATTTTTTCATTGAGAAATTTTCACTTAATTTACACCAATTATCGCTAGCTTGATAGATCTAACCGTTTCACAATATGTACTGGATACCCGAGCAAATGCTCATGGGTTCAAACACCACAAAGCCCCTTGAAAAGACCTTAAACATGGTCCGTGCTAAAATTCCCAACCATCAAGACACCATAAAATGGTCTCAATAACCTATAAATACACCAACATATGGTATTTTATATGGGATCTAACGGACCATGGTAATGGTGTTTTCATGGGTTGAACCCATTTCAAACACCCATGTCAAGCCCCATGAGCATGGGGGTATTATGGGCTTTCCGTTTGCTCGGGTAGAATCAAAATTTCACAGCTGCGATGAATAGATACGAATCATACTCCTTCGTCACATAACGATTGCCGTCACAGTCGTTGCGAGTTTAACTGCGACAAGTAATCGAAAACGCGCATGACAAATCAATCGGAGCCTCCAACGCAAACACGGGGTACTTCCCTGATAGAAATGTACAATAATAAAACGATAATTTTCACAGTAACACTACAGTGATTTTTAAACAATTTACTTTAAAGGCCTATATTATGCAAAATACAAAAACCTCCAATAATAACGTTGCTAAATTTATTTTAACAGTAAAACAATATAAAAAATTAAATTGGAGGACAGATACAGCGTAGATGGTAAATCGATTGCCTTATACGCAGCTCACCTGGGTTCGATTCCCAACCCAGCACATAGAGTTAGAGATTGTTCCAAAAGAGATTTCTCTTATCCGAAAAGAGGCAAATGACCCTAAGTTTAAAACCTCTACAATAAAAAAAATAAATAAAAAGTTTACAAAGACTCATTTTTTAAGAAATCTCACTTGTTTTTAAAAGTATTCAAATTTAGTGTAAATTAATTGTAACATGAATTTTGAATCTACTGAAATAACTCTTCATAAAGCAATGGGAAAATTGTAATAATCGTAACACAATATTTTGAAGATCAAATTTTATGATTGCTTTCTATTCGGGTTACCAGACTGGGCATTGCGTGCGTTTGTGATCTCAGCATCTCACCGCCGCCGTCGCTCTCCCGTACACCGTATCGCATCCGTTAGTGATCACTGTGATGAACCGTACGGTAATTTTTGCCCGTTCTGGCCAAGAAACGAGACGGGCCAGCCGGATCGAAATACGATTCAACGCGTTAATGTTCTTCCCGGTGGTGCCTGGAATAAGTTCGACCCAGCTCTAGCTTAAGGAACCGTTAGCATCAGACCTTCGCTAATAAGCGTTGATCGCATCGCATCTTCCCGCCAGCAGTGCATATTATATACATTAAAGGTACAACTCGCAGGTTCGTGGAAGGTGTCGATTGCCGGTTTGGTGTGTGTGTGTCTGTTTGAGTGCCCTACGGGAGGCGAAATGGCGTCAAGTTCCGTGATCTGCCATCGCATTGATCGACCGAAATTCCATAAGCTACCTTCTTCCGTGATCAACAAACAGAGGTGGCGGAAGAGTACCATTGAAATCTGAGCTAAGTGGCATCGATGGATGATGTGGATAAGTAGGAGTACCAATCCTCCGGTTTTTTTTGCCTAAGATCAACAGATGAGGTCCCTTTTGGTGAATGTGTGCCGCGGGGCCCATTCAAAAGTCATTCTGTGGAGTGCACTTTTCTCGGTCAGTGAGCAAGAAGGGCAATAAATTGAGGTATAGGCAAATGAAGTTTTTTTTCTTGCTCTTCAGTGCAGTTTTGAAAAGGTTTTGAATGGGCATCGGCATCAGGAAGGAAAGAACTCTTTAAAAGGAGACTATTAGCGTGGCCCAGTTTTTCAGCGATTGGTCGGTCGGACAATTGGGGTGCCAGTAGTCGTTCGACGGAAAGGAATGATTCGAAGAATACCTTAGTGACCGTTGTGGAATGTGGGCAGTGAGCTGAAGTGAGCAATTTGCATTCATCATTCCATGATTGATGACTTCAGAATTTATGCTACCGTATGTAGTGTAAAGGAACTATGTCCCTGCGAATGCTATCGAGCCATTTTTTGAATTACATGATTCAGGGGTTTTTTATACCACTCAACAAACCGTTCGATTGTATGAATAATCGCAACAGAAAAGCAAAGCTTTGGTTCTACATTCGAATGGGAAACGTGATGCTGGCCCAGTGACCACGAATTTATTGTGACCAACGAAACACAGGTCACAATCTTTCTGGACTCGGGGTAAAAAAATGAAGTGGTTTTTTTCATCCTGTACTGCCGACTTCGAATGCGACTACTTCTTCTCCAGTGTCAGTTTTAACTCGCAAAATGATTTTTCCAAAGGCCAGAGGATCTCTTTCCTACGAGTTACGCGACTCTAGAGGAGTGAACCTGTCCACTCTCTGTTTCGTACAATATGCAGGGATAAAGGTCAAAATCAGAAAGAATAGTGCCCTCAATCAAACATTAAACGTTCTGCCAAGTGTCAATATCGAAACTTTTTGTTGCGTCAGATTAAAGTTTTCAGCCATCATCACAAGCGTTGAACGAAATCACAAACTAGTTTATCCTGTCAAAACCCGCTTTGACTATTATCAATACAATCTACAGTGTTTACTTTGAGTACGGAGATCAGATCAACTTGTTCATCTCCGCCTATCCATCCACAAACACACAAATCCTTGCACAGACTCTCTCACACTCCCACACTCTATTTATATTAATCTATTCACGGTACAACTAAATCTAAGGCGTCCTATCAAGGCCGTCTTAAGACCACTTGGGGCCCCTGGGCACAACTGAGCTGAGGGGCCCCTATAATTGAACTAAACTGCTGTAGATTAGAATGATCAAAAAATGGTCCCCAGGAAATCATTCAGTGAAAGTATTAAAAATACTGTAGGAATCAAAATATATGGAGAGAAAATTTTAGATTCCCATCACTATAGGTGGCATTGTAAATGTCCAGATTCCGTCGAAAAACGGAAGATGATTTTGATAGAAAAAAAGATATTAGCATTTCTGACCAATCTAACCGAAAGTGGTAAAGACACTATATGCGGTTGTGGGAGTTCGAACTCAGATGAGCTGCGTACAGTGTAATGGACCTACTAGCTGCGTTATTCCCTCCTCATATGATATAATCTGACCTTCATTGTTATAAGACGTTGTTTGAGTGTCTCCATCAATAATAAGGAAAGATGGAGTACGGCGGGTTAAACGACGACACTACAATGTCGACGATTCATTCAATAACTATCCTTACACTATGACAATCTAGTAAAAATATTTAGCAATACGTCAATGTTGTTCTCAGTTTATTACTATTCCTGATGTGATGCAGCTGGAATGAGGCAATTGCCAGCTTTAAAAAAAAAAGCCACATTTTTTTTAATCATAATTCAACTACATTTACAGATGACAATATTGAACATTGCAGCTATTGAAATCAATCTATATTATGTCGAACCTAAGTGCACGATTTGAAGTTCATTCATTTTAGCTATTCACATTTTTCGCTGTAGGAGTAGAACGATTCTTTGAAATAGTGCCTCTTCATCCACAATTTGTAGGTGAGGTAGATTTTTTCATCTATTCTGACAGAAGATTTGTGCCTTCTTTTATAGTGAACGTTTCTGAGAGGCGAAGATAGCAAACAAGTTCATTATAAGTAATATTAGTATTTTCATATTCAAAGAAAGAGTATCTCAAAGACGCCACCGGTAGTTAAGTGGCAAGTCTAGGGTTTTGATGGTACATTCGCCTATCTGGTGTCCGTGATAGGCACTCATGCAGAAAGAGACCGGAAAAAAGATAAGGAAAGAGAAGGAAAAAATTAATTAACAATAATTAGCCTTTTCACCTTTCGAAAGTACAAATGTTCAATACCTCCATTGTTACGTAAAAAAATGAACATAGGGAAACCGCGAAATCACTCGAACCTATTAATATGAGCAACACAATTTATTGCAATAATTCACTACCACAAATTTCAGGAGTTCATTCAGAATCAGCCACAAACAGAAATGCGACCATCTACCAACGAAGCTCATCAAAGACGAAAAGCAAATGCTACACAAAAAAAAATATTTTGTGAGTTTACATTTATTTTCATGCATATATTTGGGGCAAAAATATAAATGTAAAATTAAATTCCAATACACAAGACTTGTCGTGCGTTCCGAGACGAATTTTATTATAATTTTACACGTTGATTGAAAATTACAGTTTCATTAATCGAAAAATCAATGCGTTTCAATGTATTTTTATCCCAATATTGCTGTAAAATAATTAACATGTAATACAACCAGAGGTGGGTAAGAAAACCAACCGGTACGTATATTCACCGGTATGGTTGTGAAAATCTCCACACGTGTAAACGAGTGATGCACATCGTATTCGGTTTTGATTTCGTTCACACGGTAAACGAAGTCAAAATCTCCACCGGGTCTCAGTTTCTAAAACCAAACCGAGTCACTCAGCACCGTTTACATGTGTGCACGAGTTTCTACTTGTGTTGATGTATTCTTAGCAGCGATTTCGGTTCGGCTTTAGAAAACCGAACCTGGTTTTTTCTATACACGGTGCTGCGGTTAAAAGAAGAAGCAGTAAATTCGTATGCAGTGCTGCCGAATAGACAACTTAATTGAGTTCAATTTGTTGAGAGTCGATGGGGCAATATCGAACTGGCTGATTCTGAGCAGTTGTTAACAGTTCAACAATTGATTTTTGTTTCAATGCTGAAAACCAAGATGGCGTACACCAAACTAAAAACCGATACCTTGTCTAGGCGAATAATTGCATGAAACCGAGAAATGTAGATATATTTGATTCGGCTAAATTGTCTAGAGCATATAAATTGACGTTAATGTCGAAATGTTTAAATTGAAATTAATGAAAACAATGATATCAGCGAAGTCAATGAAATAACAAAAACAATAAAATCCATTAAATTAATGAAATCAATAACTTCACATTCATTCAAAGAGTCCTGGTTAGGCGATTCTCGAATAATCTCGAGCACATAGTCACATTACCTATACATATATCCTTATTATTACTGTATGGCGCATCGAATTGATACATATATCCTTGCACAGAGGCAATTGCGTGTATGTGTGTGTTATTCACATATATGGTAAGCAACTCAGACGCAAGTGGGGGAAACTCACTGTTAAACGATTAGGTCCTTATTTACTGAGTACTGGTAAAACATATTTCGGTCATTGTTGCTGTTACTGTACATCGTTTTGACACATTATGGAGGTCCTCTAGAAGGTTTGGTCGCGAACATTCGAGTAAAGAGAAAACTACCACTCAATTATTCAATTGCTAAAAAACTTAATTAATTGAGAACAGCAACCAACTAACGAATAGCAAGAATACTTTCATTTAATAGGCCGCCGTTGGAAGCAAAGTTTCTTTAAGGAATAAATATTTCCGGTGATACCAGTCGATGTGTGTATACAAATCTACTGCAGAACAATCAAATTTTAAAAAAAATTGCGCAAACATTCGAATGAAAAAAAAATTATTCACATTGTAACCAATCACGAACTTGCCTGCTCATTACACCAAAACATATAAAACGTCCTTCAATCATTAATGTGGATATTGGTCCATACTGTAACTATGCTAGTTGTTAAATCATCATGAATAGGCCATAATTTTTAATATAATTCCGCCATTTTGAATTTCTAATTTATGACGCAATTCAAGTTTCGTTTCCTTGGAATTATATTCCTATTCAAATATGTATGCTTTTAAATGCTAAATCGTCGTGAAAATATCACCATATTGGGATGCAAATTGGCGACGAATAACAATTTTAAATCTCTAGACAACTTTTTGATTTCAAAATACCCTTGTTTCATGATTTTTTTTCCATTAAAACGTTATTGAATGCCAGTAGTATTGAATATAGCTCGCCATATCATATTTTAAATGACGGCAGGCATCAATTTGCGATCTTTCAACATATTTCCTATATTAAAAATTTCCATGTCGCATGATTCTAGATGACAGAATATCTTGAATATGCCGTCATCTTTAATTTTGATCTGCTATCTTAAATATAAAAATAGCGGAGACCTTTAAATTTCCTTTTACTTTCGATTTTTGGGCAGTTTCCCATACCAAACATACTCATATTGCAAACTTCCTGATGATAAATCATTATGAAAAGGTCGAAATATTGAGTTAAGGAACGCCATTTATGACCACGAACATAATTTATTTGAACAGAAATATGTCTGAAGACATTTTTTCAATTACCGAAAAAATACCTTATATTACAGGTAATCTTCGATACAAAGTACCCTCGATATAGCGTCATTCGATATAACGTACATATTTTTTAATTTATTTTTCAGGTCCAAATTTATCTTCAATTACGCATGTATTCCTTATTTTAAGAATTCAGTATGTTATACACAATCTTAAAACGTACTAATTGGGCTTCTAATGAGCATGTTAGGAATTGGCTACTTCATTGAAGGTTACGAGAGCGATTTTTTTTAGTTTCATTTGCGTATGATCGTGATTTATTAAAACCAACCATTTATCTCAATAAATAGCCCAATATCAGTAGGGGAGCCCGAGGCTAGTTGGCGGTTGGGGTAAGTTGGCGGAATACCTTTTTCTCCGTTTCTATTAGACATATAGCACTGCCTCTCGTTATGTACCTCAAGTTATGTGAAACCCATTATCCAATGTGTTTTGGTTGCAAAACATTTTGTATTGTGGAAGTTCTGGGCGAAATTGTGTTTTCGAGCATACCTAGTAAATTTCCTAAATTTTAAACACTGTGTTATTTAGGGTGATGGCGGTGCTGCTCGCGGGGCAAGTTTGCGGTACTATTTACGATGCAAAAATTATTTCTGGAATTCACTCCAAAGTAAGAAAATCTTTTTCTTGTGTATCTTGTCAATGCAGGAAACATTTACTTCGGCTAGTCACCTGCAGAATTTCGAAAATTTGCTATTGCTTGCTATGAAAATTTGCTTTGGAGTACGCGTCAATGTCAATATTCCGGGATATTGAGCCTGAAATATAATAGCAAATGTCGATTAATATACAGTTTTCTTGAAAAGACATTCAACATGTTCCAAAAGGACCCATGAAGTATTTGATTCTCCATTTGATTGCTTATTTTATGGTGTATCTATACATATCGCCAACTTACCCCGGGGCCGGGGTAAGTTGGCGGTTTTTCCGCGTCACATATTTTTGTCTCTAAAAATGGAGACAATGTATCAAACACTTTAATGAACATTTTTTTTCTATTTTGCAAAATCTAGGTACATCAAAGCGGTAAAAAATGAAAACTGAAAACACAGCCAACTAGCGCCGGTCTCCCCTAAGTTCTAACTGAAAACTAAAATTGATAATATTTGTATGACCATTGTTGGTTGGTTTCGGAACTGCGGAATCTGATTCTTTGGGCCGAATGAGTTTAAGTTCCACGGCATGCTATGCCACAAGAAGAATGAGAGGTCATATTTGTAGTTACACGGATAACTGCACGTTTCACGACCGGTTTGGGGTATTTAGGAAATCGGTTAGCGGACTGAAATATATCTTCAGAAATTTTTGAATCGTGGATACAAGTGGATCTTTATACTCTATTCTAATGATTAAAGTTCATAAATTGCTTTTATTGTACGAGGCGCAGACGGTGGGAATATTAAAATCACTTTACAAGCCCAGACAAAACAATAATTAATGATTTAATAATTAGGAAAGGAGTCAGAATAGAGAATATTTTCGGAGGTAGAGATAGCGTAGTTGGTAACTCGATTGCCTTGTACGCTCATCTAGGTTCAATTCCCAACCCCGCACATAGTGTTAGAGATTTTTCTAAAGAGATTTCTCTAACCCAACAAAGAGGCGAATGACCCTAAGGTTAAAACCTTTAAAATAAAAATAAAAAAATATTTTCAATAAATTTAATTCATATAAGCAAAAACATGATTATGGCATCTTTTTATGGATCTACTATAATTTTCTTATTAGAAAAGTTGTTTCGCACTGCTAGGTAGGTAAGATTTTCAAAATTAGTTACGCGTTATCAAAATTCTACAAAATAAAGTACTACGAACAACAATTCTTTGAACATTTTGCATGCTTCGATATAACGTACAATTTTTTAACCGAGATGTACGTTATATCGAAGTTTACCTGTAAACCCAAAAGTAATTTGTTTAGAATTCTTAATAAAAATACTAGCAGCACTACCATAGCCGATAAACATCAACCCGAATACACAACCGCAACACAACCGAAGTTTGGTTTCGTTATTCTTCTGTTTCCTTCCCATACTCGTGCACTGGTAAACGAAAATCAAAACTAAACCGCGGTGCTGTGTAAACGAAACTCGGTTTAGTTTTCGTGTCTCGTTCAAACACAACCAGCGGTAAGACCGCACACAATGTAAAAGAAACACAAACATGTGTAGAAATTTGGTTTACCATACCGGTACTCAACCGGTATTTTCCCACCTCTGAATACAACACGAATAGAAGTGTGAAATTATAAGCTTTTTTTATGTTCCAATTGAATGTATTGATTTTAACTTAATTTTCAATCAAGTAGCTGATTCAAGCTTTGTTTGTTTACATTCGTATTGTTTTTAAAACTGCCCGACGTTTCGACCGTGTTTGGCGGCCTTTTTCAAGGGAAACTAAAATAATTGTTTATTATGAGTGAACAGGTAAAGCATAGTAAAAACATATATGAAAAAGTACGAAACAAAAACAAAATTGCAGTGCTGTGTGACTCACTTTAATCGTGTCGTTTTTGTCGTAGTCGCTGATTGCCAACGGTGGGATGTTGGGTGTTTTTGCACTGGCCGAAATGGTTGTGGAGATGACAATTCTGTGCTGAAAAAGTCATCTGAAAAAATCTTCGGTACGGAGCTCTATGTGTGCACGAAGTGGTCCAACGTCTGGTTTGAAAATGGTGACCCACTGATTGCGTATGGAGGGGTTGATAGCAATTGCGAGCCAAAACAACTGTCATCACTGGTTTCTGTGTTTCTTTTCCTTCGACTGCTGGTCGTTTTCAGTGTGTGTAAGATGCCGGTGTAGGTAGTGTTGAGACCATCTACATCGATGCGATGGTTGACGGTGTTGGCGGTGTTTGAGATGTGGCACATTTCAAGTATTGGTAGAGCCGTCGATCGATAGGTTTTATCAATGATCTTAGCTTTGGTGAGATCAAAATTGTGGTCGTTTTTGATCACGTGTTCGATGAGAGCGGTTTTCTCACCGAGACTGATCAGCTGTTCGTCGGTGGTGATTGCGCCGTCGGTTTTTGTTTTGAACTGATTCCGTGTCATTCCTATGTAGTACATTGGGCAGTTCCCACATGGCAGACTGTAGATGGCATTAGATTGCAACAGAGGATCTACGGGGTCTTTAACGTTCAGCATTAGTTTGGATGTGGTGCTGATTGGTTTTGATGCTATTTTAACATTTGGGTAATCGGGTTTTAGAATGCTTGCTATAGATGTACCGAGTGATGGTACGTATGGCAGTGATCTGTAAACCTGGTCGGTGGACGGACTGCTATCGTTGGGTGGTTCTCTTGTGTTAGATACATTTTTATTTTTATCCGGTTGTTGAGAGTTATTGGAAGGGTAGAATATTTTTGCATTGCGGGATATAAGTCTGTTGATGAGTGATGAGGGTAATTGTTCCTACGGAGATGTTGAAAGATTATATTTTGCTGCAAGTTAGGGCAGTTATCCATGGTGAGACCAGTCACTCTTTTAATGAATTGTTGAGCGACGTTCATTTTCATCGATAGCGGGTGGAAACAATGGTAGTTCAGAAGACGTCCTGATGCTATCGGTTTTGCGTACCAGCGTGTAGATAGTGTTTGGTCTGAATGTCGAGTTACTACTGTGTCTAAGAACGGAAGTTTGTTATCGATCTCCTCTTCTTTTGTAAACTGTAGATGTTGATTGTATGCGTTAAAAGTATCTAGAGTTTGTTGTACTTTGTCTTTGGGGAGCGCCAAGAATAGATCGTCAACATATTTGCGGATTACCGGAATGGCGAATGGAAGTCGTTTGATTGAAGTTTGTAGTAAGTTTTCCATAATAATATCAGCTAAAATGGGCGATAGGGCGCTGCCCATGGATGTGCCGAACGTTTGCTTGTAGTGTTTTTCCCGGAATCTGAAGTAACTGCTTTTAATACAAAACTCGACTAGCTCGAGAAACAAATCCAAATTAATATTGGTGTGAATTTTAATGTTACGCCAGTCCATGATGATATCATGGGTGACCAGTAGAGTGGCTCGCGGTTGTATGGGAAAACTTCAAAATGATTTAAACTAGCGGGCACAGCACTTTTTGACTTCCTTTTGTGGTCCCAAATGCCTGTGCAAAATTTGGTAGCGGTTGGTTGCTTCTCGGGTTTGCGCATTGCGTTCAAAGTTTGCATGGGATTTTATATGGGAAAATCAATTACTTTGCATATTAATTAATAAAGATCCCTATTTCACTGATAATGAAAAACCAGCTACATAAAACTATAGTTCAAACCTTGGTTAACAGCTTTGCCGAAGACCGTAACTAGCTACGAGTTTTCAAAAAATAGTTATAACGATTTTAAAACTTATGGTAAAATCCAAATGCAGAAATTGATTAGTTTTTCCAACACTGCCGTTGCACCACCGACATCGACATTAAAAACTTAGATAAATGAGAATATATTCATCGCAGAGACTTGGTATCTTTGAAAGAAATGTTCAGAATGAATTGCTGAATAAAATAGACGTAGTCAGAAAATGAAAAGAAGCGGGGGGGGGGGGGTGGCTTGTGACTTCAAGGTATCTAAGGATATGCATTTTTTTTAAATTCTGACTCTGAACGGCTAAGAAATAGAGTTTTAAAATATGTAAAACTTATAAACCGTTGTACCATATTAAATGAGATAACAGTAGAGCCCTTAAATAGTAGCACTCAAACACGTAAGATTAATTTTTAATTCAAAGGTACAAACCTGCGGTGAAGATGTGCTTCTTATGTTATACTAAACTATCTAAAAAGGGAACTGGGGAGTACACAAGCCTCCCCCTCCCTCTTCTTTTCATTTTCTGACTACGTCTGTGTTATTCAGCAATTCATTCTGAACATTTCATTCACAGGTACCAAGTCTCTGCGATGAATATATTCTCATTTGTTCAAGTTTAAAGTATCGGTGTCGTGGTGTACTGACAGTGTTGGAAGAAATAATTGATTTCTGCATTTGGATTGAACCATAAGTTTTAAAATCGTTATAACTATTTTTTGAAAACTCGTAGCTAGTTACCGGTTTCGACAAAGTTGTTAACCAAGGTTTGAATTATCGTTTTATAAACCTGGTTTTTCATATTGAGTGAAATAGCGATCTTTATTAACGTAAATGCAAAATAATTGATTTCCCCATATAAAATCCCATACAAACTTTAAACGTAATGCGCAAACCCGGGAAGCAACCGACCGCTCCCAAACTTTTCACAGGCATTTGGGACCACAAAAGGAACTCAAAAAGTGCTGTGCTGAAAAATGTCATTTTTGAGCCACTCTAGTGACCAGCTCTGTTGGTATGTTTGTGTACAGAGAGACCACATCAAACGACACTAGGACGTAGTCAGGTGGAAGGGTGACCTGTTGTATATACTCGGTGAACTGGAAACTGTCGGGTGTGTTGTACTCACTGTGTAATGATGATTTTAGTATACTGACTATGAACTTGGCAAGTTGATATGTCGGTGCTGTGATATTGGGAACCACCGGGCGCAGTGGCAAGTTGGGTTTGTGCGCTTTGGGTTGTCCGTATATGCGTGGGCATACAGCTGTGTTTGATTTTAGGCGTATAGATGTGTTGGTGTCGATGAGCTTGAGATTGAGCAATCTGGTAATGAGCGAGTTATTCTGTCTTTGGACGGAAGGTGTGGGGTCTTTGGATACCGTTTGGTATGCTGGTTCATTCAATAACGTATACATTTTGTTGTCATATTCTTTTTTATACATTATGACCGTTCTGTTACCTTTGTCGGCCTCGAGGATACAGACGTCTTGGTGTTCAGTGAGAAATTTTGCAGTTGTGGTCGTTGCGTGTTTGCAGAAATCGTTTGCTCAAGCTAAATTGACTGAAAAAGCCGTAAATATTCACAGAAAATTTTACTTCCAGTCGGTACAATACTCAAAGGTATTGTTTTATATGTCGTTCAAATTTCATTATTTTTGGAGGATATATCACTTAGACTGCAATATTATACAAAATGTAAACTTAAACATAAATGAATAAAAATTTAAGTAAAAAAAATAATTTCAATACCAGTCCTGTAAAACAGTCGAAATAAGAAACACGTCGAATGCACGCTGCCGTGAGGCACAAATTCTCGGCTACCTACGGGATACGTTCCATTTGAGCCAGAATATTCTGATTCCTGACGGTCTAGAATATTTTTGATTAGACGGAGCGTCGCACAAAAATAAATTATTTGGTACTGTACCAGACTACGACGGTATAATGGAAAATGCCTAATCTGGCTGCGGAAGCATGAGATTTCAAGAAGTCCAGGAGTCATTTTTAGAGGTTTCCAGGTAGATTTGTCCATTCACAATGCCTGATGTGATGAAGAAATGAAAATTTTCCACATGCGCGGATCGCTTGCCAAACAAGGATTGTGTACCAAATTTCGACATCTTCTTTCTGTAAAGCATCTTTGTGCAAATTTTTGCCACCTTGTTGGTTGCCGCTCCTGCTTGGTGCCTTTCAAACTTTCTATACGTATTGTAGAAAACATTTAATTGTTTTTGCTCAAAATGGATTGAAACTTGATTTGAAATGCTGGAATGACGTTTAAATTGGTCCAATACCATCCTGGTCAAGCAGTACTTCGATTTCTACCGCTACCATCACTCCGCTTGATTGTCTGATGCTCTTAAAACGATACATAGGTTAAGGTGCAATGTGCAAATATGAGCAACTGATCCATTACTACCCCATAAAGAATTGAATGCTACTATTTTTGGAACATAGCTTTCAGAATGATTCTATATTCATTCTAAGTTGGGGGCCCCTAAAAGCCCGGGACCCCAGTGTGCCCATGCGTAAAGACGGTACTGAGCCCTATAACTATTAATCAGCTGTAACTCTCACTCGAGAGTCAGCGATTTGAGTAAAAGCGAATGAGTAACTCCAAACGGTTTTTCCAAAATTCAACCAGTTCGCGATTGAATGTTTTTGCTAAAAAATACCCAGATAACACGTAATAATATCGCATAGATCTACGCACACATACCACAACATGTATGTTGCGATCTGTCAGAGCTGGATCAAGTACTTCGCGAATATGATTGCAAAACAGTAAAAACAACAAAACAGCGACACGACCTTATAGGGACTGGCGATTTTCTTCAATTTACGGGTTGTGCAAGACCTAACATAACGTACAGCTTTAAGAGTTTCGGATGCTCCTCGTCAGTAACTAACACCAACTAAATGTTACTAACTAGCACCAATTTAGTGCTGGATTCTACTTATCTAACTAGCATCAAGATGGTGTTAGTTACTGACGAGGAGAACCCGAAACACTAAAAACCTCCATCATGTGCACATGTAAACATGCTAAGAACACCCATACAATGTGATGACCGGAAGAGAAGTTAACTAGATTCTTGGCTGATATACCTTAACCACACGGCCTCTAGGTTACATTTGTCCAGAGTATGATTGTAGACTGTTATGAATATCCTACTGGACCACAGCCACTGAACTAAATTACACTTTGAGACAATGGTGAAGCATAAAGCCGACGGGATGTTGAAGCAAAGCGGATTAAACTAGATATAAATGCGTCAAAGTCAAAATACACGGTGCAAAGAAGTTCGAAAGAAGAAACAATACACCTCCAACCGTAATTTTATCTATCTAGCTATCTACATACATAAAAGTCAATGTTTGTATGTATATGATTTATGGACTCACACACGGCTTAACCGATTGCCGTCAAAATTTGTATTAGTAGGCATTTGTTATGGAGCGTGTTTGTGTGCTATTGGTTGGGGAGTATCTGCCCGCCAGATGGATGGCGCTTCGGAACAAATTGTATTTTCCTCCTATTTCGGTGAAAGTCGCAGCAACGCGCGGCGGGTATTAGTTAGTATTTGATAAATAGCATTGATCGAATGGTATTTGAACTCACTGGTAAGGTCGAAACTCGAACATACGCCGAACGCATTGACAAAAAATTAATAAATAGACTGACTAAAATTTTCAAAGAGAACCACAAAAATTCTGACAAAATGTGGTCTATAGTTAATATAGACCATTCCTGGTGCAAATGTTTTATATTGAATATTGCTTCATTATGAACTTTCGAAAAACCAACCAAATCCTATGATTAACCTTGATTTTTTTTTTCTTTCAGGTAACTTTTGAACAATCTGTTCCGCTAACTGTAAGTAATTTTCAAGCTAATGTTCTAATTCCATCCTTCAAGTTATTACAATCCAATTATATTATAACATTTGAATTTAATCGATCTAAATACATTTTTTCTTAGATCGAGAATGTCTCGGATATTTTACAGCCTAAAGCCTAGCTATAATTTTATTAGTTCATCAATTTTCGATTCGAGTTCGTCTCATCAGTATCTTGCTAGCAGCTTTGAACACTTAGATATACGCTAAACCCAAAAAGGAACACAACTTATCTTCACGAGCAAACAACTAGTGACGGCTGCTGTTCCTTAGGCACAAATGTTCTCGTTTTTAATCATAGGGAAATATAAATATTTTTCAGTTTTTCCATATAAAAAAGCGTCAGCTAGTACCAACATTTTAAAACGTTTCAGAAACGCCCTGCAAAAAAAATATCGTGAAGCTTTTGGAATATCGAAATCCCTATAATTTTAGAAAGTAGGCAAAGACTCACATTCCTTCTCGTAAATCCCTCATCGCAGCCGCTCAGAAACGCAGTTACTTGACAATCTGTACCTAATTAAGTCGGTGCGATAAAACCGCCACAGAAGCCCGCCTTTCGGTGCCTCGTATCAAAAATTCGTCTTTCTCTTTCGGAAAGAGTCCAAAACATGATACTGACTTACAAATTTTCTCCTGAAAGAGGGCCTTGGACCTGTGGGCACGCTTACCTCACCCCCCTCCCATCATGGGCTGCCTAATTGCCTGCACGGAAGGGAAGGGTCAGTAAAATATGATTTCCGCGCAGTCACCGCCAATTTAGCATACAAAAGACCTTGCTCTGCTGATAAATATACGGGTGAGACGGGAAAAATTCATATAGCAATTATGTGCACCAATTTCGGAGGTAGTCCAGGTAGAGGACCGACCCCGCGCGTCATGAGTTGTGAAATGAAAATGTTTGTATAATTAATTGGATAGTTTGAACTTCTCCAAAAGTTTCACCACACGTCTAATGGATGCCGCTATCAAGCCCCAATGATAAAGGGAGCAAAAAAGTGGGCTCCGTAAGCCCTGCGGTAACTGTTTCTGATTTTGGCCTGCCACAAATAACGGAAGGGACCAATTTTGTTCACGCACTGTGTCAGCGGGTTAAATTAGAAATTTGAGTTTTTTTCACGAAGATTAACCGCAGCAATAATAAACAGTCCAACTGACTCTCAAGATAGAAAAACGGATTCAGACCAATTTGACCAACGGAATCCCGGAACACTGACAAACGATAAAAAATAAAGCAGAGTGTGAAAAGCAGAGGAAACAAAAATAAACTGGTTTCAAGGCCATCTGAACAACTTCATCTCGAAAGGTATAAGTAGGCGCTGACTTTTTATTGGTGCTAATCGGACGGACTGAAAAAAGGAAACGATACGATCGCGTTTGCCCCCTCGATGGGGACCCAATCATCATTTGCTTGCTGTTATGACAAGCGGCAGCCAGATTTGCCAGCAGCCCCCGAAAGATTGTGGCCATTAACTAATTGTGTTGTGGTTGTTGTTATTGTGTTTGGGATAGCGGGATGTGACGAAATTTACGCACCTATAAGAGTCGATTCCAAGCAGACTGCGGTGGGTTGGGACCCTAATGACAGCATAACAAGGAAGTCATTATTTGAAGTGTCAATAAATATTTAGCGCTCGTTTGATGTTGGGTTTTTCGTTTTCTTTTCGGTTGGTTATATGTTAACGAGAACGATGAGAACCGAAGAAATTTTGATCCAGATATCGAATACATGCCTGTGTGGATCAATTGGTGAGACAGTTACAGATATGAAATCTGATCATTTTAGGTTTTTGGTATTCACTTTCTCCGGACGAAACCAAATCCATGCGGCCATGTCAAATAGAATGATTATACAATAGAGAATCATTTCAATGACATACGTCAGTCGGTACCTTATCGAGTGTTCGTTAAAGTTTCCTCCACTAATGCGTCAACGAACCGACGCCAATATTCGCGTTACTTGACATTCATCAAGGACTTCATTTTGGATCTCTAGTGTTGCGTACTTTCTAAAAACGTCGGACATTCCAACCGTCAGGGTGTTTTTATATGCAAAGGCCTTCTCCGCATACACATCTTTTTGTCCCTCCACCTGGTGGAAGACCTTTCACGTCGGATACTCTCGTTTTGTCTGAAATTATTGTTCACATTCAAGTTGTCCAAGGATGTGAATACACCTGGGTTAACATAAGCGAAGCTTTGGCACTGCATTCCGCAGCAACGAAATTTTTTTGCGAATTACCATCTTATATGCTCTCAAGGTTCTCAGATCCTATTGAAAACTCATTCGACAATTATATCATTCATCCCCTATAGTTTCTGCTTCACCTTATTCTTCTTATACCTTCTTCGGGATTGTGATACCATAACATAACTTCCATTCAAACCATTTTTATGAGATGTGATATAATTGTAAAAATGCAAAAATGTAACAACCTTCAAAAAGGTCTTACATTTGACATTTCATTTTGTGGATTAGTAATATTACTCTTATTTTGCACTCGAATCATAACCCTGTGCTTTTTTTCTCTCTATTTAAAAGATGTATACTTTCCACCGTACTGCTTATCCGTTACCATTCACTCTACCACTTCTTACTCTTTAGTATCCACTTCAATATTTCATCCTTTATCTCTCATTATATACTCTTTTGTAGTTATTATTGCTCTTTACTATTTTCATTTTTGCTCTCCATTCATTTTTTGCTCAGCATTATATACCTTTCTCTCTTTGCACTTCATCCATTGCTCTTCTTAGATTTCTATTTATTATTATTTGCTCTTCATTCTCTGATTTCAATTATTTGCCTTTCGTTCTATGCCATTTTTACAGCATCATGTCCCTTATTATTCACTCTTTAATCATTGGTTTTTATTATCCGCTTTAATTTTATTTTTCACTTTTGCTCTACATTTTTTTCTTCGTATACTCTTTATTTGCTGCTTTGCATTATTTGTTTTTATTTTTTACGCCGCTGTGTTTTTTGCTTATTATTGGCTCTTCATTTGTTTTCTCTTTATTCAGTGAGCTCTGCTCTTTGTTAGTTTTCTTCATTCTTTTCTTATCATTTTTCTCTCTTCACCAATTATTTTTCATAGTTTGCTTTTTTCTTCCTCATCTCTGCTTTTCATTCTATACTCTTCATTATATGCTCTGACATCTGCTCTCCATACTTTGCTTTATGTTCTTTGTTCTTCATACTATACTCTTATTAATATACTTTCATTCCCTACTATGCATTATTTGCTTTATATTAGTTACTCTTGAATCTTTGTTCTTTATTACTTGTATTAATGTTTTTCGTTTTTTCATGCATTTTACTTCATGTTTCGCGCTTTATTCTATATTCCATGCATTGCTCCTTACTATTTACTCTTCATCTTCGCATCTAATATGTTTCAATATTTACTCCTCATCATTTGCTCTTCATTCCGAGCTCTTCATCCATTACTCTTGTTTCATTTTTTGCTCTTCATTCCTGGCCTATCATTTTTTGACTCCGTTTACTCTTCTCTGTTCACTGCTTTCCATTATTTACTGTTCATTCTAGGGGAACTGGGGGTAAGACGGACATGTTAAGGTTATACTCAAATAAAACATAGTAAAATCATGTTTTTGCCAACATGAAATACTCTATGTTGTAGCTCCATATGTTGGCTTTCGAGTGCCCAGAGGGATTATGTTACAAAAATCAACAAGTATCTTTTTTGAAAGAAATAGAAAACAAAGAAATATCTGCACTTTTTCCAGACTGCGGGTGAAACGGACATATGATGGGGGTAAGACGGACATGTCACCGGAAGGATGATCACAATACAAAATATTAAAATTTACTGTTTCTAACGGATGCTTTGGATAGTGGTTCTTCTTAATATATATGTTCAATTCGAGGTGAAAAATAACGTTTTGGGGTTCAATTTAAATTTGAAGCAAATGATGTATTTTCTAATATCGTTTTTTCCGTTTTCATAAAGAGGCTATACAATCAGTTCTAATGATCAGTCAAATCATTTATACAAAACTGGAAAGTTACATATTAAATACGCAATTGGTAACATCAGTTCCTCGATTACACAATGCCAGAATATGGGACCTTCACAAAGTCTTCTACCTTTTCCAGGTCCTAGAAATTCCGTATTCAGTCTCGGTCACATTAACGTACATCTTGCAGTCAACTACATGTGAGACTTCAGCTAACTGGATGGTTCCCCACGTTTGACTGCTAGAATTTCGTTTCTACACGCGAGACATTCATATAAGGATGAATCAATAGAATTAATCAAGACTGTCCGTCTTGCCCCACCAGTACACATATTTTTTAAACGCGCGCACTTATTTACTCGTATAAGAACTTACCTGTTATTTTCCACGAAGATGTCATTTAAGAGTTACATTATCGAAATACAAGAACAAATCTGCGAAAAAATTGATTTTTTCCTCGATAAACCTTAAAATCAGAGACGTAAAAATTACTTCCGCACGAAGATGCACTACTGATTATCAATGTTTACTTAATTTTTTCGCCTTTAACAATATTCAAGGCCTACTGAGTGCTTCATAATTCAAGGATATCCATAAAGAAAGAGTACTCATATAATGCAATTGAACTTTATATGCTATATGCCTAAAATAACCATATGTCCGTCTTACCCAACCTGTCCGTCTTACCCATAGTTCCCCTACATACTTTTCCTCCATTATTTGTTCTTCATTCAAAGTTCTGTATTATTCGCACTTCGTATTTTTATGATTTTTCTCATTTGCTTTTATGTTTTGCACTTTGTTAATTTTTTATAATTTTTTGCACCCCATTCATTTCTTCTAGTTCTTTAATCTTCGTTCAGTTTTTATTCCATGCCTTTTATTTGCATCGCTTACGTTCTATTTTGAATTGTTTGCTTTCAATTGTTTGCTTTTAAACCTGAACACTTCATTTGATGCCTCCTTCTTCATCATGATTTGCCTATTATTCCATGTTCTTCATTCTTTGCTAAGCATTTTTTGCGCTTTATTATTAATTTAACCCATTGATCTTTATTATTTACTCTTCATTTTCAACTTTGGATAATCTGCTTTTTATTCTTTGCTCTTCATTTTTTAAACTTCATTCACCTTGCTCATTTTCTTAATTTTCGTTTTCATCTATTGCTCTTCTTTCGTTGCCCTCTCTTTGCTCTCCATCTATGCACTTTGTTAAGACTAAAAACTTTCGTGTTTTTCTCTTAATTATTTCCTTTATTTCGTTATTTTCAATATTTAATCTTCATTATTTATTCATTATTGCTTTTGATTTTACTTGTTTTTCATTTGTTGTTCTTCATCATTTTTTATTATCCTCTATGCACAAGATTAACATTAAGAAGCCACTTTTTGTGCTATCCCTCATTGAAAAACAGGAAAAAAAAAATGCGAAACAAACTACAATTCAGATTAACCTTGATCGAAAGAACCATTTTGACGACTTTTAAGATTGCTTCCGCTACTTTTCTAAGCCCAGCAACCATGATGCACAATAAAGAGTCTCATGTTTGCTTCTCTTTTCTCTATGAAGTCATGTAATGCACAACAAAGTGAAGAGCAATAACATACCGAGTAGGGCAGTACTTCAGCGTAGCTTAGCTGGCCTTAGTTGAATTTCGTAATTGAATGAGTGAAATTGCACAATTAACCAAATAAATGATGCTTTGGAGGAGCGAAAGGAATGTTAGTTTGCTGTTGCTAGAGACCGAAACTACCACTGTATCTCTACGAGCATCACGGGAAAGGAATCGTATTAGTAGAAGAGGGAAAAGATCAGGAGGTATACCTTGGTAGACAATACAATCTTAGCAATATGCATGAAAGTCGTTTGCGATTATTTTCCGAGACAGCCGGTCATCGGGTGTATTTTTAGGTCAGCTTTTAATTTTGCAAAAACAAAATGATCGATAGTAGTAGATCAATTGGAGCTACAACTAAAAAAAATATCGATTTTATTCGTGAAGAGAATATGAAATAATTTTGAGCGGCCTAAAATAAACATTAACTGTACCGGAAGCTTTAAGTTTTATGACAAATACACTACCAATCTGCGTGTGCGCAAAAGAGAAAAGTGTTACTCTGCATAAAAATACAAAGAGCATTTTCTCCTGTTCTCTATCCATTTATCTCGCTCTTTTACTCTGCTTTTCATTCTTTTCTCTTCATTATCTGTCCTTCATCCAGTGCTCTTGATTCTTTGCAGTCTGTTTTTGTTCTTTATCCTTGCTATTTATAATTTTATCATATTTTGCTCTTCTGCAAACATTTATTCATTGTTTTTTATTCTAAGTACTTTATTGTTTACCTTTTATTACTTGATCACCATTCTTTTTATTTTTTTGTATTTTTTCATTTACAGCGCTTCATTCTCTATTTTTTGTTCACTTCTCCTCATTCAGTACTCATTATTTACCTTTCATTGTATACTCTTCACTTTTTGCTCAGCATTCTATGCTCTGCATTGTTCCACATTATTTACAGTTCATTTTTTTATTTTTAAAAAACAAGATCCACTTTCCATTCTTTGTTCTCTGTTCATTTTTCTTTCGTAGTGACTCATTATCATTATCATCGTGTTCAAACATTCGGGGTACTCCGAATCATGACAGAATTTATTTTAGATTTCCAGGCGACTCGATCTTGGGCCACAAAATCTCCTAATCTTCTTGAACGCCCGCCGCATCTTCCAACGTCCTCTTCCTAGTTCTCTGCTGAGCACCGTTTTAATTGATCTGTCTTCCGACATTCGCACTAGATGTCCAACCCACTGTAATCGTTCGAGTTTTACCGGCCTTCCAATGTGAGCGTGTTTGCATATTTGGTGCAGCTCAAAGCTTATATGTCAGATTTATTCTCTATTTTCCACTGTACCGCTGAGTATTGAACGTAGAATTTTTCTCTCAAACATCACGAACACTCGATAGTCTGATTTTTTTAACGCCCATGCCTCATGACTGTACGGAGCAACAGAGAGTGTCAGCGATTTTAATAGTGCACGTTCTGTGCGCGTCTGTAGACTACGGATCTGTAATTGATTACGACAAACATAAGAATTCCTATTCGCAGCCGCAAACCGCTATTTTACATCGCGGCTTACATCGTTATCACAGGTAACTAGTATTCCAAGATATATGAATTCGTCGGAAACCAGGTATCCCGGAACCTACACCGTTAGGACTACCTCGTTGTTTACAAGCTACCATGAACTTTGTCTTGTCAGAGTTTATAGTCAGTCCGATTATTGCAGCCTCCCTTTTTAAAAGTCAAAAAGGCCTCTTCAACTACTCTGCGAGCAACGCCAATTATGTCCTTGTCATCCGCGAAGCCAAACAGCATGTGAGATCTGTTCCTTTACACATCCTTGTATCGCACCTTGGAGCACTATGGTGATCCATAGGATAGAAAGTACATATCCCTGCTTTAATCCATCTCACGTCTCCAATGAGTCGGATGTCTCTTCGGTTATTTTGACGCTTGTTTTTGACCTATCCAGCGTAATAAAAGTCAGCTTAATCCGTTTTGTCCGAAAACTATGTCTAAGCATCATTTGCCACAGTTTGTTTCGTTTCACTGAATCGTACGCCTCTTCTAAATCCACAAACAGATAGTGAAACTTTTGCAGCTACTCGTCATTCTTTATTATTTAATGTTATTTTTTATTATTTGTTAATTATTAATTCATTCATTTCCGCTTCTCCATTTCCATTATATACTCTTCATTATTTGCTAAATAGTATTTTCTTTCATTTCTCCGCATTACTCATTATTTGCTCGTCATTCCTTGCTTTTCATACCTAGTTGTATATCCCTTCCGCTTCTCGTTCTTCATTTTTGCTTTTACCTCTTTATGCTTTACTTACCTTTTCATTCAAGCTAGATCCTTGTTGTCTCTTGCTGTATGCAGAAGCCGTCTCCACTCCACTCGGTCCATTGCTGCTTGTCGCCAGCCTCGCAGTCTTCGAACGGCCCGCAGGTCGTCCTCTATCTGGTCGATCCACCGCGATCGCGGTGCGTCTTCTTGTTCCTGTAGGGTTGCCCTCAAGAACCATCTTCACCGGGTCGTCGTCCGACATTCTTACGACGTGTCCAGCCCACCGCAAGCGTCCCATTTTTGTGGTATGCACAATGGATGGTTCTTCCAACAGCTGATGCAACTCATGCTTGATTCGCCTGCGTCACGTTCCGTCTTCCACCTGCACACCACCATAGATGGTACGGTACACCTTTCGTCCGTAAACTCCAAGGGCGCGTTGGAACCTCCTTACACTTTGCTTGCTCTTATTGTTACGTCTTCACACTTTGCTTGCTGATCATTCACTGCTTTTCATGTTTTGTTCTTTCTACTTTGTGCTGTTTTTCATTCTCTGCTATTCGTTCTCATTTGCTCTTCGACTATTATCATTCTCTTTTTTTCTCTTTTTATTTTGTATTCTTGCTGTTTATTCTTCACTCTTCATTCTTTACTCTGCCTCCTTTGCTGTGCATTTTCTATTCTCCAAATCGTTTCTCTTAATATATCATCATTTGCACTCTGTTTTTGCTTTGTTCTTTGGTCTCTATACTTTACTTTTAATAATTTACTTCTATTAGTTGCTTTTCATATTCTACTTCTCATTATTTGCTCTTTGCGATTTATTACCCATTTTCAATTCATTGATCTTCATTTTTTATTGTTCTATATTCAAAAGATGAGCCTTTTTGTGCTACCCCTCATCTTTTGTTTATTTACTTTTTGTTTATTTATTTCGTCAATCAAATGTAGACTACATTATATAAATATTAATTGCTTATATACTATCCTGTAAACTATTTCTATGTACTATGATGCCGTAAAGAGTTGAAAAACTGTTTTAAACTTGTTCGGGGCATGGTAAGGTCAATACTTTCACAATGCTCGTTATACACAGCCATCATCTGGTTTAGTGGTCCGAATTTAGCATAGTCTGTACGGTGATGACCTATCGCGAACAAATTTCTATTGCGTAATTGACGAGTAGGAGCATATAAATTTAATTTTGACAAAATGTAAGATGAGTCAATACGCTGCATGACGATATCGTTTAGAAACGAGATCATAGCATAGTCCCGACGTTCTTTTAATGTTTGAATATCTATCAACATACAACGTGCTTCATAAGATGGAAGAGGGAATACTGTCCATCTTAACTTGCGTAATGCATATAATAGAAACTGTTTTTTGATTGATTCAATTCTCACTTCGTGTTTTTTTATGAATGGTGACCAAACAATACTACAATATTCTAAAATAGACCGAACATATGCTACGTAAAGAGTTTTAATTGTGTAAGGATCTTGAAAGTGATATCCGAAGCGTTTTATAAAATTAAGCATATTACTAGCTCTATGAACAATTGTGTTGTAATGTTCCACAAAGTTTAATTTTTTATCTAAGATAACTCCTAAATCTCTTATTTTATCGCATTTCTGAACGGTTTGATTACCTAATGTAATTGACACGGAAGCCGTGATTTGTTTTCTGCTAAAAGTCATGAGATTACATTTTTTAACATTTAACTCCAGTAAACATTTACAACACCATGTATAAAAGATTTGTGTTTCATCGTGAAAAACATTATAGTCATTATTATTTCTGATTTCTAAAAATAGCTTCATATCATCCGCATATATGAGAATATTAATGTTTTTTAAAATAAGAGAGATGTCGTTGACATATAAAATAAAAAGAAGAGGTCCTAAGTGTGAACCTTGCGGAACCCCCGAAGTAACTTTAATTATATCAGATTTCATCTCATAGAATTTTACTATTTGCTGACGATCTGTTAAATACGACTTAATCCAATTGAGGAGTCTCATCTCGATTCCCAATTTTTCAAGTTTGAATATTAACATGGGAATGTCCAGCTTATCGAAAGCTTTGCTGAAGTCAGTGTAAAGAGCTTCTATATGATTTCCTTTATCCATGGCATTTAACGAGTAATCAACAAATTCTAAAAGGTTTGTACTAGTTGAACGGCCTTTAAAAAACCCATGTTGTGAATTTGTTATTTTATGTTTGACTTGGTTGAAAATGGTTTTATTTATGATGGATTCGAAAAGTTTGGGAAAGCAAGACAGAATGGCAATTCCACGATAATTGCGAATATCAGATTTTTTACCCGATTTGTAAATAGGTATTAAAAAAGATTTTTTCCAATCTTTTGGGAAAATACCAGATTCTAGTGACTTATTGAACAGCCAGAATAAAGGTGACGTAAGCTCAGTTGCTAAATTCTTTATGAAAGCAGGTGGAATTCCATCAGGTCCTGAGCCTTTAGTGGCATCTAGATCATTGAGACCAGACAAGATATCTTGAACATTAATGTGACTGACACCAACATCCCTTGAATAATCAGGAAAATAAGAAAAATATTCAAAGTCACGATCATTGTCTGAATAGTTAGAATAAGTTTCTTGAAAAAATGTTGCGAAGAGATTACAAATATCTTTTGAAGTTTCACCCTCTTTCCCATCTAAAGACATTTTTGATGGGAAGTTGCATGAATTCAACTTAGTTTTGATGTAATTAAAAAAGTTTTTTGGGCATGACTTGATCTCATTTTCAGTTTTTGCATTATATACAGTTAGTGCCGAAGAAATAGCCAAAGATAGTTGGTCACGAATGTTAAGGTATTTTTCCAAATTATCCTGATTATTGTGTTTTCTGTAAATTTTGTGAGCTTTTTGCTTCCGATTTTTCAAATTAATAATTTCCTTGTTGAACCAAACTGGATTTTTGGATGCATGATTTCGTCGTTTTTTCGTGAGTGGAACTTCCTCCTGTATTATTTGCCATAAAATATTATAAAAGATCTCCACTCCACATTCAACGTTCACTTGATTCTTTAAAAGGGACTGCCAATTAGCACTGCTTAATTTATATTTAATATTTTCATAATTTGCTTTTCTATAATCGAAAACGTCCTCGAAGTCACAATCAATGAAATTATGATTCTTGTGCACAAAAATAGAGAATTCTATTGCTGTGTGAAACGTTTCATTTTTCCATAAGGGAGAATGAGATTCATCAACACAGAAATCTTCATTAATGTTTGTTAATAGCAGATCTAAATAACGATTGTGTTGATTTTTTATATGGTTTATTTGATTGAGTCCTAGCAATGCAATTTTCTCAAACATATATTGTAATGTTTCGTTATCACCAACGACAGGAAGTAGAATGCTCTCATTTTCAGAGTCAGGAATAAAATCTAAGTTGCGCTGATTAAAATCACCATAAATATGAACTTTGAATTCTGGAGGAAAATTAGAGATTATTTCTTCAGCTGCTTGAAAGAAAATCTCATATGTTGATTTGTAAGCTAGGTCCGGTGGAAAGTACACTGAGACAAAAATGTGGATTTCATCAGCGATATGTGCTTTAACCCATACATGTTCAAATTCTTTGAATTTTGGTGAGACAATAAGATCGGAATTAAATATAGATGAAACTGCGATGAGAACTCCTCCGCCTGACATTCTTTGGGTTAGTCGTAAATCACGATCATCTCTAAAAACATTATAGTCACTACCGAAAACCTCTTCACTTTTTATATCCTCATTCCAACTTGTTTCGGTACCTAGAATTATCGAAAATGAGGAGCCTAATATATTCTTATGGATTTCGTTCATCTTTACGGCGCTCCTCATTCTATTAAAATTTTGACAGTAAACCAAAATTTCAGTGGCTTTCGAAGAAGTTGGTTGTGATTCGTTATTCGTAAAAATATTGTTTAAAACTATTGTACTGTTACCAGTTGCGTCATGCTTGTCCTGGTCTGCCTCTGAGAAGTGCGTTAAAATTGGCGAAAACACGAACGTTCACAGGAGCAAGATGAACAATGATGTTTATTGTTATGGTGATTGTTATTAAGACCATTGTTGTTTCTATTGCAAATGCTGTTTCTGTTGTTGTTGTTGTTGCTGTAACTGCTGTTTCTGTTTTCGTTGTGGTTGTTGTTATTTCTGTTGTAGTTGTTGTTGCTGTTTTTGTTGTAGTTGCTTATTCTGTGATTATTGCAATGAATAGCAACGCTAACCAACAGATAGAGTGTGATCAGAAGAACCTTCAGACGACATTTTTATTAGCTTCCACTGCCTCTCTACAAGCAGAACCATGATGCAGCACGCAACGACGCGAAGAGAAATGAAGAGCATTTTGATTGTTCTTTTTATTTGCATTGAGATGAATCTCAGTTTTCAGTTTCTACTTTTCATTCTTCACTCTTAATTTTCCGTTCTCCAGCCGTTGCTCTTCGTTCCTCACTTTAGGCTCTTCATCTTTTGCAAATCTGCTTTTGCTCTCCAACTTTGCTTTTTATTCTTTTGTTTTCGCACGTTGAACTTAATGATTTGCCTTCATTCATTGCCTTTTATTATTTGCTCTTCGTTATATCCTCTTTATAATTTGCTTACTGTGCTTATTATTTTCTTCTCAATTATTGCTCTCCGTCTCTTTTATGTGGACTGTTCATTATTTGCCATTCACTGTTTAATCTTCACTTTTTACTCCACATTCTTGGCTTTGCTTTTGTTCCATTTTTCTTGCACTTCATTTGTTTGCTTTTTACTCATTATGAATCGCTTGACATTCTTCACTCTTCGTTCGTTTTTCTTGTGTCATTCTATGTTCTTTAATGTTTATTTTGCATTATTTTCTCCTTATTATATACTTGTCATTTTCTGCTTCGCATTTTACAAACTCCATTTCATTGTTTGCTCACAAACTTCGCACTTTCCTACTTGTTACCATTCTTCACTCTTCATTTTATTCTATTTTTTAAATTTGTTCTTCGATTTTTACTCTTCATTTTCTACTTCACATTCTACGTATTTAATTTTTATTGCCGCATTTTTTGTTCTTCATTGTTTGCTCGGAATTTCTCACTGTTGGCACTTCATTATTTGCTCTTCATTCTTTACACTATGTTTTTATCATCACCTAGGCTCTTTAAAACAGATTATTCGTATAGGGTTATCAAAATCAAACCGAAATCAGTGCGGCCAAACAAACCAATATGGAGAATGTTCAACATTGTGATACATCACACTGTCCTTCATTATTTAGTCATTGCTCCTCATAATTTGCTCTTTGTTTTTTGTGCTTCATTATGAATTTTTCCTCTCCATTCTCTTTTTTCTTCGTCCTTGTCCTTGTCCATCATTCACATTTCATTCATTGCCTTTCGTTTTTTTTTATTCCTCACTTGCTGCTTTGCTTGTTCTTTATTCTTTGCGCTCCAGTGTTTCTTCTTAATTTTTGCTTTTCATTTGTTTACTCTAAAATCGTTATGATTTGCTGTTCGTTAGGGTTTTCTTATTCATTTCCTATCATTGTTTTCCCATCATTGATTGTTTTTCATCTTTGCTCTTCACTACTCACTATTCATTGCTTTTGCTTCGTATTCTATGTCTTTCATTCTATACTCTTTCCTTATCACATTTTGCTTTTCGTTCCTTGATGTCCATACTCTTCTCTTAATTATTGACTTTTATTCAGTACTTTTCATGTTTTACATGTTTTTTATGTTGTTCTTCCTATTCTTTGATCTTCGTTCTACTTTTCATTCGGTGCGCTTTATCATTTGCTCTTCATTCTATACCTTTCTGTTTTTTTGCTCTTCATTCTCGGATCATCATGCTATGACTCCGTTTATTGCTTTCCGTTCACTGTTTTCCATTACTTGCTATTTGTTCTTCATACTTTTTCTTTCATTATTTGTTTTTTTACATCGTCGTTCTTAATTATTTTCACATTAATTTTTGTGCTTTTTCTCATTTGCTTTTATTCTGCTCTTTGCCAGTTGGTATTCATTTTTATTGTGTCTTCTTTCTAGTTATTTAATCTACAATCAGTTTTCATTCTACATCTTTCATTTTTGCTCCCAATTTTCTGCTTCTAAATTATTGCTCCTAATTTTTTGCTCTCCTTTATTTGCTTTTAAAACTGTACACTACATTTATTTGATCTTCGTGCATAACGATTTGCTTTCTGTTCTTTGCGCGTCATTTTTTGCACTTTATTATTTATTTTTCATTGGTTGCCCTTTATTATTTTTCGCTTAACTTTGTGCCTTACATTCAGTGCTTTTCTTTTTTATAATTCAGTACTCTTAATTTCTCTTCATTTGTTCCTCATTCATTACACTCTACTTTTGCTCTTCACCTATGAGCTTTGTGCTTTTGCTATGAACAATTTACTTTCATTGTGCTGAATGATCTTTGTACTTTATT
Organism: Topomyia yanbarensis; assembly: GCF_030247195.1. Taxonomy (NCBI): domain Eukaryota; kingdom Metazoa; phylum Arthropoda; class Insecta; order Diptera; family Culicidae; genus Topomyia; species Topomyia yanbarensis. Next base: position 427,634,008 of record NC_080671.1, on the reverse strand, counting down.
CACTTTTCATTATTTTCCATTCACTGTTTACTCTTCACTTTTTCATTGTAGTTTTTAGCACTTCATTCGGTTTCCTTTTAATTCTTTCTGTTTTGTAGTTACTCTTTTTTCATTCCTTTTTCTTTTGTTCTTGCTCATCATTCTTTGTTCTTTATTGAGTATTTTTATTAGTTGCTTAGAATTATTCCCTTTTAATTGTGTGTTTTGCATGCTCTACTTTTCTTGCATTACTCTTCGTTATTAGCGCTGTATCAATTTCTCTTCATACCTCATTATTAACTCTTCATTTTTCCCTTTTCATTACTTATATTCTGTTTCAAAGTTTTTGTTCCATTTTTACCCTTTGCTCTTTGGATGAAAACAAAACAGCAAAGGGCGAAGATTGAATAAAAAAAACGCAAAAGCTTCATTATTTGTATCATTATTTGCTTTTCATTTTTTGCTACCTTAACTTTGCTCTTTCGAACAAGTGTTTTTCATTCTTCGTTCTATTTTTTTTAATATTTGCTATTCAATTCTCCCTCTTTATTTTCTACATCCCGTACATTTTTACTACTACTGCTATTCATTCTTAACTCCGCATTCTTTGCTCTTCAATGTTTGCACTTACTTCTTCGCTTTTCATTTTATTGAATAGTCTATTGAGTCTGCATTACTTACTCTTCATTCTTTACACTCTATTTCTCTTCATTATCTCCGATCGTTGTACTTTTATCTCAATATTTCGCTCTACATTATAAGTACTTCATTATTTGCTTTTGGTCGGTTTTTTATTTTTTTGCTAGATGAAGAGCAATCTTTGATCCAAACTATTTGCTTTTATTGATTGCCTTGCGTTTCACTCTTTATGATATGCTCTTTAATCATTACGCTTGCTTACTTGTTTTTCGGTTTTTTTTGCTGTCCATTATCTTTGATTTTCACTCATTTTCTAATTCGCATTCTCTGCTTTTCATTCTTAACTCCTCATTACTTGTTTTTTATTTTGTTGTATGGCCTTTCTTCATCCTTGTTTGATATGAATTTCCCACTATCGATACTCTGTTTGTTTTGCTTATTATCTCTACTCTTCGCTACCTTAGTACTTTGACCTACATTATATGCTTTTGCTTATTGTTCTTCGTCATTTACATGTTTGTTTGTTTCTACTTGTCATCTTTTATCCTCTTTCTTATACTTTGATTTAAACAGTTTGTGTTTATTCATTTTTATCTTATCTTTTTATCTCCTTATTATCTGTTTTTTAATTATTGCGCTTTCTTGCTTGTTCTTAGTTGTTCTATTTTTTTATTATTTGCTTTTCGATTTTCACTCTGCTTCGTATTCTCTGGTTTTCATACTTCACTCCGTATTAAAGAATAAACTCTTTATTTTGCTAGATGGCTCTTGTTTTTCTTTGTTACCTCGGAATACCTCACTATCGTGTCTTCTTCCTTCTTTGCACTCTTTTTTGTTTTGCTTATTATTTCATTTCTTAGCTATCTTAGCAATTTGATCAACATTATATGTCTTAACTTCGTCATTTGTTTTTTGTTTGGTTTCTCTTCATATATAATATTTTCACTTATTATTATCATATACTAACCAAGTTTTTGCTCTCTTTCGCTGCACTTCGATTTATTTTTCATTCTTTATTCACTATTATTTGCGCTTCATGACTTTCTCTTCCAGTTCAACCTGCTTTTATGTTTCTACCTTTCATTCTTTATCTATCATTATTTTCTCTTCATTTTTTGATCTCCATTCTCTATATTTATTCATGTTGTTCTTCATTTTCACAATAGTCTCCACATTTCTGGCTTTATATACTTCGCACTCGGTCTTCAGGTTACCAATTTTGATTGTTCCTAACTATTTGCTTTTATTCTTTGTGCTTTTGTAGCTGCTCTTTGATCTGTGTGCATTATCATTTATTTATTTTTATTACTTTGAATTGACAAACAGCAAGACGATTCTCTTCTGAATCCAACACTAATTGGAATTTGTTTATTTGTTGTACCGTCACCAACAGACCCCTTAATTACATTTCAGAATACGCATTATTTTAGTTTTTATCGAATTCCTTGTCAGGTTGAAGTCAAACGCCGTCGCCACACTGTTAAACACACGCTGGAGTCCGGTAACAGCGCTCTGGCGCCCATAGTTTTTTCTCCTGAACGGGACTCGCAGAAGAGAATTATTGCGCAGAGCTCTAACGCGAGCTTGAAGATCGAGGCGTCCGAGGATTGTAAGGCAGTCCACCCTGGCAGACAGTAAGTCCGAGACGAACAGGGCTCGGGAGCAGTCCCTCCGGATGCTTAGAGTATCGAGCTGTATTAACTGACAACGGTTTTCGTAGCTCGGCAGCTGAAATCTGTTTTGCCAAGGAAGATGTCGGAGTGCAAAGCGTATGAACCGGCGTTGGACGGCCTCGATTCTGTCGACACCGTTCTGGTAGTAAGGGTTCCAAACATCAGAACAATATTCCATTGTTGAGCGAACCAGCGCACAATAGAGAGATTTTAAACAGTATACGTCCTTAAAGTTTTTCGCTATTCGGAAGATGAACCCAAGCTGTCTTGATGGTTTATCCACAATGGATGATGTATGTGGTTTGAACGTTAGTGCCGAATCCATGATGACTCCGAGATCCTTGACGTTAGAGTGTCTTGGAATACTCGAGTCGAAGAGATGATAGTCAAACTGAATCGGATGGCGTTTCCGCGTGAACGTAACGATTGAGCATTTGCTCGGGTTTAAAACCATTCTGTTTAGATCACACCACGTACTAAAGCTGTCCAGTTCCCTCTGAAGAAGCTCGGCATCGGTTTTATCCCGTATTTGTTGAAAAATTTCATGTCGTCGGCAAAAGAAAGGCGGGGTCCTTGTAATTTGATGTTGACGTCATTAAAGTAGAGGAAGAATATCGCTGGACCGAGATGGCTTCCTTGTGGGATGCCGGATGTAGCGAATAATGGTGTAGATAGACAGTCCTTAATGCTGATTTGGATGCCTTCCATCGAGGTAGGAACGAAACCAGCGCAGTAGTTATCCATGAATACCGAGTTTGTCCAGCTTCGCTATTGCGATATCATGATTGATTTTGTCGAAGGCCGCAGACAAATCCATGTAAATATCATCGGCTTGCAATCCGTCAGCGAATCCATCGAGTACATATGTTGTGAACGAGAGCAGGTTAGTCGTTGTCGATCGTTTAGGCATAAAGCCATGTTGATCGTCTGCAATGTAGTGTTTGCAGTGAAAGAAAAGAGGGTCTAAGACAACCAGCTCGAATAGTTTTGATACCACACTTAAACACGAGATTCTCCGATAATTGCCAATGTTCGATTTGTTTCCTTTTTTGTGAACTGGAAACATGTGCACTGCTTTCCAGCAGGAAGGGAATGTTCCAGTATTGAGTGATAGCACAAAATCTCGCCGAAGTGGTTCAAGAAGCCCGCTGATGCACTTTTGACAAAAATCTAGAGAACGCCATCTGGGCCCGGGGAACTAGTTGCTTTCAGCTTGGAATTTGCTGCAAGAATGGCAGCATTATCGACACAAATTCGGTTGATGGTTTGTCCTAGAGAAGGAGTTAGATTTGAAGCGGCAGCGACTTGTTGTGGGGAAAGTTTCTCGTCGGAAAAAACGCTTGAAAATTTGTCGGAAAACAATTGGCAAATTTCCTTAGTGTCGGTGCCTAAAGGTCCATACAAAGACATACGAGATGGTAACCCGGATTCTTTTCGTTGCTCGTTCACATATTTCCAAAACGACTTGGGCTTGGATTTCAGTTGACGTTCGACGTTTCGCTGGTATCTAAAAAAGGCAAAGCAGACGTGCCTGTTTGTATTCGTGGTTGAGTTGAAAGTAGTGGTTTCGTAATGCAAGTGTCTTATGCTTCGAGAACTTTTTAAATGCGGCTCGTTTGCAGTTTTTAATCGTCTAAGCACTGTTGATTGCCAGGGAGGGTGTTGATTTGTGCTGACTGTTCGTTTTGGCACATGACGGTCGATTAGGTAGTTAAGATGTTCGTCCCAGTTTATATCCAACAGCGTGCTAACGATGCTGTCGTAGTCAGCGTTTTGAAAATCGTAGACGATAGAGCTTGAGACGTCTTCAAAATTCACTCCTAAGTTACCAGCGAGTACAAGATGTAGTGGGGGATGATGGCGCACATGCTGGACTAAAGGTGTCGGAGCGGCGCAGCAGTACGGAGCGTAGTCCCGGGCACTTACAAAGCAGAGGTCCAATGCACGTCCATTCTCGTTGATGATATTATTAATTTTCCGAAGAGTTGCGCTACTGTAGTTGTCCAAGATACAACTGGCATTGTTGATAAGCACAGACTTTTCGATATACAATCGTAGAAATCCATTTCTTTCCGGGCACCAGGTCAAGCCAGGTAAGTTGAAGTCGCCCAGTATAACAATATCATCAGACGGGGCAGCGATCGAGGTGATGAAAGAAACGGAGGAAAGATGTACATCGATCAGGCTGTAATCACGAATTCGGTCAGGTGGAAAATACACGACACACAGGAAGAGATTGCGATCGGCAAGCTTCACTGATATCCACACTTGCTCGGAGCTCTCCCACCGCTCATCGTTGATCACTCGGGCTTTTATACCATGGTGAACGGCGATGAGTACACCACCACCTGATGTCTTGTGGCTGTTGAGGGCATTGCGATCACAGCGGAAGACATCAAATGTTGAACCAAACATCTGGCGAGACAGAGTACGGTTGTCGAGCCACGTCTCGGTTAAGGCGATGACGTCATAACAGCAGCCCGTGGTCGCGAGCAAATAGCTGTCCGTTGATGAATTTAAGCCACCAACATTCTGGTAGTAAATCTCGATGTTATTGGATGACGGATCAGGTTCTGCAGAGAGCGAATCAACTCAATCGCGCCCCAGAATGTAGCGATCATCATCGGCGAGAGAAATGGTTGACATCTGGTCACAAGATGTTAGAGCGAAAGGCAAATTACTGGAAGCGAAGAATACATCAGCGCTTGAAGTGTTCGGATCAGCTGTATACTTGCCATTTGTGGCGGGTTGGAAGACCCTTTCACCCATCCCACACACAGGACCGGGACGACTGATGATCGCTGGCTGCAATTGCTCGACTGTGGCGGGGGGATCGAGGGCTTCCATTGTACCAACTGCGTTGCGTCCCAGTATGCGATCAGCGTCGACACTCCTTCACAATGGCGGTGTAGCTTGGTATAGTGGCATTGCCAATCGTTGCGGAGTCCTCTGTAGGGTTGATGGGCCGGGTTGAATTAGCGGAAAACATGCAACTTCCGAGGGCGGAGGAAAATCAGTCGGTGGGCACCAAATGTTCTGGGTACGGCTATCCTCAAATTCCCTGAACAATATGCCTTGCGGCCATGTGTCAGGGTTAAGAGCTGCTTCACGGTACTTTGGATGAACTCCAACTTTGAAAGATATGAAGTTCAGAGTACTGACGTCTATGCCTTTTTTAACAAGCGGAATAACCTTTATTTCCTCGTTGCAATTTAGCCCTTCTTTGGACATTTTTTCGACTGTCTCCTTGCTAACGCTGGGATGAAAGCGGGAAAGATACATCCAGAGCAACGGAGTGGGAGGTGGAACCGTGAGAATGTTGCTATTATCGACTAGCTTTCGACCGCCGACAAGAATACTGCTCGGATCAGGGCCATCCTTGCGACGACGTTTCTGAGGTGGTCGAGATGTACCGGAATTTGGCCGGACTGGAGTGGCTATTGAAACCTTTCTGGCGAGGTGCGAAATTTGCTGGTTATTTTTTGATAACTCTGCCTTTAGTTCAGCACAGACGTCATTCGTTTTCCCAGCGATAGCAGCGATAACACATCCAAGCGAGGAAACGGTGTCGCGAAAGCGAGCAAACTTCATCAACTTCCATCAACACATTCATTGCACATCCAAAATAAATTTGGGTTTTCGGCAAGTTTTTTCAAGAACGGCTTGTTGAGTTGTTTACAGAACTGCATATGCACCACATTTTTGCAAAATCCCATGCATTCGATAAAGTCATCGTCCGATTTGACGGTTTTCGCGCAGTGATCGCATGCGCTTGTCATAATGCCGATTTTCTACCCGCCCTGGATCCGACTTTTCGTTTTCGTCTCACTGTGCGCCAAATTATGGTGGGAAATACTTTCCTCTACTCGCGTGCAGGTGGCGAAGTGAGCGCGTGAATTTTTTCTGGGTAATTACACACAGGTCCGGTGATGTAAACAATCTCGATTTTCACTGGATTTTTCACGACACAAAAACAAAATTTGTAGAAAACACTTTAAAACTTCACAATATCAAGGGCGCAAACAAAATTTAGAATCGACTGATACGATAAACGATGATTAAACGGCACAAATCACGTCAAATATTAAAAAATAACTGGAGCGATCAACACAAACAACTAATCGGTGAAAATACACTGAACCAAAAAATCATTATTGAGAGGAATTTGAACTGACCATCATTTTATTTACAGTATAAATACGGTTATGACGGTCATCCTATTACAAAAATTCAGCTACTATTAACAAACAGGCGGTTCCACATAAATAGCTTTGAATAAAAGAAACAGAAAAGTGAAGAAAAAAACATCAAAGCACAGCATGCTGCCTGAAAACAATACACAGATAATATTTCGTTTACTACACCAATACAAATTAAATGTGACTCAATCTATCACTTCAGTGCGCTCTCTCTTTCTCTCGCACGCCTTCTGCGACAGATAGTTAACTAAAATACTACGCGAGGAAAAATGAAATGAAATAACAGTCATTTTTGTGGTGATACGGTCACTTCATATTTAACGTCACAATCAAGGATGCAAAATGCCTACCTTTTCTGCGGCTGTAATTTTTCTGTCTACATTCTCATTTCTCTTTCGACGCTGCTGTCCACCAGACGCGAGCGGTACAGCTTATCTTTCCTTATTTTACATTTTTTAATATTTTTTAATCTATTCAATATTTTTAATCACAAACGACGACAATGACTGCGGTTCGTTTACGCCACGAACGGCATTAACGCTTTCGTGTGCGGGCCCCTCCCTTTGACTATGCAGAGAAAAGTGTACAAAGCGAGAGAACAAACTTTACTACGCCACACTCTCACCGAGCAGTTAGAGTACTGCAGCAAAACAAAAATGTATTCTACTGCTGTACGGGAAAATGTACTCGGTTTGGCTACCGTTCTGGCAAGAGCTGTAGTGATGCGTCGCTGTAGCAGGCTGTACGGCTTGTGCAAATGTAAATATACCGAAAAAAATGTAGTTTACCGGTACCGTTGGCATCCCTGGTCACAATTCAAAGACCATCGTGAGATTGCACAGCACTGCTAGAAATAGTTTACAATGTTCATGGTAATTGTAGCTCGAAATTCTTCCACACTTTTTTCATAGGATTTTAGTTAGTTCAATAGATTAGTTCATTAAATTATTATATGGTATTTTGGTTCTCATAAGTACACAGCGTAGTGTGAGCTTAAGTAGTATCATGAACCAGGATCTCGAGGGAAGCAACAGAGCAGACTCCTTCATATTTTCGATAATGCCAAACTATCCCTTGCATACACATGTTAAACTATGATCAATGTTATCCGTTTCTAAGACAATGGAATTTTGTAGAGCAATGCTCTAAAAAGCTAACGTTCTTTGTTGGACTGTTGCTTCCTCGTATTTTGGAAGATTTTCCTGAAAAACGCGTTAGAAACATTTGTGTCTATTCCGAATAATTGTTTTCCTTCAAGGCACTCCATATTGCCATATTATATCACCTCTAGTTACAAGAAAATAATTAACCCGGTTGGTCCCTTCCTGAATCAGTTCCTAGTCTCTCCAAGAATGTTTGGTTCATTTTTTTCAATTCGATGAAGTCTAGCTACTGAAATACCATCCTTGAAGTTTGTATGGGATTTTCCAACAATTTATATGGAGAAAAGACAATGCTGCACATTTTCGTTACTAGATGGCACTCTCTACAAAAGAACTGTTCAAGAAAGGGATGTCATTTCCAGAATATATTTTTATATTTTCCAGAAGACTTTTAGGGGTTATTTTTCGGTTATCAGCCTTAGTGTGTAGTGAGCATTCCGATTGTTAAAAATTCGAAAAACTGAAAGCCGAAACATAACCCCTAAAAAGAACCTCATCAAAATCTGTTAATTTCCTGTGCTTTAGTCATACTACCAGTATGACGTAAAAGAAAGTCTGTAAAAAGACATATGCATAATTTTTCCGAACATTTCTAATTTATTTCTAAACTAAACGAACATCAATCATTATGGTATCTCATAGCACTGACGCCCGAACAAAACAAACTAACTGTATTTCAATAATCAGTTTACTTTCACAAGACGTAAAAAATGTTCTGAATTAGTTTTTTAATAGTTTGTAATTTCGAGAAACAACTGGATTGAAACTGCTCCGGTTCGAAGCCAGACCTGGTAGCAATTAGTTTTTATCGTCACGAACATAAACTCCTTTCACCTAAATATGTAAAGTGACGAATGATGGACCGCACTCCGTCGATGTAGGCTTTGTTGTAGGTAGTTCCTCGCGCTAAAGGCGGCGGTAACAAAATGCCATCGAACCGACGTCGGCAGCCTCAGACCCGGAAGAGAAAAGCTTTTGCATGTTCCGGCCTCGAATAGGTACCGTTTCTCGACGATATGCTTGTATCCAGTACCAGTCAATAATGTAGAGCACATGTTCTTACATTGTACCGGCAGAAATTGGTGGAAACAGCGCGGGCTGCTGGATCAGACCGGGGCAATAAAATCCAATGAGCTACAATTGGCGATAGGAGCAATAACAAAAAAAAACATCCGAACGGAACAGTTGCCATTGAATTATGGCATCAATTTCTTGTGTTTTGTTCAACGCTTCTAGCTTCGCCTTAACCCTCGTGTGGCCATGGAATGGCCGCCGAGCAGGCAGAAGATATGGAACGCAAAGATCTTAGCAATTGGATAAGCCATCGCGCGCAACGATTGAGAGATACAAATCGTTCGGTTTCCATTGCTCTACTAGCAAACAGATAGGTTGCTGGTGGCGAAGGGGGGGGGGGGTGGTTCGGAAAACAACAACAAGCCTAATAATGTTTCCATTTTTTGTTGCTATTTCCATGCTGCTATTTCAAGAGAATTGAACTCCATAACTCTGAGTTCGGTTCAACAATCTGTAGCGGGCCGCAGTTTGGTCGCGGTGGATGAAAACGCCTTCGTTGCGCTCCACAATGCCCGGATGGATATCCGATCCGGATCGATAACGGGGCGGGCGTCCAATAACCCAACGCCGTACCATCGCTCGTCCAGCAGCAAAAAAAACAGTCGCCCGGTCTGGAAAGTGATAGAGCCCCGCTGTCGATGTCGATGAGGTGCCAAACCTTTCCTACTACGTACATTGTAGGTAGGTACATATACATACCAAGTCACAGCAGGCCGTGGTGGGTGATTGGGAAAATAACATGCAACGAGAAGGTAACGACGAAGGCGAGCGGGCGGGCGCACTTTCGCTTATCGTGCGTGAAATGATCTAGTTCACCGTGGAGGCGGGTCTCGTCGAAAGCTTCTACGAAACGATGTCGATTCTCACCTGCGTGTCTAGATGGCAGGGAGACGTGTACCGTAGTAGGTAGGTGGCTTTCACCGCCCTCGCAACACGGTGCCGTGCGGTGGTTCATTCCAGGCTGTGTACATACGCAACAATGCAATGTAAGTCTTGTCAATGATTTTTTTTGTTGGTCTCGAAAGTGAGAGTTGGGATGCCAGGCTGCTTGAACGGAAGAGTTAAGACTGGTTTAGGTAGTTCGATTTGGACGCCTAATTGGTGATAATGCAATCATAGTTGAAACTTGTTTGCGGAAAATGATGACTTAATCAGGTTGTAGAGGAAGTGTATAAAGCAATTGTTAAAAAAAACCTTGTCTGCGGTAATCCGTAGTAAAAAACAAGTTGACAGAATTAACCGTGCAATTGTCTCATGGCAATTTGATCTTCTTAGCTACATAGTGTTTTATGAGGATAAAAAAATCCTTGGTTAAGTGTTAGGAATAATAGCGTACAGTGGATGGACATTCTTCGTTTCATCTCCATTGTCCAGACCAGGGGAGATTTGTATATATTCTTCATGATTTCTTCAACACCCCAAATACCCAATACATTCCTAACCTCATTAACAGATAAGCGAACTTTGATACTCTAAAGACTAGATCAATTAGAAATGAGGCACTTTCATATGCGTGTATTTTTTCCTTTCTTTCAATTGAAAAACTTTCCACTGATGCCACTCATCAACCGGCGAACACATTCTTCACTTCCGCTCCAACCTAGCCGATTCTACCAATTTTTCATCCAACAAATGTCGCCGATGTTCCCATTATCTTCAGTTTCTGAATCATTTTCTTCCAATACTTCTCTATTGGACAGAATTGGGAAAAATTTGGGATGGGATTTTGGGAAGAACTGAAAACCATTACGTTGTACCATTGTAATACATGCTTGCTGTAATGGCAGCTGGTTAGATTTCGTTTTCTTACCACAGAAACAGATCCATTGCCAAATCTTATTTTTTTCGCAAACTTGTCCGCGAAAACCGTCTTGAAACCTTGTCGCGAACAGGAACCTTGCAGAACTTGAACCCAGAGTTTGTTCGAAATCGAAATTGATCCAGACACATCGAGTTTGATCAATAATTTTGTCGTACCACCTATGGGGCTCGGTTTTGGCCACTGTTTTTTTATTCATTTCGTTTATTTCATAGGCACAAATGCGTTAGCTTGGCGGTGCCAAATTCTTTTGTTTTTACATTTTCGATATCTTAAAATTAGGAGGTTACAATGTTGAAATATTTTTTTTACAAAAGAAAAGAAAGTTTACATCTATCTTAAAACTAAAAATAAGATTCAATATACAAGAGAGGGCCAAAAGATTTTTTTATGAAAAATTTTAAAACAAGGGATTCAGTTTGATATACAAGAGGGTGAGTAATAGTATTTTACGAAAAATTTTACAGTTATCTTAAAACTAACAATATAGTTTAGTACACAAAAGGGGGAGCAAATATTTATGAGAAATTTCACAGATATCTTAAAACTAGGGATACAATTCTATTTACATGATGGAGGACAAGAGTTTCAATAAAAAGTAAAAATTACAGCTATCTTAAAACTAGGAATATATAACACAAATTTGATTTTTTTTAGCGAAGACTTATGCTTGGTCAATATATTCAGAGGGTGGCTTATTTCCACATCAGTGTAGCAGCAGTTGTATCAAGGACAGGGGAGAGAAGGCGTATCCAGGACAGGGGAGAGAAGTAGTATGGTGACAGGAAAAGAAGAGTGCGCCTCAGTCTAGTAAGTCGTCGAGTATCGGATTCTGGCCACTGTTTAATGTTTGAGATTTAGGTTTAGGTGTTTACTTACTCGGTAACATTTGTAGCCATTCGGAGATGGATTCGACGTATAGAACAGCGGCAAGCATTCAGTTTTTTAACAAAGCGTATTCACACATGTTAGAAACAAACTTGAGTGTCCGAAACCGCAGTTGATAATAAACAGTTCCACTCCGAATCTCAGTTGGTACTTTACGGGTAGTTGTGAGAATATTTTTTAATGACTCAAAGCACAGTATCAATTATTGTTGTTTTCTTTTTCGTGTACTCTGAGCTGTTTTGGACATAGTTTGTCAAAATAGAGTTCTACGAATGAATGAATAAAGAACAGTTTTATCCATTTAATGGCCTGTACATTATGTGAAAACAAAGAACCATGACTCCTATTTCTACTGCGAGAATAGTACAAAAATGACCGAGGGTCGTACATAACAAATAACACCTCTTCGAAGCTACACCGAGGCACTTAATTGCAAGTGTTATCTAATCAATTCATCTGATAGAGAGGCTGAACGTTTACCGATGGTGAAGGTATATTCTCGGCCACTCCTATCCAGTTCCACCATACAAGGAATATTGATATTGTTCAGGTATCTGGCTAGAATACTAATATGTGTGAACTAGTTGCACCGCTGCGAATGTCGATGATTAAGAGTGCTTGCCTGAAGGCAAAAAGGTCATAATAAAGAAAGGTGGGAACTGTTTCGTTTGAGACAAGGAGAATCACCTTCCCGAGTGTTTTTAACAGCGTTAGTGTAATAAGAATGTGGCGGGCCCTGACGAATTCCTTCCCGCCCTATCTCAGAACTCATCGTTATAATTGCACAAACCAATCATTTACTTGCAAACCTCATTCCGAAAATATCCTTATTATTAGGCTATAGCGCAATTTCGTTCAATCGGAAGCCGCCATTTTTTTTTTAATTTCAAATTGCGTCGAGCATCGGTTTCCATGTTCTACTCGCTCATTTTATTCCAAAATTATCAATGTTGTTAAGATTATCGAGAATATTGCCAAACCGAAAACCGCTATCCTGAATTTTTGAATGATGTCAGACGTCTTTTTTTGTCATCTTCTCGTCAACCCAATTTCGAAAATACCCATATTGTTAAGGTAATAGAGAATTTGGCTAAACTAGAAGTTGCCGGGTAGAATTTTAAAATGGCGTCAAAACTTTTCATCTACTCTATCAAAAAATGATGTTAGACGGAGATAAGTCTTATTCCGAAATCGCCCCTATAGTAAGTGTTACAGAGCCTCTTTCTCAATCGGAAATCGCCAGCTTTAAGCTTAAAAACTGCGTCAGACCTTGATTTCCGTCATTTATTCGTCATTCAATCTGTGCTCTAAGCCGTTCTTGGGTGACCTACCCAGTCATATCGAACCAAGTATCACGAACGCCATGGAATAAAAATTTCTGAAATTCCGTTTGCTTTCTCTTTCGCTCATGTTTGCGTCAGTGTCGTCGTCGCTAGAGCAGCTTCGATTTTCACTGTTAGATGATTGGTGTTTTTGTGTTTTCGTTTGACTCTGGTCTGGTCATCTTCTTGATAGTTTATTACTTCCCTAGGTATGTTAGCTATTGGTCTGAGGATATTATTTATCCGGCAATTATTTTTTGTTCGGCTGTCTATGCTGCATCACTAGATGTCGAAAGTTGTTTGTTAGTGTTGGTTCTAATAGATGAATTTTCTTTACTTGTTTTGGCGCATGGCCTACCGTACTGTGCCGTCTGAATGCAGACCTGAATCATGGGCTTCTGCCCAGGGTATGTGCATAGCGTTCTTTGGATGTATGGCCTGAGCCGACCTAGTTAAATAAAAATGTGTAGGTTGTTTCAGCCGGCTTCGCATCATCTAAACACCGTTGAAGATGCCAGGGAAATAGTTGTTTTAATGCAATCTGTACCAATGCATGGTGCACAATGGTGTTGGCGGATTTTCACCATTGCAATTGCCCATATCCACCGGTAGCTCGATTTTGACGGGTTCATATTCGTCGCCGTGCTGCATGTTGTTCCTCGCTACGAAGCTTTCTTCCTCGGTTAAAGAATGGAACGTTACAGTACTACGTTCCTGTCTCTGTTGATTTAGATTTATGTGAGCACTTCTGTAAGCACAAGCTCCATTTTCACCTTCACCACTTCGTTCAATGTGGGTCTCGTGGGTGCAATTTATTTTGTGACTCGAACATTTCACTCTCACTATAGGGGACAACAGGACTTTGTTGTTAGTATAGTGTACACGTAACAGAGCGGGTAATATTTGAAGGGTGGATATTCAAAATCGTATAACCGCCATTTACAATTTTTTACAGGACAGAAATACGCTCGTATTTTCTGGTCTGGTAGTTCAAAGCCGTATATTAACCATTAGCGTCACGAAGTCGAAATCAGAGAAATAACCTTCGCGAAGGCTTTAAATCATTTTTAGCAATTCTTTAATCAAGATGCTTCAATAAACGCTCACTTAAAAATAACGTAAAACATACACAGATATTTATTTATAAGTTTTCGTAAATTCGTTGGTCGATATATCGAGATTGTCGATAAAACGAATTTCTTTTGATACTACTTTACCGATAAGACGAGATTCGAGTGTGCATGCACTATTTCTTTGGACCAACCTATTTAATTAATTATAACGTTGAATACCGAAAAAATGACTTAGGCCTTTGGGAATCACTTTCGCTGGAATGCGTTTTCCCAAAGCCGTTGGGTACTTTTTGCGCTGATTCGGCGTTTCTTGTTGTTCGCTGCCCGACTAACCATGATTTTCTCCGGAAATATAGGACCTACAACATTGTTTCATGAACCAAAATATTTGTAAACAAATGCTAAAATATAATCAAACGCACGATCTGGCGATTTTCAACATTCAATTCCTGTTTTATACGTCAAAAAGAAGACGTAGTCAAATGTAGGTTTAAATTGCAATTTTTGAAAATTTCTCGCGATAAAACTATTCCAAATTTTGACTTGCTCATCTCGCCAAAATGACGGCATCAGTTTAGAGTACAAAAAGAATAAAACGAATTTTGAATAATTGGCGGTTATACGACTTTGAATAATCACCCTTCATTTGTTCGCTTGTTTGTTGCTAACAAGTGGTGCGCTTTTTCACCTCCTATCTGTACGAAAGCAGACTTATTTCGTAAACTTATTTAACGAAAGTACTTTCAAGAAGAAACGAAGTAGAATTTCCTTCAATTTATGAACTCCCGATTTGGTTCGGCTACAGTCAGGTATGATGTTATGTTTTTGCACTTGGCCCCCGGGGTACACGTTGCTAGTTCGTGTAGTCGTACATTTATTGTATCGTCTGCCATAATCACGGAAATCTTAATTTCAACTCTACCGCTTTCATTTTGAATAGTACTGAAAAACTAAGCATTAGGATAGTATGATTACTGAATTACGTAAGTGATGAAACTGGATGAAGACGACTTCCATAAGCCTACGGTCCATTTACATCTTCAGGCAATTTTTCACCTCATAAATACTTGGTCGAATACAACAAAATTTGAAATTCACTTCTGCGGTCGCGGGTCTGAGCAACGCATTATCGTCAACTTTACCTGTTAAGGAAAGAATACGAGAAACGGTTTCATTGTTCTTGATACAATTTGCAGTAGAACGAGCGACTATTAGGTGTCGTTCCGGTTCCGGAATTACAGGGTGATGAGTACGATCACGTAGAAAATGTCGATTTTAATAAATTCTGAAATTAATGTATTATGGTGAAAATTTTTCCAAAATGTGACCACAACTGCTTCGATTTGTAGTATTAGGTCACTAACAGCCATTCAAAGTCTCTTTGATCACATTGGCCACCATCATCGGTTCCGGAAGCCCCAGCAGAAGCATCCAAATTCAGAATAACAGTCACATCGGTTTCTCGGAGATGGCTAAACCGCATCAACCAAACTTAGTCTCAAATGAATGAAAATGGCTATTAAATTTTATTCCGAACCGACTTCCGGTTCCGGAGTTACGGTTTGTGGCGTGCGATCACATAGCAAATTGTGATTCAAACCGATACTCCGATGAAAGCAAAAAAGGTAAAAATTTCGCTAAAATGTGTCTCAAACAACTTAAATTTGCTGTTCTAGGTCACCGACGGCCAACCAAACTTTCGTTCACTACATTGACCACCATAGACGGTTCCAGAAGTGCCCGAGAAAAGCGGCCATCTTTCAAAATTTACGAACTCACATCAGTTTCCCGGAAATGGTTGAGCCGATTTTCACAAACTTAGTCCCAAATGATAGCTATAGTATCCCCACAGATGTTTATAAAATTTCGTACGGATCGCTTATATGGGGCCGGAAATATAGACTAAATCGTCCGGTCACATATGAAATTCCCATATAAGCCGGAACTCAAATTTTTGCACTGTGTATTTTCAAAGGGGGACCCCATGAAATTTCAGAAATCGAATTCGTATTTTTGATGCCAAACATCTTTAAAATGCATGAAACGTCGAGATTTTATGTTATCTCGAAAAAAAAATTTATTTATGAAAACCGACTTTTTGGGACTTTGCCGATTTCGCACCTTTTTTCAGTTCAACATTACCGTGGCTGTTTTTTCTTTTTCAAAATTTTAGAACTCGAATAATGATTTATTTTCCTGTATATAGTTGCCATGTGATGTACAATAATAAAATGTAATATATGCATTTAAAAGCTTTTAATGAATATAAACAACGCACACATTCTCGTGATTCATGATTGAGAAAGGCACAATTGCACCGCTAGGTGGATTAAAATAGGTTTTTTACAATAAATTCGACTGTGTCTGAACTAAAAGTCCTAGAGATCCAAAAAAAATTCTCAAACATTGAACTAAATAATAGATATTTTGCAGAATTTTTCAAAGGTCAGTTTTTTCGAAAACAAAATATCAAAATATGCAAAAATGGACTTTATTATTATGTTGGTCTATAAAAAATTCTGAGAGACAGGGATACTTCCCTACTAGTATAAAAATAGATTATGTGGTTTTTGAGGTAGCTGATTAACAGAATTTGAAAATTCAAAATGGCAACCATTTTTTTACGAAATTTGCGAATTTTGTTACAATGAGTATAAAACTCGATTTACGAGAGTTTTTGGGGTCGCTGATTACGATTCTAATGTCAGAGTTCGAAAATTCAAAATGGCGCCTACAAAGCGGCAACAATTTTTTACGAATTTGGCAAATTTTGTTACAGTCAGTATAAACTCGATTCACAGGGGTTTTTTGGGTCGCTGATTTTGATTCTGATATTATAATTACATGCTTCGACGACGCTATTACGAAATTTGCAGTTATAACATCACCATCGTGATCAGTGACCTCAGAAAACCCCATAGAAGATGTTATAGGTCAATAAAAAAACATGAAATTTAGCCAAACCCAGTCGCCATATTAGATTCACCATTTTTAATTTGGCAACCACGAAAACCCCCTTTTTAAGATAAGAGTTAAATACCCTTAACTCAAGAAGTGCACCTTGTATTTCGAATATTTTTGTTCCATTCGAAATTGTAAAAAAAATCCTACTGAATAAAGCTCTCATATCTTCCAGTAATGGATTTGAGAAACATTTAAGTGGCGAAACAGCCACAAGTTTGTTTTTGTATGTTTTCTCATAATACAGAATAATATACATATCAATACCTATTATCCCTAAATGTCGAGTTCTAAAACGATCCATAATTTATTCTTTAGTGTGATATTCGTATCCCTGCTTCTTTCGTTGAAATTTCATTTTTAAATATTTTCTGTAGTCCACTTGTAAATGCTTAAAAGACTCTAACCTAAAAAATATGCTTTATATCCTTATTACCAAGATTTCACCGGAAAGCTGAGAAAATTTCATTGGAAAGCTGAGAAAAATGCAACGTATTCTAGACTACACAAGGTGTAGAGAACGCTAAATTGGAATCAGTAAAAACATCTAAAAAACCCGTCTCATGAAACTTTACACGCAATTGCTGATCAGGAGCACGATACCAACATCAAGGTTATCTCCATGGATAGGAATATATCAGAGTAAAATGTACGTTTACCGTTACAAATAACATCCGAACAAAGTGAATAACTAAATTTTGCTTTAAATCTTCTGAACAGGGAGGCGATGTGTAGATGTGGAAAAACGTTCATATTACATGATCGGGGGAATTGCTACTATTGCTAGTTCAGTGCATTCACTGTGTTAACTTAACTTTATGAAATTTTCAATTTAAATCGTACTGATCATATCGTTATCATTGAAAACCTGACGTTGTCACGGTAAAGATAGATACGTCTACCTTTATCAGGACACATGATAGTGAACTCGGGTGATTCGTAGTTATTCTGCCTAAGCTCGACCCTCATTATCAGAAGGCAAAAATTAAGCCCGCATGATATTAAGCCTGTTCTAATGACCCTGCCACTTCTAGCTTTCCGATTTGTTTACTTCACATCCTTGCTCTCACTTGAGTACTATGGCTCTAAGTTTCATAACTTTCCCTGCCCAGTAATCTCTAGCTAATTGAATGTCGTTAAAACGTAAAAAAGAAAATTGAAAACCTGAGAAAAACACATGCTTTTGTGGTTTCACTCTCGTGAGTTATAGGTTAGCAAATCCGTACACTATGCGGACTGTAAGCCAGACCTTGGTGAACGATTGCGCTTCGTTGCAGAATGGGGTACGGATATTTTCATCAGAGTTTGTCAGCTTATATAGATTATTTTTCGAGTCCGAATGTTTGAATTCCTAGATCACTGAAACTATTGAAAAAGTCAAAATGTAAAGTGTGTGCAAAAAACTACTGTTTTCACTAAAAAGCAAAAATAAGAACCTTAGCTGTATTGACTTTCTGTAATCTTGCAAAACTGTTGGAACTCGATAATATTACCTAGATTAAGAAAACATTATATGTGAACATGTGGAGGTTTTATTTCGGAGTTCATGGGTTTTGGACAATGCAAAATGTATATTTCAATAATTTAATCTACTAATGTAAACTACCCAGAATTTAATATACTGAAGGCAAATGCTCAGACATTTTTCACTGCTTTAAAGAAAATTACTTAGCACCGATTACTGAAAGCTTCCAATTTAGGTAAAATTTGTTAAATGTAACATTGATAAAACCACCAAAGTAACTAGAAACTATAAATATGGGTGAGCTTAATAATTTCAGCATCACTTTCTTCCGACACATGAAAGAGAACACATCACACTTTCTTCTTTTGCAAAACTTTTGTCAATTCGCTAAACAAATAATCTCATTAGTATCCGTTTTATTTTTGAATAAAATTATTTGGATTTGTTTAACAATCATGATTTATGATTTCTTGAAGAAAGTAGTAATGTTTCTCTGATTACAGGTTTGTTTTTTTTCCACTATTTGAGAAATAGATTCAAATATAGTTTTCATTTTTTATTATAGAAGTTTAAACCTTAGGATCATTCGCCTCTTTTCGAATTAGAGAAATCTCTATTGGAAAAATCTCTAACCTTATGTGCGGGGTTGGGAATCGAGCTCAGGTGAGCTGTGTACAAGGCAATCGATTTACCAACCTACGCTATGCCCGTCCCCGAGTCAATTAAAGTTGTTGTACCTAACGCATCAAAGTTATACGGATAACGAAGACAAAAATGTCGCTGTATTCCAACCGAACGAATGTCACATACTGGGGACATGCAATCGAAGCATTTATCCCAAATTATTGGCTAATAGATTCTACCAGTCACAACATTTTAGTCGCTCTTTGTGATTGCCTAGTGCTTTCTGTTTGCTGCTATTGTCACGTCATTTTTATACTTACTTAAACATAAATTAGAAACCGTTGAAAACGACTAAAATGCTGCTGCTGGCTGCAACATTAAGTGTATCGTGTGAACTTAATCTAAGAGCAATGTATGTCTTATGTTTTATCACTTTTGATTTGTCCACTTTAAAACGAATTTTTCTTTTATACATTTGCTAAAGATATCACGGTTTTGCGGATGTACAGTGTATTTGCACGGAACGAATTCCTTGTAAATATGAAATGAAGTGTCAATAAAGATGATATTGTGTTAAAGTGACGCAAAACAAAAACTGTCTTCTCGGCTGTATCGTTCTCAGACAAATTGAAATATTTTTGTGTAGCACGCTTGAATGTGGTGTTTATACTAAGAGTACAGAGTGTACAGTGTGCACTGACTTAATAAACAAATTCAAAATTGTGTGCAATTCTAAAACCTATCATTTAAATAACAAACGGAGCCGTGGGTCTTTTATATGTTTCCATTATGTAAACAATAAAAAATGATAAAACAAGTTTGAATGGTTGTCCGTCATATCTCGTGCAAGCACTTAGCCATTGCACGTGGAAACCTGTTTACGAGGCGAGGAAATATTTTTTCCTCGCCAACTGCGTCTTTTAGGAGGGAGGGGGTAGTTGTACACTTCTATCTCGCTATTGTACATTTCCGTGTCATCATCGTAGGGGCTGCCTTTATGTTCGTGAATATTCTGTTTCTTCCTTTCTTCTTGCCCTTACGAGTGTGAACTTCCTGAATGATGTGACTGATTGTAGATTTTGAGGTACTTGACGCATCTTTTGCCGTCATCAATATTACCTGAGTAGCTGCCACAAATTTTGCAATTGTTTATATTCAGCGATTTTTAAACAGGATAGACCGTAATGTGTCATTTTTTTACAGAGCTGGTACGTATTAATTTGACCTTTATATGTGACATATGTAACGGTACACTCCCACCACATAAACACTATTTGAAATTCCGGGAAGCAGTTCGTATACGTGCCTTTCGGACTGGTAGAACTCGATAAAAGCGGCTTCCTAAAGTCCAATCTTCATTTACACCTTCAGAGAATGTTCCACATTATGAATGCTCGGTCCTATGCGAGCCATCAATAATTTTATAATCACAGTATGTGGCTAGAGCACCACTTTTTGCTTCTGCTACTCACTTATCTCATCACATTCTTGAAAAAAAACGTCAATGAATATTGGAGAAGGGGACCTGGTCAGCCGTACGACACATCTTAGCCGCGATGCTCTCACAAGAGCACTGAACGGCACTGACGTCCATCTTCCGGATACAAATTCGGATCCTGGTGGTCAACTGCTTCGTATCCTTGGCTCGCCAATGATTTTTGTACACTAGGGCACTGAGGAAGTCGAAAAAATCCTCAATGGCACGTACCGTATCTTTTTCTGCTCAGGATACTCCTTTTCCGGCCAGAAAACGTACTTCCCATGCGCATATTGCTCCTTTAAAAACTAACTTTCGTCGTCCAGCACGAACGACGACCCACAATAGTTCTTCGTCATCCACCGGAACTTCGATGTCACGATCGCTACCTGCTCGTCCGTGTAATCGGGGAACCGAGTTTTCCGACAGATGATGTCATCCATCTTGAGGATTTGGTGAATCCAAGTTATGGGAGCAGTGATATTTTCAGCCGACGTCACGCAAACTCGTTCCGTTCTTGTTATCGCTACCGGCCTTCCACTCTACGCTCGGGGATGCCAGGATACGGTAAACTGTACTCACGGATACGTTTTCGTCTCATAAGTGGTCTACTGTAAACTTTTTTTTCCACAATGACCATGCGTTTCGTAAAACCGTACAATACGCTCGCGGAGTGCTTATTGCTTCGACGTCATCTTCGATTGAACTGACAGAACCCGAGCGAACCCATTTCTAGGGAGTCCAAAGAGCATTTATCTTGGAAAAAAAATTAACACTCTTTACGTTAATTACAGAAAGGTATTGAAATCATTCTCATTTTTTGTTGAACACCCGTTGAGCTAAGGGACTCCTACAACACGGATTCCTTTTTCACACCCCCAGTAATTCACGTAGTAGAAGATCCGACTGTGTATGCCATTTTACGACTCAATGAGTACATGTCGTAGTAAGAGGGTGTTTTTAGCGCATAGATGTTTGTCGGCACTAATCCAGAAATTAGACGAATTATTTTCTAGAAGTTCCCGGTCATGAGTTATTTATAGCAGCGGAGAAGAACAAAACAAAATGCAGCAAGGCTAAGATTACGTGTGAAGAGTGGGGAGAACATAAGGTGTAGAAGAAAGGAAATCTTCGTGAGATTCGTAAGCAGCAAATTGATACGAAAACAAATACTATCAAAGTCTCTTTGTATGTGAGTGTGTGTAATCGAATTTATTTTTCAAAAGCATTGTGCTCATCTCAAACTGCGCGGGTGTGAGATTGTCAGCCAGCTGTTTTGGTTGTAGAATAAAAATTGATTTGTAGAGTCAAGTTGATTTATGATATGCAATGTATTCTAAAATTTTTAAACACTGTTGTAAATAACAAATGCAGTTAACCTATATGTACTGAGCACCTTTAAATAAATAACAAATAAAAAAGGGTCCACGCTTCGCAATGCAAAGCAGGTAGTAACTCCTTTAAACTGTATAGCAATGCAACGTAATTGCGCCCACCAACGCAACAGTCAGGAAACGAAGTTTTTTGCAACAACCAAAGAGAACGTCCGGCTGCTTACCTCCAAGTTGCTTAAATACTTCGCTCGTAAATCGGATTCTCCATCGTACCTGCTACAGCAACAACAAAAAGCACAAGTTGCATTGCTATTTAGATTAATTGGATTAACTAGGAAGCATTTCACCGATCTGACAATCCACGCCCAACCCAGGGCACGGAACCGAGGGCAAAGTCTTCCTCCGCAAAACCTTTTGTAACGAGAATGTAGCACGCTTCGGCCGCTCCCGGAAAGTTTATTGCAGTTATACTAATTTGTAGAGCAGAGGTAGAGGAAATAAAGGAAATAAACCCACAGTCGTAAATAGATAAGGGCTCTTTAGAGGATTGCTTCCTACTCTGGATGGGTTTTGATGTTGCCGACCATAGAAAAAAAACTTGAAATTAAATCAGTACAATGTTTAGATAGGCATGATTTTAACTAATAAATCGATCGACGTAATACAAAATGATTAAACTCCGATTACCATAACAAAATCAGACGGTAGACCCCTAGTTGATAAAAAAAATCATAAGTAATCTGAAACCGCACTTTAAACCTTTCATGCGTGATACTACAAAGTTGCCGGGTAAGACCTAGAACACCAACGCATAAATAACGGTCCAACCGCATGTTGCACAGAAAACCTTTTCCCACAATGCCACACGTAGCAAATAAGTCAAACAGCTCAATCCACCGCTGCAATCCCTGCAGGCGATCACCTCAAATCACTTCCCCCGACAACGAAACCGCATATCCGTCAACGTGACTAGTTTTTTTCTCCCACTTTGTTCGATTGTCATCGATGTGTCCCATCATCATCAAGCCAAGATCCCGCTAGGCGCATCTCATTCTGCCTGCCCGCAACTTTCTTCTCTTTTTGCATGGTTGTGCAACCACAATAATTAGAAGTGTTACACCCATCGGAGAGGGGGGCGGACGGAGATCACACATTCTCAATGGAAAAACCACAAAATGTGCACTCATCGCAGAAAACCGCTGTTATTCTTAATGGTTTTTGGGACTGTTCTGGAGAGGTTCCAAAGTGACAGCCAGCAGCCAGTGAGTGACAAATCAATTACCATCAACTTCAAAGTGTAGAGAAGTCATTTCCCGTCGAATGACTAATAGCTCTGAGGAAATTGGCGATAAACCTACCGGCAGCTAAAAAATGGGTTCTTTTCTTTTAAACTGAATCGCTTTGGAACGCAATCACATTTTTCAGGCAATTTATTTTACCTACCGGGTACGCCATTGTTGTGCTGTTCAATGCTTGGTGAGGTGTAGCTCAATTGCATAATAACGTTCTTCCTCTTTACGCGTTCGTCGCTGTGTGCCATCGTGTAGGGTACCTTGCCATGCTGGCCTGACTGGCTGACACACCGATGACAAAGCGTATTTGCGTGCGAAGAGAACGCGCGTCAGGCATTTAATTGGCGAAGAAAGAACCGTGCCGGGATGGCAGTCCACTTGTGTTCATGGTCATTGGAGTTCTAATGACATCACAGGGTACCATGGTAAATCGATTACCGGTGGGCAGTTCCCCGGCATGCCGGCATTGGTAAATATAGCGCAGAGTGGTTTGCTTTGCTAAAAGGGACTCGGTATCGCAACGATCATCGAGGAATTGCTTTTAGAAAATGTTTCGTAGTCATGGTGAATCTCGGAGCATTTCATTCTAGAGCATGCTTCCGCTAATGAATATTTTCACTGATAGGTATTAGAATTCGAACTCGTCATCTATTGAATTTACAGCACACTCTCAGAATGTAATGAAACATTCTGGGCGTGAAGACTGTATCTAATTGCAACGTTGCTTATGCCGTTTTCGTTTGACCCCGAAACTAATTTAGATTGAAACTTCGACAGTTATCAGTTTAGACAGGGAATATTCTCAACAACTGTGTACATAACTTCCTAGAATGTACGATTATTATAAACAGGTAAATTATGCAGATATGAAATTTACGGTTAGACTTCGTCTCATCAAAATCCGACATTAACTTAGTGACAGCACTAAGCTTGCTCCAGATTTTAAGATTTTTGGAGCTAGCGTCAATACGGCACTAATGTAAGGATAAAGTAATAAAATTACAGTGTTGTATGTCACTTAGTATAACATTTGAAAAAAAACAAGTATGACGTTATTGTTAGAAAAACTTTTTTAAAGTTCTCCATCATGCAATCACATTCAAAATATTTCTTTTCTCTTTAAATTTTTGTTTACAAAATGCAAAAATTTAAAAAAATGGTTTTTTTGCAACTAAAATTTTTAACATATATTTTTGTGCTTGTGAAAAATGACACAACATTTTTTGCAGTGTGTATTTTTTCGTACAGAAGTATTCATCCCCCGTAACTCGTTATCAGATAGTTTTATGTATAAAATACAGTAACCGAACAAAAAAGGTTTGAAGTTAATACAAATAGAAACGTCTACGCCCTTTTGAAAAATTGCAATTGTCAGATTTATCATGGAGGTCATACTTTGCGGTCGGCCGGTTTCTCATGGAATCCCTCAAATGCAATAACTTTTTAAGTAGCTTTCGTAAAATTACAGTTTATACCTTTTTTGAAAGAAACATTCTCAGCATAGCATAGAAACATCAATGGAAATATTTTTCGTTCCTCAAAAAATACTGGAAATTAGGTTCATAGGGATAGGGCATCGAATTTTTTTTTTAATTCGCGAAGGCACATATTGTGACAAATGTCAAAGTAATCTCAGATGCCAATTTTCACTACATTTGGACATCTCTAGACTTCCGCCGACTTAGCTTGGATTTTTTTGAAATTGGCGCTGTGTAGAAATATGGAGGAAAATATATTAAATGCTAGAGTTACTGTGCCCTAATTCATCTTAGCACCTAGAGCAGCATCTGCTATCTCTTTTCGACGCATTAGCTCAAATGGTAGGATGAATAAGGGTGCGTTGTACTCGACTTTTCGCTTCGCTCTAACGGGAGTATTTTACATTTTCCAAGCCATATTTTTTATTGATCTGCTTCTTAAGAACGAAGCAAAGATGTTGATACCTATTTAAGCACAATCCAGTCAGTGTAAGCCGAGCTATCAGCGAAATAGTGTGACATCGTGACTAATGAGATGAATATGGGCACGTCTACCCTATAGCTTTTGAAGTAGCAGTCAGAAAATTACAATTTGTACCTCTTTTTAAAGGAAATAACCTTAGTATTTGAATGGAGATATTTCTGTTTTTAGAAAAATACGGGAAAGTGTGGTAGTGGATTATTTTGGCCCCAAAATCCCCTATTTTCAATAATTTTTCTGCTCCGTGATGCAATTCATACATATTTTGCAGTTTTTCCAATGAGAAAAAATTTCAGAAATCGATCAGAATCTTTTTTTTCACTTTGTCCGAATACAAGAAGTTGGGGTTGTAGGGCCTTTAGTCATTCATATTAAATTTCATCATTTTTTTGTGCATATATCTCTATTATTCTTCAATCAATTTTCATAAAATGTAACTTGCTGAACGTGAAAAATTCTTAGAAATAAAATAAAAATAGATTCGTTACCGGAAAAATTCCGAACTTTATCATAAAATCGCACATATTAACTCCATTTAACAACAAAATCCTTAATTAATTTGCTACGTTTTGTGTAAAATGCAATTAGGGATCACATGAGAAAAGTTTAATTCCTGGAAAAATAGCAGAAGTTGAGATATTAGGACATTTAATGAAAAAATGTGATTTGTAGAGTTAATGTCAAAAAATTTGATGATTCTGAATTTTACCGCTAATGAATCTATTTTTGTTGCATTTCTAAGAATTTTCCACGTTCAACAAGTTACATTTTATGAAAATTGATTGAAGAGTAATAGAAATATATATGCACGAGAAAAGGATGAAATTTTATATGAATGACAAAAGGCCCTATAACCCTAACTTATCGTATTCGGACAAAGGTCAAAAAGGTTCCGTTCGATTTCTGAGAATATGTATGATTTGCATCACGGAGCATAAAAATTATTAAAAATAGGGGATTTTTGGGCCAAAATGACCCAATACTCCACTTTCCCGTATTTTTCTGAAAAATAAAATATCTCCATTCAAATACTAAGATCATGTCCTTTAAAAAGAGGTATAAATTGTAATTTTCTGATTGCTACTTTGACATTTGGCACAATATGAGAGGGGGGGGGGCCTTTGAGAATTAAAAAAACATATTTTGCAATGCGCTATTGTGGAATCTAGAATAAACCTCAAAAAATCTAATTTATCTGAGTTTTGCCTATCGCAAATCTACTTCTATTTTGTTCATGAGGATTTTTTCGCGTTCATCAAGGTCCATTTAATAAAATTTGATTGAAGAATATAAGATACAAATTCACGAAAAAATGATAAAACTTAAAATGAATGACGAAACATTACAGAACTCTACCTCGTATTCCGATAAAGGTCGCAAAGGTTCCGTTCGATTTCCGAGATTTTGTCACATTAGGAAAACTGCAAAATATGTATGATTTGCCGCATATAGCAGAACAGTAATTAGGAATAGGGGGATTTTGAGGCAAAATGTCCCTAAACTTAAACTTTTAGTATTCTTTGATAAACGTAAATATTTCAATTAAAGTCCTTTAAAAAAACGACTTTATCCACGTAGCAGTGAGATGAGACATTTCTTACACATATCACTGTTGGATCACTCCCTAGTTTGCAGAACTCATGCGAAGTAGGCATCCAACTAGAAACGGGATGAACATAGTTTCGAGTCCTGCACGAATAAAAGTTCAAATTACTTGAATAAATTATAAAAAATCAGTAACACAAAAAAAAATGAAAAAATTAAGGAAAAGAAAAAAAAGTTACCAAATTCATGAAATGATTAACTCAGTAAATAAAAAATTAGGCAATATGTAAAAATCGTTAAAAAATTAATCAAATAAATTAACAAATTGAATGAAATAAACAAAAAGGATAACTGAACAGGAAATAAATAAAATAAAAAGAAATTAATCAATTGAATCAAATGCATGAAATAGATCAAATAAATAAAAAAATTAAAAATAATGACTAATCAAGTAAACAAAACGAATAGATTCTATAAAATGAATAAAACAGATAAAAATAACCAGAGCATAATGAATTAAGGAAGGGGGGGGGGGAGTGGCTAAGGGTTTCAGCAGGAAAAAAATCACATATTTTACGATTTTTTTTTGTACTTTGGGTGAAGCGAATTGACCAAAACTTTTGTGTGATATAATGCATAATTTCAGTAACATTCTGTAGTTTTTTGTGCAAAAATATCGACAAGCTTTTTGTAGAACATCTCCAGAAAAACACAATTTGCGGTGTTACCTGCCATTCAAAAACTATATACTATCTATCTTATATAAAAAAATACCTAACCTTTACGTTGAGTTTTTGAGAGATTTTTCAATTAAGGTGTTTTTTTACTCATTTGAAACAAAAATTGCTATTTTTCAACGAAAATTCCCCCACTTTATGAGTAAAAACTCCCTTAATCGAAAAATTATCTCAAAACCTCAACGTAGGAGTTAGGTATTTTTACGTAGAATATGCATGCAAAATTAGAAAGAAATCGGTTAAGTAGTTTTTGAATGGCAGTTAACACTGAAAATCGTGTTTTTTTCCAGAGATGTTCTACAAAATTCTTCGTCGCCGAATCGTTTGTCGATATATTTGCACGAAAAAATTACAGAATGTTGAACTGAAATGATACATTATAATGCACAAAAGTTTTGGTCAATTCGCTTCACCCAAAGTTCTAAAAAAATCGCAAAAAAGTGATTTTTTTCATGCTGAAATCCTTACAGATCCCCCCCCCCCTATAATGATTCAAATGAAAAAAAAAAATAAATGTTGTCGAAAAGTTAAAAATCAATAAAAAAAATAAATTGCATCTACTTAACAATTGAAATTATAAAACTGAATAAAATGTATGAGCCGAAAAAAATGAATCAAATGCATGAAATGGAAACGGTGAATAAAATAAGTTAAATGAATAATATGAATATAACGCATGACAAGATTAAACTGATCAGAGTGAATCAAAATAATGAAATGAATGAAATAGATAAAATGAACTCAAATGAATAAAAAGAATACTGAACGAAATTAATAATTAAAATGCAATGTTTATGCATTCAAAAACAGTCAAATATTAATGAATATGACGAATAAAATTCTTATAATGAAGAAACTGAAAAAATGAGTGTACAATGAAATTTAAAAAATTGAATAAAGTCAATGAATGAAATGGATTGCACGAATTTGATAACCATTGTTTAAGTTTAACCATTGTTTTTTGGACATCCCATTATTTAAAAAATGGCTAATTAATATACAATGGAGTTTTCAGGTTTTAGTTCTTTTTTGTTATCACCTTTTCGTTTTCGTTCTTTTTTTGACGGCGTCGTTTAAGATTATTTGGTGTTTCCGCTTTATTGGAAACTAGAACGTATTTTACCGCGTAATTGTAAATAGTAAATGGCTCACTGAACAAGCAACCGCTAGTGCCCTTAAACGATTTCCCTATATTATCAGAGCTGCGTGCACTCAGTGCACCAGCGCGAGTGACGGAAGGTTAATCAGAGAGCGACAGAGAGAGGTAGATATTTTAAAGTAGTCCTTTGCATGGCAGCAAATAGTGTGCACAGGACCGTTGAGAGCCCCGAGGATGGTATTACTGACGGGCACTTCTAAAGTTACTTATTTGAATCTTAATTAGAGGAATTGTGTGAATGTGAAATTCAAATCAAACTATGTTGGATCTGTTGCTGTTTCTGTTAAGTCTTATTATACTGTGCTTCTATAGAAATGAACGAAATCAAAGGAAAAAAAACCTGTGATTATGGAACATTAATACAGCGGTGATGGATTTCAAAGGCTTTCCTACCCGTCCAACCTTTAGCGAGGTTGAGCATCTGCTGATGCTGATAGGTAAAGTGCGATCATTCGCGTGCTCATAAAGTTGTTTAATGAAGAAAGCAGAACAGTTCGTAGCTACAAAGCATCGCAGGCACTGCAGCGAACAGGAAAACGTCAAATACAAGATTTCCATCTATATCGAAGATAGTACAATATAAGTTCAACTACAAGACGTATTGAACAGTGTTGTCATAATCATAATCAAAAAATTAAAAATCAATGATCACCGTCGAAAAAAATCATCGATGATAATCGTTTTCATTATTACCACCTGACATCACAAACCTTATAACTTGATATACAGAGAGCAGGCATTGTATTTATCGCTCATATGAGTAAATGCGCCCGGATAGTTTGCTACTGCGACAATAAAAACTCACATTTTCACACTAAAAGTTATTGGCACTCACACAACTTCTCCGGATAAATTTTCTCCGGATAAACGTGTTATTTCTCCGGATAAATTAAACAGCCGGAGAATGAGTGAATGAGTTTATCACGGTATCCTCTTTGCGTTCGCTGCTTTGCTGTCGTTATTCCAAAACACGAAAAAACAAGTCCATCATACTTCTTTGCCGCTTTCCTTTGTAATTAAGTGTATTTTTTGAAGTTTTAATTGATTTCCACGAAATTAAAATTTTATCACCTTCTCCGGTGAGAAGGAAAAAGTCAAATAAATTTTATCCGGAAAATCATTCTCACGCTATTTGTGGAGACGGTGAATTTTGCGACTCATCTTATCTCGGAAAAATTGGACATCGGATAAGCTTCTTCTCGCGTGAGTGAGAGAGAATTACAATGCCTGACAGTGATGTTGATCTAGTATCCTCGTTTTCAATTTTATGTGCCCGTTGTCACCCATTACTGTTCACGCAACGGTAACCAAAATAAAATCATCAATGATTGCTACACATTTGAGTAGAATAAATTTTATTAAAAAATCGTAAACAATTTTGCTCAGCGTTGGATGATGTCTCTGGCTAAACGCTCTCATCATATTTTGTAGGCTCTATTAGTAGAACACACAGCTAATGGCATTTTCGTTTTTGACAATGCACTACACTGGTGTAGTCGGTGTTACACTCATTCAAACTCCCTAACAGTAGAGAAATCGTGTGAATTTTCCGGGCTTCTAGTGTTTTGGCGGCTTCAGTGATCACTATGTAAGCCCTGTTGGGCTGTTGATCAACTAAAATCCTAACACTCAAATATGTTTTATAGTATAGGGACATATACTATTTGTACTAATAATATTAAATAAATATTTTGGTTCGCTGTATACGAGAACATTTTCCCCCTAAACAAATGTGTTGGGCCATAATTAACTTCCCGCATCTCTCGTTATATTCTGCTCTAGTTGTTCAATCGCAGGCTGCGGTTCGCAGCTACTGCAAAATGGCAAACGAAACTGTTATAGCAGTTTATGCGCATAATAAAATCATCAATATCATCACACATCATTGATAAATGGCGAGATTGATTTTTTCTTTAGATGATTTTATGAGTACATGTGAAAGAAAAACTTATCACGATGATGAGATCGAGGAAGGCGTAATGGATTTCGCATTTTCATTGTATTGCTAAACTCATCCGTGATTTTGCTGATAATAAATATCAAGTAAGAGAACCAGTAGTAATTTTATGCGTTACCGATTTTTGATTTTTTGATAATTTCCCACCACTGGTGTTGAACACAATAAAGAACGTCTACTTGGAGAAATTCTTTCCTAAAAATAAAGCATTTGTCCGTCGAGACTCTCAGATACGGGTAAGGGTTGACTCAGAGACTAATCGAGATCACTAATTCCTGAAGAAACTCTCAAAATGTTACAGTACGTTGTTTAGTAGATCTTTTGATATAGTAGAGAGAACGATCCCTTCAGTTCTACCAATCTTGATGAACCATTCTTATGATCTACCTTTCTTTGGGGCTGGTAAAATTGGTAGTTGTCAATTGCTGCATGCTTTTGCTGTTTCGAAATATTTTGCAGTTTTC
Organism: Topomyia yanbarensis; assembly: GCF_030247195.1. Taxonomy (NCBI): domain Eukaryota; kingdom Metazoa; phylum Arthropoda; class Insecta; order Diptera; family Culicidae; genus Topomyia; species Topomyia yanbarensis. The sequence goes on along the minus strand of NC_080671.1, from coordinate 427,603,205 downwards.
ACCTACATAGTGACACAATCTCATATTCGTACACCTCTAGTGTATATGTTTAATATTGTTTCATAAATGTTTGCGCTATTTAATATAGGTATTGTTTTGTACATGAGGTAGTAGAATTATCATCTGTCATTTTCTTATCATTTGTAATCTAAACTGTGCAAGTTTCCGTACACTACACATAAAAAATCATTACTTGGTATGAAAATGGCACAATTTCATATTCGTACACTTTTGAAAAGTCAATTAATTTGTCAATTTTAAGACCTGTTATTTCTTTTTTTTTGTTTTACTTAGAAAAATAGATTTTATGACAACAGAAAAGTGTTCATGGGCACAGTTTCCCCTACACTAGTTTAAGAAATTCCCTCAATTTAACGTAATGGTTAAAAAAAGTAAACTAACTGCCATTATGGGACGAAAACTAATTATTACTCACCAAAATGAAGGTAAATCACTTGATGAAATCTTTGAAATTGTTCAATGGTTGCGTCCAACTAATTAAAACGTCGTTAAAAACTTTGATGTGGTGAAACGTAGAACAGATATTGCGAAAAACTTGAACTGTAAACAATTTACGATGAGGGATAAACGATTTTAAATTATAAATAAATTAGATTAAATTTGGGAAAATCGAGTAATTAATGTTATATACATGGTAAATAAATTGAATCAAAGCATTTAAGTATAAATTTGCTCTGGTACGGCTCGTAATGTATGGAGAACGGACAATTACAATGCCTGTGTTCTGAGCAAGAAGCTGTTCATCAATGAGAAGAACAAAGAATTGATTCTTTATTTACTAAACAACATTGAAACATTTTATCGAATTATTGGAAAGATTGTGAACTTTGTCTACGAGTCCAAATTTAACATCTTTGACTCAAATGGCTGTTGTTTCAAGTGGAGAAAATCGAACTCAGACCTGGACGCAAAGACCTTATAACAGTAGCCAAGTGCAGAGGCAGTGGACTTTTTTGTATAGGTTATTATATGTCCACTAGAAGTGCTAGAAATTTGGTCTTCATTGATGGAATGATGGATCAGAATGTGTATTTTAATATGAATATCTTAAAATAAATTTTAAAGCAAAGCCTTCATAAAATGGTACTTTTACTAAGAAATGATGGATATTGGAAATTCGATCAGGAGAAGAACCTAAGGCGTGCAAAAAACGTTTACAGTAAATTTATAATTGTTTAAATGTTATGGGTTCTCCACTGCGGACCCCGTTTATTAACTGATTAGAAAAATGAATGGTAGTGTTGGATAAAAAGTGCGAAACTATCCGGATTATAATGAGAATGAGCTTAGAAACTACTATTTAGAAGAATGGGATAAAATTTAAGTTGAATACATACAAAAACTAGTGGTTAGCATTCCAATACGATTGAAAACTGTAATTACAAACAAAAGCTAGCACATTGAATATTTATTATAGAAATTTCAATTGATTTTTGAAAAAAAAATATGTGTACTGTACGAATATGAGATTGCGTGTATATTTGACTATCTTTAGAATTATGATTATTTTTGAAAAAATAAGCATTTGTAGTACAAAGATAATTATTGTATCTTCCCTATGATGTCTAGTAAACTATTTATACATATATAAAATGTCTCGTAAACTTAATTTTTACTTGTAAAATGCATATAAGCATTCCGCATATCGGTGCACGAAAATGTGATTGTGTCACTGTATATGCGGCTCAATCGACTAGAAAAATAGTTCAAAGATGCTTCACGTGGAATTTAGTATATTCCATGCCCGGTAATTCTAAGTATTTTATTCTGAGCATGTGTTTTGAGATCATATTGTCTCAGATCATAAAAAAACATATAAATACATGCACCATTATATTCGAAGCAATCAGTGCATCAGAGCCGATAAATTTCATTGCAACACAGAATCCAAAATGGTATTGAGCAGATATCATACTACCAAAATCATTCTGACGTGAACCATCTCATAGACGTCAAAATATTCAACACAGGAACCTTCGAAACTATTTGCCAAAATCTATACAACATAGCAACCGATAACTAGTTGCCAGGAAAAAACAACACACATCAAAGAAATGCAAAGCATCTTCGATTACCAGCGCGTTTTCTGTTTGACACATTGAGGGCCGCTCTAGTACAACATGAATTAGTACCTCTTGAACCATGGAAAACTCATGAGTTCGTCGTCTTTATTTAGTCTGTGGTTGACTCATATTGTCACATCAACAGGCAGCGTGATCCTTTCGATATTAGTTTCTTTATCGAAACAGTTAACCTCACTTTTCTTGACAGTTCGATTGTACTGTTTACATGGACTTTGTGGATGACCAAAATTCCTCTAAACAAGGTCCTACTGTTAGTGGTATTCATGACGTAGACGCTACCATTCGCCCATAGAAACTGTCACACATACGAGCGCAGAGGCAGTTTTCGTGTTGACGCCTGCTAGGACCTTCCTATATAAGGACTTTGGTGGATGACTAGATTCGCTCGAAGCAAATCGTAAAGAATTTTTTCTAAGTCCATGTAAACAGTACAAGCGAACTGTCAAAATGAACGCTTAGTTCATTTGTGACATCACCGTAAAGAATTCAATAGGCCTTTAGACCTATTAGTTTGACATCAACGCTTCTGAAACTGATGGAAAAACTGCTAGACCACTATATTCGAACGGAGCACTTATCGAAAGTTCCGCTGAACAAGTACCAGTTTGCATATCACAAGGGCAAATCTACGGAAACTGTCCTACATACCTTAGTGACACTTATTGAGAAAACCCTCGACTTCAAGGAAATAGCAATCTGCGCTTTTCTTAACGTCGAGGGTGCTTTTGATAATACGTCTGTTGCCAACACTGCAAGCACCTAGTTTTGCTCGGGTACCGTAGGTGACTAGGCTTCTATGGAAACAGCAAAAAACAAACCACAGGAGGCGAAGGTGAATTTTTTTTCTTTTTTTTTTCATTCTGAAGAAATAATTCCTTTGAACAAGAAGCCAATTTGACGGAAGATTTTAATATTATAATTTCAATAATAAGTAGAAATTAGTATTATTAATTCACACTTTTATTGCACCAGTACGTGTATGTACTGATCGGGAATAGAGGAATTGGAGTTCCGTTCCCAGCACGCAGCTAAACTGAGTCTGTTCAGTCTTCCGCAGGTGAGCACTATCCCGCTGTTTGCTACCAGTAAGTAGTCTACAACGTCCTACATATCAATATACAAGGCCCTGGTAAAAATAGGAGTGGAAAAATCGGTAGGGGACTGGATTCTTGCAATGCTCAGGAGTCGAGAAATCACAGCAACGTTGGGAGACACGAAAGCAACTATAACAGCCAATAGAGGCTGCCATCACCCCTGCTCTGGTCGCTAGTGGTGGACGAACTTTTCGTGAATCTGACTAAAATGGGTTTCGAAATTGTTGGATATGCAGAGGACATTGTCCTAATTGTGAGGAGAAAACATAAAAGTATACTCTGCGATCGGATTCAATTAGCCATGAACATGGTGTTTCAAAGAGGGACTCAACGTGAACACTGCCAAAACAGTAATTGTGCCGTTTTCCAATAGGAAAGAAACTAAAGTTGGTTCCCCCAACTCTCAGTGGAACTACAATCAACTACGCAGAAGAAGCGAAACACCTAGGTGTTACCCTAGACAAAAAACTGATTTGGAACTCGCACCTGACATACGCCGTAAATAAAGCAATAACAGCACTATGAGCGTGTAGTAAACTCTTCGAGAAAACTTGGGGTCTCAAACCGAACATCGCCAGACCACGATTAACTTACTCCTCCATTGTGTGGTGGCCCAAAGTTAAGCAAAAGACCGCCCAGGCTAAACTAACTAAAATTCAGAGGCTAGCCTGCCTCTCTACCACAGGTGCTATGAAATCAACACCCACTACAGCTATGGAAGCCATGCTTCATCTACCTTCATTTCACAAACATATTGTGAGGGTGGCGAGACTTGGCTCTCTGAGAGTGCTAAAGGGTAAACCACTATTTGATGGGGCTTTAAATGGTCACCTGAGTATTATAAAGGAACCCAAACTAAACCCTGCCTTGACTACAGTTCAAGATAAAATGGAGGCCAAACCGAACTTCGATATCTCATAAGATCCACATAATAGTGGATCGTCAGACATGGAATGTAGGGGGTCCCATACTACCTCAAGGTACAATATCATTCTATACGGATGGTTCTGAAATGGGTGAGCTGACTGGCTCGGGTGTCTACGGACCAAGAATTAAAGAAGCGATATCAATGGGAAAGTGGCCTACAGTTTTCCAGGCAGAGGTATATATGCAATATACACCTGCTCGGAGGTCTGTAGGAAACGAAACTACACACATGCAAAAATCTCAGTCTTCTCGGACAGCCAAGCCAAGTCGAAATGTGAATCCAAACTAGTTTGAGAATGCATCACATCTTTACAACAACTGGAAACTCGAAATAAAGTAATGATATTCTGGGTACCTGGCCACCAAAGAATCTATGGTAACGAAGTGGCCGATCAATTAGACAGGCGTGGTTCATCAAACATGTTTGTTGGGCCTGATCCCTTTCTAGGTATATCTACCTAAGCTAGAATATTCGGCTTGGGCAAGAGACCAACTACTAAACGACTGGCGTAACGTAGAAGACGCTCGACAAGCTAAGAAATTCAACGGTCAGATACAACGAGAGCCAAAAAAACTAATGGATCTAAAACGAAAAGATTTACGTATAATTACGGGACATTGTCCTCCTAAGTATCATTTCAAAAAAAAAATGGCAGAAGTCAAGATGACAATTGTCGATTCTGTAACTACAAGCCCGAGAGCTCGGAACATATTCTCTGCCATTGTGCAGTACTATTTCTTCGAAGGGAGCGGTACTTCGGAAGGCATCTTATGACGCCTCACGAGGTATGGCATACCTGTCCCAATCGGATCCTTAGCTACATTAATAATGTACTACCCAGTTGGGACGACACATGTGCCACACACAAACAACTCACTTCCAACTACAACAGATTTTGGTAATTTGTAACATGTAGAGCAAACAGGGGCAGCCACAAAAGATAACCTGAATAGTGGTCGCAGTAGCAAAGTTTCCCCTAACAAAAAAAGATTATTTTACTAGATATCCGAAGCGGTATGCACTCAGTGCACCAGCGCGAGTGACGAAAGGTCAAACAGAGACGGAGCTTAAAAAAATTGACATCCCTGCGTAAACTTGAAAGGAAACGAAATTCAATTCATGCCCGCTGCGATGAATGAAATTTTTGGTTCGTTCCCTCGTCATTCGTTCTCCCGACGCAGTGCATTCAGGATCGGACATGTTCGGTTGCGGAAGCAAACTGAATTTTGTTTCTATGCTAGCTCTGAGTGGAATAATTGAGCAAAAGTGCACCAGATATAGATTATGTAGAAGACTTCTGCCTTCAAACCATCCACATAATAACAAATTAATGCTTCGGTTGGTGAAGGAATTTATATTTCCTCTGCATTCAAGCATTCGATTCTGTATGAAATTTCGGTCAGTTGGAAAGGTAATGAATGAGAGAGGCTGTGAATCTGAATGTTGGTTTCGGTAAATACAAGCCGAAATAGGTAACTGATTTTGAAATTTCGCAGCACTAGCGAAATTTCGCGTGCAGCGTGAAACGTCTAAGCTATATCGATAGCACAAAAGCCGTGCATTCAGTTAATTGCAATGCAGTATTATTCCAGTCATCCTTATAGCTTGCGTATTGTTACGTCAGGAATTCTCGTTCCGGAGATATTATGAGTCCTACACAAACCAATGCATTGAAGAGCCGCTTTTATCAGCTTTTTGACCCGATTTTATCGGCCAGTCAGGGCTATATGGCTATGTCTTGGGATCAAAGAAAAATATTTTTACAGCTTCGGTTTATTAAAAAGACAAGCAAATATGTTTTGTCATTGTTCCCATTTTGCCAACCTAACATAAACCAGCGGGGGTTGATAAAAAACGAGTCTTCGCTGTACTATGAAAAAGAAATGATTGAAACTATCAGAATAAGTTTTTAAATTCTTGGAAAATCAAGTGACCTTTGAAAGTGTCACTCGACATAAAAACGGGGTGGGCATGCTTGAAATTACAATTTTTAGTGAATAAATATGTTTCTAGTCATATTGATCATGAAAAAAGTATCTTAGGTTTTCAGTACAAATCAGTGTCATTGGCTACACAGTAATTTGTATGCCAATAATGTAGTCAGATCAACTATCTGTCCAATGCATAATCTTTCTTAAAGATTCATTCCAATACAATGAACATGCATTTTCAATTATGTCATCACAAAAAAGTTGTTCTTATCTTTCACATGTGTTTCATTCAAAATTCTATCTCTATTGAATTTAAAAGTTTAAAAATCACACGTGGAATGACTCTTTTCAAAATTTTCATCTTAAATCGTCCATATTACCCAGTTGAGTCTAATATTTATCTGAGACTAGCTAAAACCCATCGCGCGTTGCTGCGACTTTCAACGAAATAGGAGGAAAACACAATTTGTTCCGACGCGCCATCTGGCGGGCAGATAATCCCAACCCAAGGCACACAAACACGCTCCAGAACAAATGCCTACTATGTATAAATTTTTACGGCAATCGATTAAGCCGTTTGGGAGTCCATAAATCATATACATACAAACATTGACTTTTATATATACAGATATATATATATATATATATATATATATATATATATATATATATATATATATATATATATATATATATATATATATATATATATATATATATATATATATATATATATATATATATATATATATATATATATATATATATATATATATATATATATATATATATATATATATATATATATATATATAGATAGATAGATAGATAGATAGAGATAGTAAATACTTCCTTTAACATGGGGAACGTGCCAATTAAGCTAATATATTCTGATTCCTAAAGTCACAAAATTGAACTAATACGAGTAGCCCTAGAATAAACAGTGGGGTATTGCTCACGTCACATCATCCTTCCAACAGTCACTCGAACTAATGGTCAGGTTTAACCCATCACAAGTGACCCATAAAACTTCTTGCGGAAAATATTTTCATGACCGTGAATCTAAAATCAGCACAACAAAATAACGCGTCGCCTTTAGAACTAACTGCTGTGAGCAGAAGGCGGGATCGCGTTAAAAAATGACGGATGCATAATCGTAATTACACAAACCGCCCAAGGTAAACGAAAAATTTCGCACTCGCTCCGTCGTCGTGTGAAGTGTGTCAGGTAGCCCTTCATTCGCAACCACGAACCTGTGTGTTCCGCATTCACCATAATTAAAGATTTATGTAAAAATTTCAGTGAAAATAGCGGTCCAGTTCCAATCAGCGTCTTGACGTTGTGTGCCACAATTAGTATGTAAATCTTTGGTAGCCCAGCACGGTTCCAACTAGGTATGGAGGAAATTTCCCCCCGTGGAAGATTCGTTAATTGATAGCTGCGGCGGAACAGAAGCAACCCTTCGGAAAGAAATCTATAGCTAAACTTTTCCAGGGGTGCGATTGGGGTGAGTTGTAGTCTACTGAATATATGCATCTTGATTTGGGTCCCGGGGAAAGTAGTCGATTTAGCAATTCCGTTCGAACGATAATGAGAAATGGTCGGAGCTAATATTAAATATTCATCTCTCAATCCCGACGGATCAGTCCAAGCGAAAAGCCAGGCCAAGCAATCACGAGGTGAACCACAATTTTCACCTCGTGGGCAACGCAAAATCATCACCGTACCCTTTTCCACTTGCAATTCATTCGAACTAACCTCACGATCGACCTGCTAGAGCCATCGAAACAACATCCACAGTCAGTAATTCGCTTCAAAAGCCATAACCTTTCCCTAGATCGAGCAGCTGATCGTCTTCCTCCCCCGTTCCCCGTTCTAGTTATAGCGTCCAGTGAGTAAGCTTTTCACAGCTTTTCCACAGTCTGCCCGTCGTAAAAAGTGAGAGTACATCTCGAACATCAACATACCCATCATAATCGAGCGGGCTGCCCGTGTGGTACTATTGGCCTCAAAGTAACCCAACAGCTTGCGTGTATCTAGCCTACCTGTTTCTCGAGGACTGAACCGACAGACGAATTGCGCTTGCGCGCAGGTGGACTGTAGAGTGTCATAAAAAAAATCTCCTTGTGAGGAAATTTATTAACTACCAACAAAAGTTTATGATTATCGCGCCTCCGTGGTGCCATTGACCGGTGCGGTGGTGTTGGCAGTAGTGGTGGTGGTGGTGATGATGACGACGATGATGGAAAGCAGCCCCCGGCGTGGGTTATTGGCTTTGGTCATTAGCTTAGAGGTTGCTAATGCGGCAACCGAACGAAAGGAAGCTTAAGCTGTAAGCAAGCGAGCGTGGTTACGAAGAAATGAACGCGTACACAAAGAGTGAGCGACAGATTGCTTAAAACATATATTCTAGGGAAAATTTTCAATAGGACGTAAGTAACATTGAGAGCCTCTCTTTGTTTACTTTCTCTTTCGTTTATTACGACGTCATTACAACTCTTTGCACTATTTTTCCAGTACATATCGAAAACCGACGGTTTTTACTAGAATATTATGCAAAGAGTAGAGTAGTAAATGTTGAAATGGTCGAGTAATAAACAGAAGAGAAAGACCCCAAAGAGAATCTCTCATTGTTACTTACGTCCTATTCTAAATTTTCTCTAGATATGATATCATTATCAAACTACCGCAGGTGGGAGCAAATCATTTCACAAGTGAAACTTTTATGATTCGATTTTGGTTTCAGAACAGAAATTGTGAAGAAATGTGATAAAGTCCAAAGTGTCTACACTGGACGGTTTGCATAAATGTGCCACCATTCGTATCGGTTCGTTTTCGGCTGCACGATTGCGCGACTAGGCCAAAACAAAAAACATTAGACAGTCGCGGGCGGTCGCTACCTGTTCGAAGGTCAGCCAATTAAATTGTTTTCCGCTTGTTTGGGTTTGGGTCCGCAGTGGGATTTTATGGGAAAATACTTTCGATTTCGATGAGTGGAGCTAATTGCTATTTATTCGCTTGAATGAGAAGTATGTCGATTGAATTTGTGGTTCGGTTGGTGAAATTCGGTGATGAGAAAAGTCGATCGTTTCCGATCTTTGAAAATAAATGTGTAATGCAAGTAAAGAGTGGCTGCGATGCTCCCTAATTCATCGCAGTACTTTATCTTGTTATCCGACGACTCGTTGTCATACTTGGAAAACAATGACAGCCATTTAAGTTGTAAAATATGTTCCTTCAAGTAAAGTTCAAGTTCACGCTGTACTGGCAACTGAGCTGGTTAGCATATACGATGGAGCAGTATTATATCACATAAACGGTATTCGGAACAGTGGAAAAGACGATACAAGAAACTTCTGAGATTGAGAAAATATATGCGAGAGACATATGGTGGTTTTCGCAATTTGCCACGATATTTCGAACTAGAACATTGGGTGCTTTGTGCATGAGCCCGGATGGAATGTTGTAACTGAGACCTGGTTTCACTATATCTGCCTCATGGCCAGATAACATGCTCGATGTCGTGATATCCATTCCATAAGCGCTGAGATCGTTCTCCACAACATTCAGATGCGCATCGGATGTCTAGTGGTTCAGCGTGAGCCGAGACAACACACGAATGAAACCCCGATCCACATTGATCTCACTGAACCAAGACTTCGTTGATATCTTCTGGATAACGAGATAACAGTGTAGCCATCGTCCCAGCTCGCCATTACTGCATTAGGTTGGCAACGTTTGGGTGTCCACTGACGAGAAATTCAGATAAATGTCATATAGTTAAAAGGTATTTTATTGCATTAATAAAAAAGCAAAAATTTTGCGACGACGATCGGATGAACACGCAACATTTCATCAGTTTCCGGGAGAATTTCACGGCTAGGAAAAAAATGGAAACCGCTGGAGAAATCTTCCCATACTGTGGCTAGATAAAACTTTGGTCCGAGATCTTTCTTCACATAAGTTTCGTGATCCATAAGACATCCTCTATACTTCACCAGAAAAGGCCCACTTAATTTTTTCTGCGGAATCTCACCTTTTTTGCATCTTTTACGAAGATCTCGACAGCTGAGATCTTAGCAAACAATTTGTTTGAGAGATCTCAGTAAAAGTGACATTTGTTTGCCGAGCCTCGGATTTTTTTTGCTTTAGTTGACCTCAGCACCTTCTTGTTGCTCACCCGAACTTTCTGCACGATATTTACTTTAAACGTTCCCGACCTCAATTTCGTGATCACGAAATCGCTTGAGAGCATCTCCCACGGGTAGAAATTGTAATTCTCAATTTTTTCGCAATTTTTCGAATTAACCACGAGAAACCCCATACTCCAGCGAATGTTCGCATGTCACGCCGTCGATTTCAACATCACGCGATGGCACGTAGACACGGCACCAATCTCAACAATTTTGTTCAATGTTTTTTTTACATCAAACAAAAAGTATTTGTTGAAGTAGTACTATTCTAAAGTATATTTATTCTCCTAACTCTGTCTCGCGAAGGTTGCTTTTTGATTCCTACTCCATCGGTCAAGAGTTTTGAGGCCTGTACAAAGGATCGCGTCACGGTAAATTCCTAAAAGCAAGTCGATCGATTTTTTTTAATGCGCTCGATTCTTAGGTTGCTTGTGACATTATATGGCACCCAGACAATCTACGAATTGTTGTATCGCTTTTGTTTGATATTTTCGGCAGATTTAAGGCTAAGATAAATGAAAGCACTAGAGCGAATCAGTTAAGAAATGAAGACGGAAAACTAGGACTAGGTGGGCTCATATGGACATAATCGAAAGGAAATGTGAAGAATCCTTTACCTTCTGCTGGTAGGGTTAGGCGTTCTACCCAAGTCCGCATGGTCGTTGGTAGAAGATAATTCATAATCATTTTTTACCGCGGACGCAGCTAAAAATTCTTCACAAATCCTCGTCTGAAACCGACCCCGCGATCATTCTTTCCCCTTCTGTCGATATAGTAGAACCTTGCGGCAATTGAAACATAGTAACAATCCACGAATTATCGAATCTTCGCGTTAAGTCAGACCGGACTAAGCGACATTGTATTGATTTCGAGAAAAACGAGTTTAAAGTTTGAATTACCGTATGATTAGAAATGATTTTTTGCTATAATTCATGCTAATTGTAACATATTACAATTCTAGCCAAAATGGAACGTAGCTGAAGAAATTCTTCATCCAAAACAATAATTACTTTTTAATATTTTGCGACTTAGTCCGGTCTGACTTAACACCGACCAATTGCAAATAAGACACTCAAACACTGCTTAAGGCTAATTGCATCAGGCCGTAATTCTGATTGTAATAGTGAGTGTACACTGCAGATGTGCGAGCGTGAGGACTTCACAATCGCGTGAGAATGAGCGTTTATTAGTTTGCGCTTGAGACCATGTTTATCGGATTATAAGTGATAAACGTTCACATGTTTGCGAAATCTCAGCCATGCGTGGATGATCGCCATTACATGCACGCCCTTGTGTATCATCGCGAAGTTCAGAGCGTTTGTACGTTAATGTGTTCGATTAGGTGGGCGTGTATATGTCTCATGCGTGTATGTAACTTCGCGTGTATAAATTCGATTGTATGACCGTGTACCATTTGCATTTTCGCGTGTGGTTTTGAATGATGGCACGGACCATGAATCTTATGCTGATGCGGCTCAGATACTAGAAGAGAGACAGTAAAAATTTCTCCAGCAAACTATCCAAATTAGGCGAATTCACAATTTCGATGGAATATCAAAATTTTCGGTAGCATTTGACTTTGCAAAATCAATTCCAGCTGAAATTTGTGAAAAAATTGGCCATGATACTGACATTTTCAGTTTTCAGCACGATTATTTTTTAAGCTACTGTAGGCTACCTAGGTGATCAATTTTAATGAACTAACCCCGAATGAAATTATCATAAGACACAGATTGTTTATATGTTTTCCGATTCGAAAAGTTACTATCTATCTATCTATATATATAAAAGTTAATGTTTGTATGTATATGATTTATGGACTCCCAAACGGCTCAGCCGATTGCCGTAAAAATTTATACACAGTAGGCATTTGTTATGGATCGTGTTTACGTGCTATTGGCTGGGAATTATCTGCCCGCCAGATGTCGCTTCGGGACAAATTGCGTTTTCCTCATAATTCGTGTGAAGTCGCAGCAACGCGCGACGGGTATTAGCTAGTTTGATATTTGATATTTATTTATTTACACCAACAGGCCCCTTGACCCCAATGGTGGCTCCTTATACTATTTACAGTTACAAAATTAACATTTCATACAGGACAAAAATATAACAATAAATTTCTTACAAGACAAAAATATAACACTTATCACATTGTTGCATTTGCAAATAAACATTAATAATTCTAAATAAACAAGATAACCAAAATCTTCAATGGTCGGTAATGTGTTGTTCAACATCCAGGTTTCCACGTCGTGTTGTTCCGGTTGACAAATTCACGATAGCGGACATTTTGAGGCCAAGTCGTCGCCTGCAGGGCTAGTGGCTTCCACTTTCCATCAAGCCCTATCCTAAACGACGCATAGTCAATATCATCGACAGACTTCCAGCCGGGAACAAGTTTTTTGATGTCAATTGTGTCATTTGAATTGAGTCCAAGACACTGTGAAACTAAGGCACTCACTTCGCTTTCGGTAACGTGTGGTTCTATATTCGACAGGAACAAGGAGAACTCCATATCACTTCGATGTGCATTGCCAGTTGGTGAATCAAGCCGATTTGTATTCTTCGATTCGTTCGGTGAATCTACAGACGAAAGCGGGGTAGAATTAAATGGACATGGAGGCTTCTGTGGCAATAGTTGAGATAATGTCTTTTGAATTTCGTCGATTTTTGATTTCATGTCAGCCACCTCATATTCGATGTTGTTCAAAGATGGGTTCGGCTCTGACGACTCAGTCAGCGAGGTAGCGACAGTTTCAATAAATGTTTCCAAACACTTATCGCATAACCAGATAATATTCTTGGTGAGTGCATTGATGTTAGCCTCGTTCAATCCGACACATTGAGCATGAAATCGTTTACAACAGCTTCCCTGGCACACAGTAATAATATCAACTTTGCAATCGATCGCCGTATCACACACTTCGCACACCATTCTGTACAGGAAAATAACAATAACGACGCTTCGATCAGACGAACAATGGCACCTCGGTGGTTGAAATAAATCACACAGTTTTGCAAAATATCGTAGAATTGCGTTCGTAATGCACGTTGATAATCACAGGATATACTTCTTGCGCAGTAATTGCTGTAATTCGACACTTTTTATAAACGGGAAAGGTAAACGTTTCGTATTAAATTCAGCTTATACGGGGAGCGAAAAACACAACCGGCACACAGCGATCAACCTCTGAGTAGACTCTGAGTAGTTTCGTATAGGGTGATGTGCCTATTATGGCAGTAGAGCCTATTGTGACCCTATTTCGTACCCCTTGGTTTCGAACCAAGCATATGAGATAATGACAATATCGATTTGGCTAAAACAGGTGTGCAAAAAAAGCTCAAGTTATATTCTTTATTTGTTGTGCACATACGTATTCAGAACTATCCACTAAATCCAACTTTTAATTAAAACAAAATCACCTTATTGAAATATCTGCTGATCCGCCTCACTCGCGTAGTGAACCGAAACAGGACGCAACGGCGCTTAGCAAAATAAACACTTTCGAGCCAGCATTTACCGCCTCATATCTCGTTATTCCGGCACAAATATATTAAATATTGCACTGATACATACCTTTATTTTAGCTGGAGAACCTTTTTACGATTATTTCGCTTTAAAAGCACTCGTCAAACACTAGAATAGGCCTAGTGTTATAATAGGATAAAACTAAATACGGGGGTTCCTATTATTGGCATGTTTTGCTGATACACTACCACAATCAAAACCAACTTTTTGCATCCATCATACAGAAAAGAATCACCAGTACGGCCAAACCAAAACATGAACTTGAAAACATAATGTTATGCAATTTCAGGTATAAGAAATCAATTATTTCAAGTTATTCAACTAATTGTTGATCGCAGATATTTTATTTTCATCTGCACATACAATTTGGATCGGGAGGAAGTAATGTGTGATGTGAACTTTATATTCCAGTTGTTAACTTTCGCATGGTTATTTCCTGCATGCGCAGTTCTGGGCGCTCTTCTACTAACAGCTGATGAGTTTCTTTCGTGTGCGTAATGTTTACGTTTGTTTTGATCGGCTGAAAAAAGCAGAATAATTCGTTTTACAAATCACGCGTTGGCGTCTATGATCTGGATACCTAGTTAGAATCGACGCAAATGAAATATGAGGCATTGCGTTTCAACTAGATTGTTTTTCGATGAGGTGGAAATCGGCACACCCATGAGGCGATAATTGGAACGTTCAGGTGGGAATAGATGCACAGAATAGAACATTTATTTTCATTTATGCTGAAAATTGAGACAATTCTGTCAAATAAGCTTTATACAGATGTTTAAGAAACAGTACACTGATACTTTATTCTGAAAAAGGTTATAGGTAATATGGCTTCTTTTTAAGTTATTCAAAAAATAGTGCGACCCTCTCCATAATGGTGCCAAAATAGGCTCATCACCCTATTTAAAAAAAAAATCTTTATAACAAAATGCAATAAAATGAATTTCTGGACCTCTATTTTGGTCGAAATAAAACCACATATACTACTTTTAGTACCTGACAACATGCCGCCGAGAAAAAAAATGACCCAACATTTGCAACAAAGACAGTCCACGCTGAACGTAGCAGCGCAGGGATCTCGAAAAACGGAAAGCAAGACCTTACGGTTTGGATCCACGCATTCGACCCAAGGGTACGGAATACAATACATTAAATAATATTGGACCCCAAAACTGAAGTTCATTGAATTTCTGAACGTTACTACGACCGAGCATCGAAGAACTCAACAGATATTTCCCATTAGAAAAGTCTAAAGTAGTATTACTGGACAGAACAATGACACAGAAGGTGATCCAAATATTCTTTATGAAACTTTAACAAACAAAATGAAAAAAATCAATTTTTTTGGTCACGGTTTAAAAATATCAATAAAATATATTTTTCAGTGAGATACTGGATGTGACTTCGAAAACGTTGTTCGAAGAAGCTGTTAGGTTATCTTTATTGAGTTTTCCATGCAAATTAGAGTCAGACTTTCATTCCGGAATTGGTGTTTGACACTTTGCAATATTTGGTACCAATAAACGCAAACAACTTAAAATTCAACAGTTTTGGGTTTCATTAGTTGCACCTTTGAAGACTAATCCTGGCTCTCGTGAATGCATCTTGCAAACGTATCATCTCATGCATCAGATTTCAAAGCAGTGCACGGTTCAGTGCGACGAAACGAACTGTGGCTTGAACATGGGTCTCCGACGAATTGAATAGGTTGCTTCGTATGACGTCAAAATAGCCAAAGGAACATCCGACTAATTTGTGACGTGACCGATCTGTTCTGTTCTGGCTTCCAGACGACGCACATACCATTGGAGTCGATCGTGAAGTAGTGGAGGTTTATGTGCCTTTTAAAGGCTGGTTCCAAGGTAGAAATGGATGGGATACGAGGTTGACATATATCTTGGAACACTAGCCACATTAGTAACATGTGATATCGAAAATAGCTGTGAGAGAAAAAACAGCTTGCGACCTAAAATGGGATTTTCTGCGGATTGCCTATTCAGCTGAAGTCCCGTAGCCTACGGACGCGCATACATTACTCCATACATATCACTGATACTCCCCGTAGCTCTGTTTGGATACGAGGCGTGGTCGTTAAAGGAGATAGATAATTGACTGGTTGATGTGTACAAAAATGCAAACCACGTGTACAAACTTGCTGATAGCGCAAGGCGGAGTTAGGCGAACATGTAGCTAGAATGACGGAGGAGCGAACAACTAAAGTTACGTCCAGCTGTGAACTGAGAAGATGTTTGTTGACGTTGGTGCAGATCCCGCACTCGGGGCGTGCGAATCTCTTTCGTTCAGAATTGAAACGAAAACTTAACCAGAGATCACCATGCAAACGAAACGATTACTGGAATTTTTACGTACTAGGCTCTTTAGCACACTTTACATTTTCTACCTGAATGACATCGATAAATATCTTTGCCAACTCATGGACGCCAATAAAAATAGCAAATGATGACGTGGTTTCTGTCACAGAGCCACAGATCTTTAAAAAAAATCTTGGCAAAGTATCATTGAATATTTTAGCACACTGGCTGTAAATTCCAGTATCGAGTTCTCCGAAAAGGAAATCGAGCTGGTTTTTAATGAAACGGGGTCCAATTCAAATATAGCTTTTAAAGGGCAAACACGAAATTATTGCGACACCGAAAATGTCATGCCAATTTTCTTATAATGTTTAAAATCAAACCAAAACTTTAGGGTAGTTTTATACATATATTTACTTCAAAAATCAAAATAAAAGTTAATCGACGGAGCCTTGAGTGTAAAATTGAACGCATTTTCACTTGATGCCCTCCATCAAAGTCTTTACAGTGTCATCCGGTACCAGTTTCTCAGTTTTTTTTCCATTTTTTTAACATGTCCTTCTTGTCTTTGACTGTCTTCTTGCTCTTCCGAAGATCCCGCTTCATCATTCCCCAGTACTGCTCCATCAGGCGCAGCTCCGGACAATTTGGCGGATTCATGTCCTTTGGAACAAAATGGACAGAATTGGCCTCATACCACTCCAGTACACTTTTAGAATAGTGGCATGATGCCAAATCTGGCCAAAATAGCGGAGCTTCGTCGTGCTGCTGCAAGAACGGCAAAAGGCGCTTCTCGAGGCCCTCAGATTTGTAGATCTCGCCGTTTACTGTGCCCTTTGTCACGAAAGGCTCACTCCTCAGTCCGCAAGAGCAGATGGCCTGCCAAATGAGATGTTTGAAGGCGATCTTCGACATTTTCTTCTTCTTAAATTTGTCGTTCACATAGAACTTGCTCTTGCCGGTGAAAAACTCCAACCCCGGAATTTGCTTAAAATTGGCTTTTATATACGTTTCGTCGTCCATCACACAGCAGCCATATTTTGTCAGCATCTTCTCGTAGAGCTTCCGTGCCCGAGTTTTAGCCGTCGATTGTTGCCGCTCATCGCGGTTTGGGAGGTTCTGTACCTTGTATGTATGTAGTCCAGCTCTCTTCTTTGCATTCTGGACGTAGCTCTGCGACATGCCGATCTTTTTAACCAAATCACGGCTTGAGACGTTGGGATTTGCTTTAATCATCCGCTTCACCTTTCCCTCCGTCTTTTTGCTCTCCGGTCCCGGTTTTCTTCTAGCTCCTTTGTCGTGGTCCAACGTCAACCGCTCCTGGAACCGCTTCAACACTCTGGAGACGGTTGAATGGTGAATGTTCAACATTTTTCCCAACTGCCGGTGCGACAGGTCAGGAAATTCCAGGTGTTTGGAAAGAATTTGTTCTCTCGACTCGCGTTGGTTCACCTCCATTTTTGTTGAATCGAAAAACACGTCTTCGAGTTTGACGAGTTATGCCCTGTTGAATGTGTCGCAATAATTTCGTGTTCGCCCTTTAGTAGTGGATAGAATGATCGCTGAAGTTTCGCTTTTAAGTTTATGAGGGCTTGTTCGACTCAATATGCACTTGAAGAGGATACATCAGCTTTCAAAAGACTAAATTCCAACAAGGAATTAATTTTCTTCGCACATCAATTTTATCTTGGTATGGTGTTCATTAGGGAAATTTACAAAGTTTGCATCAAATAACCATACTTTCAGAAACTGAGCATGGGAGCCACTGTTTCCGTTCTGTCGTGAACACTCAACATAATCAACTTGGAACGAATACAGTATCGTTGTTTACGTATGTTTCTCTATGACTAATTCCAAGAAAGAGGATAATCGTAGAATTCCAGATCATCTAGGTTCGCGAGAAATCCCAAACATTTTTGCAACTAAATGCAGACACATTGACTACAAGAAAATGTTCTTTACGTTAACAACAATTCATCCCTCTTCTACAGGTTCAATCATCCTGGTTCAGTTTATGTCACTGAATTGGCTAATGGGATGATGGTTTTATTACATTATGCCAATGATATCAGTGAAAGCATGGTTGGAGAAGTTGAAAGCAGGTCGTAATTTCAATCGCGTGATGTCCTGGTTTATGTCTACACTATGCACAGCTCTTTCATATCGGGCACACTGAACGTAAACTATGCGTGTTTGGCAAGGATTACCCAGATATCGAGCACGTTGTTTGGGCGTGCTCAGTATATCGTGGTCCCGATCAAAACATTCCTTAAGAGTCCGAGGTAGATAACCCAATGCCACTGTCCATATTCGTCATATCTCGGCTAGCCGGAATCTGCAATACATACCATTGATCCATTATTTTTAAAAAAAAATTAAATATCGGATGTTCAACGAATAAAAAATTCAATAGCAGCCGATGGGAAGGTTCTACCATTCATTTGTGACAATGTTTGTTGAAATCAGTTCTACCATCTCTAAGAAACAGAGGCGACATTTTTCGCGACATACACACCTAGCGATGGTCGGGTTTTAATTTTTTCAAACCCGAACCCGAGAGCTTGAAAATTTTAATACCCGAACACGACCCGAGCCCGATCATTTAAAAATTAAAAAACACGAACCCGACCCGTACCCGAGTATGAAAATTTTGTAAAACCCGAACCCGACCTGAACCTGAAAATTTAAAATTTTAGAAACCCGATCCGAACCCACCTTGCTAATACGGAGAATCAACCAATGACCCCGAAGATTTGACACCCGAGCGAGATCCTGGGCTCATCTAAGAATAGTAGAATCACTCGAATCTGAAGTTGCCCCACACGTGTTGAGTTATATCTGCCTATGATGAAACGAATCGCTGGCGAGTAGAATCCGCATTTATATTTACTATTATTGAATGTCGAATTTATGATGTTCTGAGAAACTTATAAACTGCCGATATCTTAACCGGAAAGTAAGATAAATCGGCGGCTATTTCATGGGGAAATAAAATGCTTAATGGTAACAATTTAAAACAACCTTTCCCGTCGTACTCAACCAAAATTTCGCATTTTCTTTCAAAAAACCATTCCTGCAAGGCAGTTTTATATAATTTATTACATGTATTAAATTAAGCTGTGGCTATTGGAAATTCGTATTCGACAGTTTACTTGACGTCACCCAGAGGGGCAAACACTAAATCTTCAATACGACGCAGTGTGAAAAGTAGTACTTAATTAGTTACTTTAAGTACCATTAAGTACCACAAAGTACATTAAGTACCACAAATATTTAAAAAAGTTCGTGTTAAATTAATTGTACTTTAATTAAAAGGTAGATTTTAAGTACAACGCTTTCGTACTTTAAATGCACTAATTATTTTAATTACTGCCAATATGTACTTTAAATACTTCAAGTACTCACAAATCGACATTCATTATATTAAGTGCCTTATTAAGTAAAACAGAAGTATTTTTAAATACTTTCATTATTTACTTTAATTATATTCAAAATACGTGGGTATTTTCAATACGACGCACTCAAACCTGCTAGTGCTCGTGCTCGCGTCACCACTTTACTGGTAGGTACGGTCAAACTTGTGTCGAAGGGTGTCAATCAAGATTCTCTGACGCGTTCTTGATGTCACATCATTAGCGTTAGGATGACCTATGATGGGGTATCTAATTTATTTTATTCTTTATATTATACGGTAAGTGCCCAACAGAGATGCTTCTACATCTCCGATTTCAATCATTTAAAAATCCGCTAATGGCTTCAACGGAACACACAATATTGTTGCGATCAATTTCTTAAGATCGTGTAAATTCATTTACTTCCATGAAGAAATCCGAATCATGCAACGGCCCCGTCCAGGGACAATCTGACAGAAGGTTCTTGTTTCATATATGTACCACTGATTTGATAGTGGCGCTAGTATACCATCACCATATGAGTGTCATGAACACCAACACCTGGCGAAAGTTTTTTTTAATGGAATCTGCTATGTTTTCTGTTTAAGTCTGATGGAACAAAAACAATCTCTAGAAAATAAATTTTGCTTAAACTATCTGCTTTTAAAAAAATAAATAAAACGATGCGCCTTTTTAAAATTTGAGCCGCTATGATGCCATCAAAATAACACCAAAAAGGCTGCAACGGCCTTTGTATTCAATGGTTGAAAAGCATCTCGTGGGTCGCAACTATGCCAAGAATCGTGCTGCATTTAAATTTAATTATCGTTTTAATTCATGTTTCTGTTAAAAATATACATAGTTAAATCTCAATGGACAATAATAATTCAATATTTAGAAAAAAGTACTACTATTCAGATTAAAACGACCATCAGGAGTGGATCAATAGGTAGTTTCTTATTGTCTCTATTTCCCGTAGATTTGAATTCGCTTTGCTGTAAATTTGCTGTACGCTTTAGCCAAGTTTCACGCGTTTACTCCGACCGTGGCCTATGTTTTGTTTTTAAAGTATGTCGAAATTTATATTCCATAATGAAAAGTTGAACCAATATTTTCCGATAAATTCCTGTTGATTTGGTTTATTAGTGATTATCATGAAAAATAAATCGAAGAGATATTTTAGATGTGAAACACGTATTGTTCAATGCTCTCTCATGAATGTTCGTTTAAAAAAGAAATAGATTCGGGCAGTTTGCGACGAACAACGAATTCTAGCGATTCAAAGGTGCTAACATCCAGTAAGGTCATATGTGTCATCCATTCGTATCACGAAGTATAGTTCATTACTACAAAAAGAGACTGGGTTTTGTGTACAGACGCAAGCAGCGTTCAGAAATGGTTGAGTTGATTTGTTCAAAACCCGAACCCGACCCGACCTGGATAATTCCAATTTTGAAAAACCCGAACCCGAAAATTTTTAATTTCAAAAACCCGGACCCGACCGAACCCGAGAATTTTAAATTAGAAAACCCGGAACCCGACCCGAACTCGATAAGTTTCCATCAGAACCCGAACCGAAACCCGTCGGGTTCGGGTCGGGTCCGGGATTCGGGTTTAAAAACCCGAACCCGACCATCTCTAATACACACCTTTATACACACATTTACCGATCTCGTATAACTGAGTAGATTGGTATATGAGAATCGGCCCTCATAAATTCAAAAAACAAATAGTCACGATTTCGTAAACCGAACGATTTACGAAATTCGTGATCAAGTTGCTGAAATTATGGATAATAAACTATGTGCGTTTTCAAAAACTAGTTCACGCAAAACTGTACACTGCAACATATGTGGTTGTTTCCTGGACATTTTTAGTATTTATTATAATTCTTGATCATACTTTTAGGATACACTGGTTTGTATAAAGTAAATCAACCAAAGGACCGACATTTAAACGATGTTTATAGTTTCAGGAGCTTTGTCGCGTTTTTCGTAATTTCTCGTTTCCGTGATATTTCATGAGTTTCATTCATGAGTTTGCCATCGGTTTCTGGTAGAGTAACACGATTTATGTTCATGATTTCAGAGCCTGAGTTACGATATTCGTATTTTATATTCCCGTTTTCGTGATTCACGAGTTTCGCGTTGGATTTTTTCTGATAGAGTAGTGTGACTTATGTTCATAATTTCAGGATCTTAGTCACGATTTCCGTAATTTCTATTCACGTTCTCGTGTTATTTAAGTCACAAGTATAGTGATTTGTATTCATAATTTCAGAATAATTATCACGAGTTATTAGTCACAATAATGTAATTTATGTTCATGTCCGATCCGATTCGGTGTCGTTTCGGTACCGTGCGCGGACGTCGGTATTCTTTCGTTCGGGTTCATTTGTATGGGGAAGTATTGGTGTCCGTGCGCGAGGCTGCGCCGGCGCTGAGGCGAGCCGGTTGGGTATAGATAGTGCTTAATAGTCCTTTTGTTCGGCTAAAGGTTGTGTCACACAGCTAGCGGCGAACACTACCCCCAATTAGGAAAACTGTTAATTTAAGCGGTCCGCAGACAAAGGAGGGGGCGCACCGCAGGGGATATTCGCTGTGGATTTTGTTCTTGCTATTCAAATGCGCCAATAGCCAAGCATGTGCTTTTTCGTGTGCCTTGTGAATAGTTCAGACATTCTGGGTGGACGATATCTTTGTAAATTGGATTGGAATAGTGGTCGCAGTGGCAAAGTTTCCCTAATAAAAGGTGGATCGAATACAAGAAGATATACTTCTACAACGAACATAGAGTAATCCAATGAATAAGTAATTTCTTTTTAGTTTAATAAAAGAAATGGGAGAAAAAGATTTCACTTCTGCAGACACTTGTGCGTGAGTTGAGTTGTCTTCCTAGTGTATGTTCAGTTGTTGGTAGATCTGTGACGGAATACGCGTGTGGACGGGTGGATCTATTTGTAGGGACATGTGTCTATGTATGCGTGTGTGTTTGTTTATGTGATTTCTTCTCTTTATATATGTGTGTGTGTGCGAGGTGATTTTTTACTTCTTTCGATTATTTTATAATTGATGGTACTGAAAATACTCGATGGAAGTGGGGGGCTCCCGAACTCCATTCGTTGCCTTCCTTGTGGCTACGCTTGTTGCGGATAATTGCGGGGCGGCCGCAGGTTTATCGTGTTAAGAGGGATGATTTCAACAATGCTGACAGGCGATCCGCGCGAGAATCGAGTGTCAAAATTCAAATCTATTTTATTTTTGAGGCTTAATGAAGGAAAAGAAAAATCAATCGCGTTTCGAACTAAAATACTTTTATACAACATGAAACAAGACTTTTTGTCACGTGCAAGTGTCTATCGATCGGAAAATCAAGCACGCGGTAACATAAGTAACTCACTCCAGATATATTTTTTTTTTCTTTCGTCGCAAAAATAGATGAATAGATACTATATTTTCTAATAGCATTGTGTATCTCGGAGTCTGTGTCTCGCGCGTACATTTTACAAAATCTAAGGTTTATACTTTCATGTAATGCCCCGCGGAAGAATAATTATTAAAATGCATATTCCAATGGCATTCATATTTTTACTGGAGGTCGCATACCTGAAGACTGATTAAAACTAAAATACAAAGCGCGCGAGTAGTTAGTTAAATTACAATATCTATTAAGATATATCCTGATTCATTTCCCTACCTACTAACACCAATCTTCTCCTGTGGCACTTGTGGATGATGCAGAGAATTCCTTGGTCATAATAGTCATGAGTGTCGAACTAACATTCCTTCCCATCCCAAAATTGACCTTTATGGGCGTGGCCATCTGCGTTATTGATCATACTATAATCTTATTCTCTTTAGGTTGCACGTTGAGTATGATGTACTACTCCCAAGTATCATACAATTGGTTCAATGTGCAATTTCAACAGGCTTTGATCAATCACCGGAAACTCACGGGCGGTCAACTAAGCTAAGCTAAACTAAACTATAATGTAATTTATGTTCATGATTTCAGGATCTTAGTCCCGATTTTCATAATTTATATGCTCGTCATCGTGATATTTTATTCTTGAGCTCACTTTCGAATTTGACACGTGACAATATAAATTGGATAATAAAAGCGTGACTGATTCGCGGTATCTAGTTTTGTGAACTTCATTACCAACACGATCGGTGGCTGTAAAATATATTTTTGGTGCTAAGTGCAGTTTTCGTTTTCTGTCCGGCCATCACATTGAACCTTATCAAATGAGTAAAGATGTTTGAGTTCCTAATAACTTTGTTGTATCTGCTGCTCGCATCTAATGCTAGCCACTATAAGATGGACATAACCATTAGATATTTCATGAAAAAAAACCCAAATTTTGTGAAATAGTTCACGTGAAAATGTCAACGCCATGTACAGAGTTGCATGAAATTGAAAACGATAACGGATGTCTTCAAAATATTTTTTATTTTGATTGTAGAGGTTTCAACCGTATGGTCATTCGCCTTTTTATCGGGTTAGAGAAATCTATTTAAAAAAATCTCTAACCCTATGTGCTGGGTTGGGAATTGAACCCAGGTAAAAGTACAAGGCAATCGAATTACCAACTACGCTATCTCCATCTCCCCCCCCCCCCCCACTTTCCAAATATTACAAGCAATCAAGATAGCTCATGAATCATGAACCATGATTTTGTGAACTATTTCGCGAGTACGAAAGGTCAGTCGTAAAAATTATCATAGGAATCATGAACCAGTTATCGAACCCATGAACGCTATTTTTTGATTTTGTGAACTCTTTCACGGGCACGCATGGTCAGATGTGACTATTATACTAAGAATCATGAATCCGTTACGTTTCCGTGAATAAAATTTCATGATTTTGCGAACTATTTCACGAGCACGAATGGTGAATCGCTAGGAATCATGAATCCGTTCACGTATACATGAATACAGCTTTTCGATCTTGTGAGCTATTTCACGAGCTCGAAATGTAAGTCACGACTATTATACCTGGAATCATGAACTAGTTCACGAATACATGAAAATTATTTCATGGTTTTGTGACCCATTTCAAGAACATGAAATGTGACTAATTCGCATTTTATGATTTTGTGAACTATTTCACAAGCACGAATAGTGAATAGTGACTAATATATTAGGAATTATGTACTAGTTTACGATGATCGAAAGAATTCATGAATAGTATTCCAGATTTCGTGAAATAGTTCTCGAGAAAATATGATATGATTTTGTGAACTACTTCATAATCTCGAAAACAAGATCATGTTCCAAAAGCTATGAAGAAAATTGAATCGTGATTTGGTTTTATGAATAATGTTCATAAAGTTGTGAACTAGTTCACGTTCAGAAAATCTAATTGGTAATGGTATCGCGGAAACCGTGACTGAAGTTCACAAAACAAAACAAATGTATGTACTAATAAAAGCGTTATATACGCATTACTGAAGGGAAATTGAACAAAATTATAAAACACATGATTTTTGTTCATGGTCCTGTTTTCGTACCGTAAAACCGTGTGGCAATAACTTGGAGCTTGGAAAGTTTCCCGGTGCATCAAGAACCGTCATTGGTGCCAAATGTGGTCAAAACTACATTGATTAGTCATAAATGATCTAGACTCGCAAAATTCAGGTGATGTTGCATATATTCTAATATGTATTAAAAACATTGAACATCGTGATGGTACCAGACTACATGAGAATTTACTGTGTTTCCGCACTCTTCACCCCGTAAATCCGGAAGTCCGATCAACTGTAATTCAAAAAGGCCGATGAAAAGGTTTTACCGTTGATTTGAGACTAAGTTTGTGCAAATCGGCCCAGCCATATCTGAGAAAAATGAATGACATTTTTAACACATACACACATAAACAATTTTTTTCTATCTCGAGGAACTGAGTCCATTGGTGTAATGGACTCGGCCCTCCGGGCCCTTGGTTAAGCCGTCGAAGCTCGGAGCAATTGCATAACCTTCCTATATGATAAAGGCAAGAATGTCCAAATGTCAGCTAAATCTAAAAAGTCGATTTTTGTGAAACAATTTTTTTCTCAAAGCATAAAATGGCATCGAAAATACGAATTCGATTTCTGAAATTTCATGTGTCGTTTGAAATAAATATTAGATCCGGCCTATATGGGGATTTGAGAACGGACGATTCAGTCTAAATATCCATAACTATGGAAATAATATCCTTTTCATTTGAGATTAATTTTGTAAAAATCGGCCTAACCGTTGGTTTCTAAGTCATAATCCTTTTTTGTCCCGGATGATTGTCACTAACATTAACCAATATCAGAGGATCAGTTGAATTATGAATCAGACCGTTGCATTAGGTGAAGATTTTAGATAAGTAATTATCAAAACTGATCCTGAAATACCGAACAAACACGGATTTCTGATACAGAGATTATCAAAGATTTTGCTTGTCGAAAATTATCGAAAATTAAGTTGAACCATCACAAAAACATTCTGATTTGCGAATTCATTAGATATCTGTATCAGGAAATAATTGCTTATCAAAAAAGAGTACAATCACTGACTCATACGTTTAAACTCAGTACGAAATGTCTGTAAAAAAATTAAGTGTGCGTCCGTCGAAAACAAGTTTGGCAAACGTTCGTAGATGGCGCAGTGGTCGACACCACGAAGCTAGAGCAACTGTCAAACACGTGCAACAAACAATTGAGTAAATGGTATATTTGTGAGACACCGATTTCCAACGTTTTCCGATTGGAAAGTTTACGCAGATGTTTAAGTAAATTTTGTTTAATCCTAATTGTTTGTTATCTACGATAAAAGTAAACAATTGAATAGACAGAATCAGATGGTTACTTTTGGGTCTAGATGGCTTATATTATGATGAACTGCTAGCTACCCAATATTTCGTAATTCTTTTCAATCACATCAATTAAATATGTTTTGCCTCCAACGAACCATGAGCAGTAACGGTTTCTCGCCGATTTCCCATTTGATAATAAACACGTGCCTCTAAATGCACCAACCTAACGCCTTAAACGAAACCCCAATTCTGGGATATATCTTCTCCAACCACCACAAACCAATATCCATTATTGAAATTAACGTCCTCTAAAACTACAGAAGGAGTGAGGAGTACACCTCCCATCTCGCAAATAATGAACTCACCGTAATTTTCGCTCCCAAAGGTGGAATCTCGCATTGGCTACCACCTTGTGTGAATGTGTGGGGCGTCCGCGGCGGTGGGAGATGCTTATTATAGTAATAATCAACAACTCTCAGTTAGCAGCAGACTCGATAAGAGATTGTTCCACACTTCTCGACCGGTGGTGTGTGTTTGTATCTGTGAATGAGAATGAAACAAACCCCGTGATCGGTTTTGGACCCGTAATTCTCGCTTGCTCTGGCACGGACGCGTGGCCTTCCTCCTCCCGACGGTTATAATATGTACGGTTAGTTTTATTGTTGTGCGCCAGAGGCTGAAGAATGGACAGAAACAGTTGCTGCACTGGCTTCGGTCGATGATGATAATGATTCTGATGAAGATGAAGATGATGATGGCTATTCGATTCCACGGGTTGATGAAGGCTATTTAGCGAGACTTAGCTATTAACAGGTTGTAATTCTGTAACAAGATCTTCATTAAATCAACGGAGTTCGATCACAAGTCCTACCGATTGGGTTTACGCCTTACCTAAATAATGGAGCCTATTATGGACGCATGCGGAACGCTTCTAGGTGGGTTAGATTCCGAGCTGTATCTGATTTCTCAAAAATGGGTCAGCTTTAATCTGTGCTCTCAAACTGAGGTAGCTGCTCTGACCTCGATGGATGCTGGAAGCACAGGTTGATCGACGGAAGCCAATAATTCGATGCTCTACTCTCCACAAGTCTTGTTTCGAGTGCAGCTGAGATTCGGGCGCTTTCTCGATATCTTGAGATTGTCTCTAGCATACAATAGGTTAAAATAGAAATATTTTTTCTTATGTAGTTCTGAGGGTTTAAAATAAATCTGAGTCGAGTTTTTCGAATCAAAATATCATACTACATTTCGTTGCGGAACTAGATCTTCTGTTTCGACAGATTTGACAGCCGATTCATGACAATTGCAGGGCTAGTTCTAGGATCCTACTGACCACTAGGAATCTTTCCTGGCTGGGCCTCAAACATACGAAGAGTCGGATATAAGACCAGTACCTTACCTTTCGAGCCTCTATAACGCCAGGGTATAACAAGGTGACAGCAAGTAATCGAGGGGAAATCAGCTGCTTTCATAACCCGATCTCATAACTTGGTATTTGAATTGTTAAACCGTTAGTTAGTCAATTTGTATAAGATTATAATTATAAACTTTATAAATCACTACATTTCACCGTCATCAAGATTCCTATCACTGAGAAAATATTCTTCCATCGCGATAATAGAAATTTGCACCTCTCCGGTTCTAAGTATATACCCATAGAACTGAAAACTAAATGAGACACATCTCACACAGTTCACATTAGGCAAACCGGCAAAAGGTGCGATAATGACCCGTTTTCTTGCTTCCTGACGACCGAATGGTACTTATACCTAATGACAGGATGACAGCCTCATTAGCCCGATCAGATGTTGTTTGCCATTAGTGAAAACAAAGCAAGCAAACTATCGAATGGATGACTCCTGTGCACCCGCTCCTACGACGACGCGGGTGGTTGATGACGGTTGCTCCAGTGACATCAACGACGGCTTCGTCGCTGACAGAAAGCAAGCGGCTAGCATGCAAGTCTTTCCCGATGACGACCTAGCCGAGCGGAGAGCAACAGAGTCACGCTTCTCGTGCCATCGGATTTGTCAGCGAATCTGGTTCTGTGTGCTGCGCTGGCTGCCTGACTGGGCAGGTAGAGAAAGGAGCCGAAAGCTGCTACTCCACTTTCAT
The DNA here is from genome assembly GCF_030247195.1 of Topomyia yanbarensis. Classification (NCBI taxonomy): domain Eukaryota; kingdom Metazoa; phylum Arthropoda; class Insecta; order Diptera; family Culicidae; genus Topomyia; species Topomyia yanbarensis. The sequence continues at coordinate 427,574,823 of NC_080671.1, read as the reverse complement.
GGTTTTTTTTCGTGGCACGCCGTGTCGGGAACAAGGTGATGACGGGGAAAACTCGCTGAGTGGGGTATAGCTTTTTATCAGCCTGTGAATATCTTAGGCAAACATGGATCTCCAGCTCTAGACGATCCCGTGCCTTTTTCCCCGGTCTACCACCGACACCGTGTGTGGGTTGTTTATTTACATGTTAGTTAGTAGGAATACGCAACAACAACAACAAAAAACTGGTAAAACGTGGTTCGCTTTCAGATGCACCGAAGTGTGTTTCGCCAACGGGGAGAGAAGACGGTTCGGACATGTGTGAAGGGCGGCTAAACGAGGTGATAACAATCGTACTTAACTGTGTAAATAGAATTAATTTTCTGGGTGTAACCTCATAAGAGCCCTCACTTATGGACCCATTGCTTTAAAAGCCCAGCAATTTCCATACTGTGCATATTCCAGTGTATAAATCTTCATCTATATATTCGTATACAATAAGATATAGATAATCATCAGTAATACTACAATGTTTTTCAGTAAACCAGATTTGTTTTCTATTACAAGCATTCGCCAACCCGATCATACTTCAAAAAATAGCCTTATTTTTTGCCCCTAGCAACGAGATATGACCTTCATCATAACACTAAATTTATTCATCATTCGCAATTCTATAAGAGAAAATCCTGTTTTATTACACCTAGTGGTGCATATATGCCTCTCTCACTTATCCAATCTATGACTCCATGGATGGTTATGTTCAATACGATTGGGGAAATGTCTATTACATTCTTAGTACACTTTGCACATATACACAATGGTTCGCCAGCCATGAACTTGATGAGCTACGTATCGACGGTGAAACACTTGAAACACCAAAAAATATAATCTGTAATTAGCTTAATCAGCTTTAGTTCAACGTTGTCTTTTTACTAACTTATCTTGATATGTGGTGGTGGGGATGTGAGGGGGGAGGGAAATAACCCACAACCGACCCAACCCATGCTTGTTTTGGTATGCCTATTGATATAGTGGTGGTATAAAGAGGGTGCAGTTGAGAGGGGGGGGGGTGTATGAGGGATGGATGAGATGGCGGTCTGAGAGCGATGTAATGAGATGCAATCTGAGAGGGGTTTAAATCGTGTATGATCAGTGTGGGGTAACCCCTCTCTGTACACCCCTAGCTACGTCCCTGTTAAAATCCAGAAAACCGTATCTCAGCCGAAAAAGAGATTTGGCCAGGATTAGGTTGATGATTTACATAATTTTTCTATTTGAGAAAGGCAAAAATGGTCAATTTAAAATCATAAAAATTGCCCCAAATACCGAGAGTGCAGTTTCCACGATCACGCATATTTCGATATAATGAATTCAGTGATTAATAGAATAATTGATAAACAATTTATTCCCCAAATAATGTAACTAAAAACTCACGGTATTCAGAAGTTCTAGAAAATATTATTGTAAAGAACTTTGGTGAAGACACTACCCTAGTAACTATTGAGGTATTATGGTAGTTTTATAGCCACTCATAAAACTTAGATTGCACTTGTAGCATGCTATAAAACTTCATTTGTTACTTGTGTAAAGCTCTACATAACAACCGTAGCGAGATATGTAGGGTTAGTTGCGATTGACCCCTTAAAAACAAACGTTCTAATATAACTTTTTACGATTATTTTTTATATTAAATGGGTCTTCTGCAAAGTTCTTCAAAGCGACAAAATGCACATTTTAGATGAGAGCGATGCATCTGTAGCTCTTGAAACAAAATTGCGAATACTTTTAGGTCAACTTACACCTTAAGAAACTTCGTTATTCGCGAAAATTCGCAGATGGCTTTGGTTACAGTTGAAAATACTAACTTTTTGCTTTTGATAAAATAAAAAAAACCTTTGACGGCGCCGGTGGTTGAGTGGTAAGCGTGACCGCTACTCATTTCAGTTGGCCTGGGTTCAATTCCAGCCGAGGTCGTTGAGATTTTTCTGAGGTGAAAAAATCTGTGGTCGCGTCTTCCTTCGGAAGCGAAGTAAAGCCGTTGGTCCCCGGTCTATGAGTTTGGTGGATCGAAATCTAGTCCAGGTAGTGGAATCACCTCTCTGGCGTTGGTAAAGAAGATGTATATCCAACTTCTATACTCTACTAACAAAAATATCCTCCTCCCGTGATACTTGTGGAGTAAGCAGTAGTATATACGGCCTTCCGCGATCTACGTTCGGGCCTGGCCGGCGCCGGTATTGATCAGAAACACTTTAGGATTACCAGGAGTTGCACATTGAAAGATGTTTCGCTAATCCCAAGCATAATTATCTACTGATTCCCTGTGCAATTTCAGCTAGTCCCGATCGATAACGGAGTAGCAGCCAGGGGTGGTCGCACAAGCTCAAGCTCAAGCTTGATAAAATATAAAAACCTTTGTCTGACGGAGACTGCTAGGTAGGTTATGTGTGAAACCAAAGATCAATATTACCATCTGGCGCAGAGCAAAAAACTCCATACATTACAAATCGTTTTTCGAATTTTTTAAAGATTATACAATGTTGTTACGAAGGAAGTAAACAAAACAATAACACTGAGGATTACTGAGTAGGGAAAGTTATGAGACATTTAAGAGCCATAGTACTCAAGTGAAAGCAATGATTTGAAATATACAGATCGGAAAACTAGAAGTGGCAGGGTCATTAGAAACAGGCTCAAACTCTTACTAACTAATCTTATGTCTTCTGCTGGTAGGAGTCGAGCTTAGACAGCATTACTACCAGTATACCAACATGCCTGAACGGCAAAGACACACTTGTCCCTCTTTACCGTGCTCGGTTCTCACAAGACAAGACAAGTTTGTCTTTGCCGTAGAGGCATGTTGGTAGACTTGAGCGATTCGTAGTAATGCTGAGTAAGCTCCACTCCTACCAGCAGAAGACAAAATATTAGTCAGTAAGATTGTTACTACAAAGCCCCTCGCCCACAATTAATCTTCTTTATCCGTACCGCACATGTAAACTAAACGTCAGCCAACAGGCAATGACTCATGAGAATGTCAAATCATAGAATTATAAAAACGGTCTTAGCTTACGTCTTAGAATCTAGTGATCGATGGTATTAAAGCGGTAAATTTACTACTAAACCACTGAGAACTGACATACAAGTAAAGTTTTAAACTTGTGTAAGAAATAAAACTGTCGCTTTGAAATGACAACAGCAACTAGCAACTTGCCACTGGCTGGAGCTGCGATCGCTATACGGCACTTGTTTGCAAATTTGGATACAATGGTGACTCACGCATGCAAACCTGTATGCGATGGTGTTTATCAACGTATTTTCTTTAAAATGTTTACACAGGTTCTTCAAGAAACATTGTTCTAGCTTATATGTCTGTTCTCTGTGACTAAATTTAAAACTATTTGAAATATTATACTACATCTAACTTATAGGCTACAAGTGAACTAAAATATAGTGGTATTTAAAGACGGTATTTAAAGTGGATTTAAAGATATTTCGATATTGAATTGAAGTACAAATCGTGAATTACTTAAACTAAAACTTTATGAACTTACGATCTACTTAAAATTAATGTAGGTATTAAATAGCGGACTGTATTATTTCTAATCGCCCTTAATATACTTGGTCTAGCATAGAACACGACCAGATTAGAGGTAACATAAAACATGACACAGCAATCCTGTGAATAATCGCTAAAACATAACCTAACTTACAGTGGCTAATACGTGGAGTAAACTACCAAAGAGGAAACAATTAGAAACCTAAGAGGGCACTAAACGTAAGAATTTACCTATTCAACTAAATACTAACTAATGTAAATCTAAAATTTTAGGGATTTTATAATCCTCATAGAATAAAGATTATAAAATCGGAAAGGCCGTGGTTTCTCTGCAACAACTTATAAAATCCGTTTAAAATGCCATCAAAGAAAGTTGGCAACAAATCGGCGAAGATTCCGCCGCCGACGAACGTGAGCTGCAATATGTGCAATTCTGCGGACAATAGTCGAATGGTGCAGTGCGACGACTGCAACAAGTGGTATCACTACGGCTGTGTACATGTAGATGAAGGGATCGCTGATTACGACTGGTGCTGTGACGAATGCGTGACGAAAAAGTCCCAGCCAGCGGGAGCTTCAACTCCAGTCTCCTCTAATGGGCAGGAGCTGGCTGTTACCAGTGTAGATGAATCATTGACGGTCGCGCCAACAACAAAAGCTACTAACGTTGGTGATAACGCTCTATCTGCCACCGGGGCCACAGGGCCAACGCTACAATGTACGGATAATAGTGACAACGCAAAACTACGTCAAGAAATCGAAGAATTACGCTGCATGTTTCAGACACAGCGTACCAATTTTGAACATCAGATCAATATGCTAGAGGAGCAGAAAAACACATCGATGAACGAGCGGATCTACAAACTCCAAGCACAATGAGAATCAGCTACAAAAGGAGATCGCACTTCTCGAAAGCCTGACAATGTTGCTATAGAGACAAAGTCACAGAGTGAAACAAAGTCAATCGTGTCATCAAAACGAACGACAAAAGACCGTGAACGTCGTCTAATAGCTCTAAAAGAACGGCAAGCTTTGGAAATGAGACACCTTGAAGAACAACGTGTGCTGATGGAAGAATGCAGTAGTGAATATGAATTCGCAAACGAAGAAGAGGAAAATATCAGCTGTAAGGAGAAAGTTGAGAAATGGTTGGAGAACGGACCTCACCCCGATACTTCCATAGCTCCTACGCCGGTCTGCTCCGACGTACTATCCGTTACTTCAAAGAGAAACACGGATAGCAACCGCAGTACGACCGGTAACTATTCTCAACACGCGCGGGCTCTCTCAAAAAACCAACTGGCGGCACGACAAGCCGTATCTAAAGATCTACCAACCTTCTCCGGAGATCCCGAGGATTGGCCCCTATTTTTTGCCACATTCGAGAGTAGCACTTCAATGTGCGGGTGTAGCAACGAAGAGAACATATTTCGCCTAAGACGCTGTCTAAAAGACAAAGCCTTCGATGCAACGCGAAGCTTTCTGCTACACCAGACAATGTGGGTACGGTGATGTCTACGCTGAAAACCTTGTTCGGGCGACCTAACCTTAGCGTTGGGGCAATGATCCAGAAGATTCGAGACATACCACCACCGAGAATCGAAAAATTGAATACAATGATCAAGTTCGGCGTATCAGTACAAAACTTATGCGCTACTATACAGGCCTGCGAGTTAGACGAGTATTACTATAACGTAATAATCCTTCAGGAACTAGAAGAAAAACTTCCACCAACAGTTAAACTAAGCTGGGCGCTAACCCGCAAACCTATTCGGAGAGTGAAACTCACAGATTTTAATGAATGGCTTAAAACAATCGTGGAAGCTGCTTGTGAAGTTACTATCCTGGACGTGGACATAGTCGGGAAAACAGAGAAGAAGAAGAACCAAGGATTTTTAAACGTCCACTCCGAGTGCCATTCGGAGAGCCCGCGTGAGCCAGCGACAGATGATTGTATCGTCTGCAAATCGGATTGCGAGACCGTTGCCAAATGCAAACGTTTTTTGTCTATGAACGTAGATATGCGCAGGAAAGTTTTAAGAGCCTGCAAACTTTGTCGTAGGTGCCTAAGAAAGCATTTCACGTCCTGCGACGCCAAAGATCCATGTGGGCAAAATGGTTGCACATTTTTACATCACAAATTGTTGCACAATGATAACAAGCACAGGGACGCAAGATTAGCGCCACCATCTCCACCTACAGTTTTAAATCAGTGTTGCATCATTCATCGCAGTGGCGTCGGTTCTGTATTCTTTCGGTACGTACCGGTTATTATAAAAGGAAAGGGAAATCCATTGCAACGTTTGCGTTCCTTGATGATGGGTCATCGTCAACCCTGATGGAACAAGAGCTTTACAACGAACTAGGGTTGGAAGGAACCCCCCAGCCACTCTGCCTGAATTGGACGGGTTGAACCAGTAGGTGGGAAAAGAACTCGGTTAAGCTTTCGGTCGACATATCAAGTGTGCACAGCCCTGATAAACAATATCGCCTATCCGGAGTTCATACAGTCGCAGAACTCAGACTACCAGAACAGACATTGTCGATCGAAGATCTGAGTCAGAGATATAAGCACCTCGAAGGACTTCCTATTCAATCATATTCCAGAATCGCTCCCAGAATATTAATCGGGATGCATAACTGTCGACTCGGATTATAGATCACGCCGTTCATCGTTCGTATCATATATGTGCTTGTAACAAAGGCCATGACGAGGACTTACACGCAGCTGTTAAAGAGTACTTCGCTTTAGACAGTATGGAAATAATTTCACCCCGCAAAATTCTACAATCAAAGGAGGATGAGCGCGCCATACGTTTAGGGGCCGTTCATAAACCACGTAGACTCATAGGGGGGACGGGGGGAACTGGCAAAAGTCTACGTTTGTCTACGAGGGGGAAGGGGGGGGGGTCTTTTAAAAAGTCTACGTAGACTTTTATTTTTTGTTATTCTCGTATTACTAATTATAAATGAGATTTAAAGAGAGTTTTATTCAAAGTATCGGTCTATTCAGTTAGGATTAAGTGGATTAATATTTTTATTTTTTTATTTATTGATTAAAGTATTTATTGGTTAAAGCAGTAGTGTAATTAAAATTCTACAACAAAGAGTTTACTCGAGTTAATCAGTTTCTCTTGCAATCATTTACACTGATTTCAAAATAATTAAACACCCGTTACATTTTACCCTACGCAACTCCGTGCAGACCGGTTCTACTATATTTATCTTCGAAAATATGCGGAGTTTGATACTTTACGATAATATTCTCAGGTGATATGGGTATTTATTACATAAGAAAAATAAATATATTTTTGGGAGGATTTAAATAGCTTCGTTCCCTTAATCACATAAGGCAATTTATATTGGCTTATTATCTTAGAAATATTGAAATTTGTTCACGAAAATTGAAATATGTGTGCATGTTTAGTTTATTATTTTAGTCTAAATGATAGTACACACCTACGGTATTATTTTGTAATTGTTTCTCATAATTTAACAATTTTGAATGCACTAATAAGGCTCAAAAAGTGTTTATCAATTCTGCATTGTTAGTGTAGGTAGCACTTCGGTCAAAATTTGAACTAGTTATAGCAATATATCTTTTTACATATACTTGAGTTACTAATCTTGAAAAGAAGTATTCCGCTACACAAACGTTGGAAAGCACCTTGAATTCCCAAGTAACAATTGAAGTTTTACAGCACGCTACAAGTGCAATCTAAGTTTTATCAGTGGCTATAAAACTATCATAAAACCAGAATTGTTAGTAGGGTTGGTATTAATTGATTTGATCAATCATAGACAAAAACCAATGTAAAAACCTTTCTTTAATATTTAAAAAGCTTCAAATAAATTTGAACACTAATTTTTAATTGAACATTGTAATGTGCTTCTTGCTAATTTCACATTTCCCGCGAATAAAAAAATTAAAAGTCTACGTAGACTTTTGGCGTGGGGGGGGGGGTTGGTAAAAGTCTACTAAGGTCTACTAGGGGGGAGGGGGGGGTTAAAAATTCTCAAATTTCGGTCTACATGGTTTATGAACAGTCCCTTACTTGAACAGTGCACCACTCTAAAGAACGGAAGATACGAAAGCGGTCTTCTTTGGAAGTACAACGACGTCCGGCTTCCGAACTCCAGATCAATGGCACTCACGAGAACGAAATGTCTAGAGAAACGAATGGAACGTGAACCAGAACTAGCTAGTATGCTCAAATCTAAAATAAGCGAATATGAGAAGAAAGGTTATGTACGAAAGTTGACCTCTACAGAACTGAAAATTCATCGCAATCGAGTGTGGTATCTACCGGTTTTTCCGGTCATCAACCCAAACAAACCAGGCAAGATTCGCATTGTCTGGGATGCAGCAGCGGAGGTTCGCGGAATATCTCTGAACTCGCCAATTCTGAAGGAATCCGACCTACTCAATTCTCTAGTTTCGGTACTGTATAGGTTTCAAGAATATAAGATCGCCATTATGGTGGACATACGCGAGATGTTCCACCAAGTGAGAATGAACGAAAATGATCAACACTGCCAGAGATTTTTTGGCCCGCCGAAGAACCCGGAGGCAAGCCTCATGAATATATTATGACCGTCCTGAGCTTCGGGGCAACCTGCTCCCCAGCCACAACCGAATACTGCATGAACCTTAATGCCCAGCGATTCGCCAAAGAATTCCCACGTGCTGTAGAGGCCATCACGAAACAGCACTATGTGGACGATATGCTGACGAGCGTGGAGGAAGTCGAACAGGCCGTTAAGCTGGCGAAAGAAGTCCGCCACATTCATTCTCACGCAGGATTCGAGATAAGAAAGTGGCACTCAAATTCCGATCACCTACTGAAAAAACTTGACGCTAAACCGCACGTCGAAACGAGCCTCAGCATAGATTCAGAGACGGTCATCGAAAAAATACTTGGCATGTGGTGGGATACGAAAACAGACTGCTTCACCTTCAAGCTTTCCCCACGACACGATGGCGACCTGCTCTCGGGACGAAAAATCCCAACGAAAAGAGAACTCCTTCTAACACTGATGACTATCTTCGACCCACTGGGACTGATCGCCAACCTCCAAATGTATCTGAAAGTGCTTTTACAGGAAGTATGGAGATCCGGTGTGGGCTAGGACGAGAACATTAGCGGCAATCTTCTGGATAAATGGAGGGCGTGGCTTCGAGTGCTTCCAGGCGTTCAATGAGTTGCGGTACCTAGGTGCTACCGCAAACATACCTCAGCGTCCGATGAAACGACGATAATCGAACTCCACACTTTCGTAGATGCGAGTGAGAGCGGCTACGCAGCGGTGTCGTATTTTAGGTTCGAAGAAGGCGATGAAATAGAATGCGCAATAGCAGGAGCAAAAACTCGCGTAGCACCGCTAAAGTTTGTGACTATTCCCCGACTAGAACTACAGGCAGCAGTTCTGGGTGCTCGACTTGCTAAAAGCATCGTGGAGCATCATAAACGTCCGATCGTGAAGCGCTACTTTTATACAGACTCAAAGGATGTCATGCACTGGATTAACTCCGACCATCGTCGGTATAGCCAATTCGTAGCTGCACGCGTGAGCGAGATACTTGAGTCTACTACAACAACCGCATGGTACTGGATTTCGACCAAACTCAATGTTGCGGATGAAGGTACAAAGTGGCAAAAGCTTCCCGACCTCTCACCGAACAGTCGTTGGTTTAGGAGTCCAGAATTCTTGTGGACAAACAAGATAAACTGGCCAACCCACTGCAACAGCTTCGGATCGACGGATGAAGAACTTCGCCCTACCGTTCTCCACCACAATGCTTACGCGTCGATAATAGTGTGGGAACGCTTCTCGAAATTGAACTGATTGTTACGCTCGGCAGCATGGGTGCAACGATACATATCAAATCTTCAACGGAAATCAAGAAGTGAGGGTCTCCAGTACGGTCCTCTGTCTCATGAAGAGCTGAAACGAGCAGAAATGTGCATCTACCGCCTGGCTCAGAAAGAAATGTTCCCCAAAGACTATTCACTGTTTTCGAACATTTCTTTTAGGGACTATTTATAAAATACGTTACGCAAAAATTGCGCAAAATTGAATCCCTCTCCCCCATGGCACAAATTGCTTTATCTCCCATCTTTTAATGCGTAACAAATTCCTGATTTTTTCCTTCGATAAACACATGCTACGTTACGTTTTAGCTTATTCCCTCTTCCTTATATGTCACATTTTGTTTTGCTCCATAGCCCCCTTAAAAGGGTTACGTAATTTATGATTGGTCCTTCAGTTATTCATATAATTGATAATATAATAATATTCAAATACACCTAACAATCGATTCTGACCTGCTAGATTAAAACGAAAAACGCTATTTTCCATAATTTTCTTTTCACTTTCGGAAAGTTTTAATCTCGATATTAATCATATAACGTTTTCGTCTCAACTCTACTCATTATATATAAAAACATATTTTCAGCAAAGGTTGAAATTTCTGCATTTTTATTGTAATGTTAAATTAAATAATATCAATTTTTTTAAATGTGATTAAATACACTTAAAAGGAGCGTCACAATTCGTATAATTGTAATTCGCATCCAGTTTATTTATTCGAGTTTTATATTAAAATAGACACAAGGCGGCGCCGGTGGTTGAGTGGCAAGCGTGACCGCCACTCATTCCAATTTGCCTGGGTTCAATTCCAGCCGAGGTCGTTGAGATTTTTCAGAGATGAAAAAATCTGTGGTCACGTCTTCCTTCGAAAGGGAAGTAAAGCCGTTGGTCCCCGGTCTCCGTCCCCGTTTTTTCCTTCCGCGATCTACGTTCGGGCCTGGCCGGCGTCGGTATTGATCAGAAACACTTTAGGATTACCAGGAGTTGCACATTGAAAGATGTTTCGCTAATCCCAAGTATAATTATCTACTGATTCCCTGTGCAACTTCAGCTAGTCCCGATCGAGTAGCAGCCAGGGGTGGTCGCACAAGCTCAAGTAGAGTGCCAATATTTATGGTCTTCCTTCAATTTCAAACCGGACTCACCTTAAAGGTTTGGTACTCCGAAAAAAAAGTCCCAATCCAACATTTGAGCGCAGTCGAAAAACAATGTCATGAAGCGTCGAGTACTAGTGCAATGTTGAATGAATGAAACATTTGACATAAAAAATTAATTAAAAGCAGCCCTTTCAAACCGCAACTTTCAACTCAAATCCAATTTAGCATAAAAAGTTCGAATTCAATCTTTGAACCTTCTAAGGGTCTTTTTGTGTTTTTCATGCATGAAAAGTTTTGCACTTTGGTCGTCCGCAACCTTTTAATCGAGTCCGATTGAGCTTTTGCAAAGAGACTTTTTTCGAGATGCGTCCGGTTATTAAATTTGGTGATTACCTGTTTCCCATATATACCATTGGCACCCCAATGAACAGTCTTCTAAATAGGCGCTCCATCCATCACCGACAACTGATTTCATAAATATACATTAAAAGATTTGTGGAATTTACAAAACTAATATCTACGAATCTAACAGGAACAAATATTCACTCAAAAAAATCTCGCCCAGTGTCTCCAAGCCAACAGCAGGTACCACCAATAAAGGAACAAACGCGAAAGAGGACGGATACGTTCAGCCGTACGCTGGTATTTCTGTTTCCTACAGCTTTCTTTCCAAATACATTGAATTAGCTTCAAAATTTTTTGTAGTGAATTCCATTGATTCAAACAATAAATAGGTTTTTTGACCTTTTACATAAAGTAGACAACTCCCTTAAAAACGTTTTTTTTTACTAAATGTCAAATATTGTGACTACATATAGGCGAAATAAAAATAAAAGAAAAAAATAAATGTCAAATATCAAAGAACGGTATGGCATCCACAATAGGAACTTACTGGAACTTACAATTCGTCGCCCATCTTCCGGGTATAAGCGCGGGCCCCCAAATAGGACCCGAGCCCGGGGTAATCGCCCCGGCTGAGCTCCCTTCTTATCGGGCCTAGATATACAGGGATCTTAAACATCGTTTATCGAATTGTAATAGAGCCACATTACGAATGTGTGAATGCAGTTTTAAAAGAGATTAGTATTCCCTATAACTTTGCAGAAAAAAACAAATCTCCAGTTAAATTAGTTGGAGAAATATTGCTCTATGGCACTTTTAGGTTAATATCCCTCATTATTTCAAAAGTTACATCCTCTCGTGTCTAAAAACTTAGATTTAAAAGTCTAACTTTCACAATCTATAATTGAGAAGTTATTGAGTTTTGATCGTGAAAATGCCATTCTGAAACACGGTGGATTGCTGGGGTTCGCCGTGGTACAGTTTTGTTCTATTATCCTTGCATATTCTCTCATTTCTACCTCAACGGTACTTTTAGATCTGATAGATTCACAATTCAACACGACCTTGAGTGTGACAACACGTCCGAAACCCCGAACCAGCATTTCCGGCGGCCCGAAAAGAGTGACCCTGTGTAGACACTGATAATGTTTATTATGCCGGTAGCATTTTCTCACCTCTTTCCCCAAACCAACCGAGAGCACAAAAAGCACAGCAAAAGAATCCAACCGAAAGCGCGAAGCGAGTAGCGAAAACATAAACACACCACAAGTGCCTTCCAATGGGAACCACTCGAGCAGCCCCACTCGAGAGCGCTCTTCACGCGCGATCTCAAGCACCAGCGAAGACTGCGCGCCCAAGAAGGCGTTGAAATTGGGTTAAGCACATTCATAACTCATCTTGCGCGCGCCTGCTGCCTGGCTCACTATAGATGATGGGTCCCGGCCACCTACCTACCTGGGCCTGGCGGAAGATCCGATGCCACAAACGCTACTCGGGAATAAATTAATAAAACTGAAACCGAAAGGGAATTCAATCCGAGGCGAATGCCCGAAACGGCGTTGGTTGCGGCCGGGCGGTTTCGGAATAACTCCATCCGAACGGGCACTACCGTTTTGTCGGTACCATATTTCAAATGTGTAATGCTTTAGTTACGGAGCGGCTGTGGCCGGCGGAGAGTGAGAACGACGCGGGTAATGAGGTTGTTCGTCTTTTTTGCCTTGCGAAAGCACAAGACAGGCCGAGTGCTATTTCAACGTCGGATTTACTGCGGCTTGCGAGAAGGTTAAATTTGTTAACCTCCTAAGAAGTTCATTGCTTTCGGGAGTGATTGTTGACCTAGTTTACTTCGCAATAGCGGTATTATGTTTTAGTTTTTCAGTGCACTGAAGATGTTTCAAGTAGAAGTCTCTATTAACTACTCGCAAATAGTTTTGTTAGTCGATTTTAAGATCAATCATGAATATGGTAATTTAAAAGATCGGTTGATCAAACTTTCTTTTGTCTCAATATTTAATATTGTTATTGTGCCACTGGTTTCACTTTGGTAATTTATTTTTCTTCTTTTTCAGGTAATAATCCAACATCAATCAGGAATGAACATAATCGCCTCCATCTCCGGTTCAACTAAAGGCTCAGGTGAAACGAGTGAAATTAAAATCGTATTAACTAAAACGTCTATAATTACCATACGACCGGGCTCACCAATTTGGCCGCTTAACTGCTGATGAAAACTCAACCTTCACTTTCGAACTGGAAATTTGTACTTAGTGGCCAGTAGACTTAGCGAAATCCGACGTCTAGTAGCCACCGTGTACGCCTACTTTGCATCCAACAGATGAATAATTACTATAATGGCGCTAAACGTAGGCTTCCTCATTCTTCAGTTTTCTAAAATGAAACAATGACAACATAAAAAGTGCGCTCACTCGGCGTCTGCGTCCATGTCGAAACAAAAAAAATTAAGTCTCTACGGCATTGTGCGCGTTGACGCTAATTATACAATAATAAGAATAATTAAATCCGCTTGCGCATAAATTGTGAGGAATGTGAAAAATATACTTGTGACATTTGAGGTTAACTCGCAGTCACTCACTCACTACTCACTTTCTTTTCTCATTTTTCATCCGGATGCCTCCGTCCGTTCCGGCAGAGGTCAAGCCAAGATTTGATCCCAATCACAGGAGAAAAACAAGAGATGTAAACAAACACCACGGCACTGAATTTTTTCCCCTGAAACACTGCACAGCAACTGCGTGCGGAATTAATTTGACATCTACCCTGATGGCGCGCAGCGCAGCTCTCATTGTCCCCTGTACAGATTAGGCCTAAATGGGAAAATGTGTTTATTGCACTGACCGAACCCTTTCTCCCGCACCGCACGCAAGGTAACTATCGCCTGCATGGCCTGCTGACTGACTGATACAAGAGCACGCGACATTCTTCCGATGCGGCATCGCATGGCGTCCTAGATGGCAGGAAAGTGGTCAACTTATACCCTAGGTACAGATATGTTAGGAAGATTTGCTAAGTAAGCGTACAAGCGTAGAAAGAGGGCCATAAATTTAGCCGGTGCAAGATGTCATGTCACCGATGGCACACGAGTCCAACACCTCGTTCGGGGTTTGGCTTGGACGTTGTATTGAGCGTTTCGCCTTCATCCGTAAGATTCAAGTACCGATAAATATGCATGAGTGTTGTAGTAGGTGAATAATTTATCGAAGAAGCAAAGATTTTGTCGCTTTGCGCCTTCTCGCCGGCGGAAACGAAGGAGGCTGTGATTTCACTAATAAGTTAATGGGGAGCTTTGCGTGCAAACTGAGCAGCAAGTGGAAAAGTACATATGCTAATTGCTTGGTCAATAACCTGTATGTATAATTTTTAATGATATCTTATTCCCGATGTCGAATGGAAGAATCTAGAGCGGAGACTAACCAGGTTATTCAAAAAAAGAATAACCTTTGGAGATTTATATCTTACACAATCAATTCAGCTCGGCTATTTCCATACAATCCATTATTGAGATATCTGACGTTTAAAATACGCACGATGAGATCTCGCATTTTACACTACCACCCTCCCCTAAAGCCCACAAACGGGTTGTTTTCCTCCCAATTCAAACCTCAAAACGACACAATACAAACGCAGCTGGATATGGGAAGGTCCCATACAAACAGGTGGCCAAAATATTTTGTCTCTCATTCTTTTGCAAAATGCTTGTTTGAGTTATTATTAATGTACAGGCCCGATTAGAGGGGGAGGCAGCCAGGGCAATTGCCCTGGGGCCCGGGTCGTATTTGGGGGCCCGTGTTTTTACCCGGAAGATGGGCGAACACGTCCGGTATTCATTGAAGAGCAATAAAAATAGCAATAGTAATTTCTTTATAATTATTCAGCTTATTAAATTGTTATATGATGAAAGCGTAAAAAAATGAAAACTTTATTTGATAGTTGACAGTTGTTAAAACAAACGTTTTTAAGGGAATTGTCTACTTTGTGTACAAGTTTAAAAAACGAGTTTCATAGCTCGAATCGACGGAATACACTACAAAAGATTGAGAAGCCAATTCAAAATACTTTCGAAGAAAGCAATAGAACGTAAAACAGAAATGCAAGCGCACGGACAAACGCATCCGTGCTCTTCTACGTTCGCTTCTTTGCTGGTGGTGCCGGTTATTGGCTTGGAGACACTGGGCGTGATTGTTGTTGAGTGAATATTTGTTCCTGTCAGATCCGTAAATATTGGTTTTGTAGCCGTTTGTGGTTTGGCATAAGAGAATGTTTACGGTTATAGTAGGTGGGCTTTTCTTAGCTGCTTTTGCACAAAGTTTTCCGTGGTGCAGTGTCTTTTTGAAGAATTTGCGCATAGGAATCTACCATGGTTGCATAACCAGTATTGCCTGATGAAACGTCCCATTTTCGGTTTATCCGCATAAAAAGGTTACGTTTGAAAAAGTTGGTTTGTACGGAAGCATTCTCACCACAAGAACAACGTTAGGGACACCCGGGAAAATGGGAAAGTTACAGCTCTTATGGAAGCCACTTCTCCGTATCTTGGCATAAATTCGTTAATCACGATGCCAGAAGCTTGTGGAGATAATTTGTGCAAGCACATCTCTCTAGATCACATGCCTATATGTATATACGGGGATAAGGTTGTCAACGTGGCAGCTTTCGTTGATGTACTGCACGTTATTCCGCGAAACAAACGATTGTGCTTCTTAATATTCGATATGATGCATTTGCAGGGCGTTGACTTCTTCCGGATTAAGCACAATCTGCACATTTAGTAATTGTTTCACTTCCTGAGTAGTTGGTCTTACAGGACATTTTAAAAAATCAATAGTAACACAATTCGTCTGCAGTCGTTTTTGTCGTGTATCGATTTTTAGTTTCTGCTCTGGGCGAGATGAATTACAAGCAATAAACTTAAAATCATAATGCAAATTCCACACGATTTTTCGAAAAAAATACAATTGCAAATTTAATCCACAATAGACGTTTGCGTAATTTCAACCAAATATCTAGGTAAAGTTTGGATTAAACTAAGTATACATGCAAATCTTTTCACAGATCAGTGATCAAACGCGTATACCGAATTGAGACGAGGTTTTCGACTGCGGATCGAATTCCATTTCTGTAGTCACTAAATCATTAATTTAAACAGTCGGCATGTCAAACGAAAAATGATCTCTATGGAACTATGAAGCCGTAAAGAATATGTTTTGTATGTGAGTATACTGCCCATGATCGCATATCAGTCCCATAAAGATAGGATATCCCATAGAAAACGGGACAGCTATGCGATCATGGGTAGTATAGAGCCATTAAATAATGCTTCGTGGTCTCTTGGCTATATTCCTTACCCCTAACTTTACCACTTCTCCAATCCTTCCCATCAGGGAAATCATGGCAAGGCACAAATCTCCGATCAACATGTGGAACGTACCATTTGAGCTAGACGCTACTGATTCCTGAGTACCCACAAATTGAAAAAACTTGAAGATATGGCAATTTTACCCGATTTGGATACCTCGGAATAAGAAGCTGCGAAATTTACCTGTCTGGCACGCTATCTGTGGATGTGACAATATGAGTCAACCGGAGACTAATAGAAACCACAGACTCACGAGTTTCCCTAAGCTGAAGAGGTACTAAGGACCGATTTCTTCACCTTCGCTTAGCGCTTAAGCCAGGTTTAAACGTACTGATGAACCTGGTTCAAAAGTTAAGCGAGGGTGAAGAAATCGGCCCTAACTCATACTGAACCAGAGAGCTTAGGTTTAAAAGGGCCCGGCTGTAATACAAGCCTTGGGGCCCGACGCGGCTCTCGACGGCTCTGACTACGTGAAAGCCAAACAAAAATAAAAGATATTATAATAGAACTGCAAAAAGCGATTGTAATTGCACCCTGCACGGAATCAAATTGGCTCACAAGAAAAAAATACCCATTTTAACGATTTTCAAAGTTTCAGGAAATAAGTACAACTTTTGGGCCAACTTGTTTTTGTATGGAAATCCATTTTTTCATCATTTCCGCTTCCCATTTCACTTCCTTAGGATGCTACCGGAGTTTCTGCTTCATGATGGTCCAGTATGTCTAAATTGGCCGCGATTCCGGTGCGTTTGGAAGATTAGGATCCTTTGGCACAAAATTGACTTTTTAGAACATCTTTCGAGTAATGGCACGAGGCTATATCCAGCCGGAAAATTTATTTATTTATTTCAAGTCGTCAATCAGATGTAGACCGGTTTCTTGCAATAATTATTAAACTAACTTAACACTAGTTAAAATTTTGGTTTACTTTAAACTGCTGCTTAAGTTTTGTTTTCGACATAGTGAAGTCAATGCTTTCGCAATGTTTGCTGTAAATATTCATCATTTGGTTTAAAGGGCCAAACTTGGCATAATTAGTGCGATGGCGAATTGTACAAAAGATGCTGCGGTTACGTAGTTGTCGAGAAAGAGCATAAAAATTTAGTTTCGATAAAAATTCGATTGAATCAATACCATGTGATACAATGTCGTTTACAAATGATACCATAGAAAATTCACGACGATCTTTCAAGGTTTGAATGTCAATTAGCATGCACCGTGCTTCATAAGATGGCAAATGTAGTCCAGTCCAACCTAGTTTACGAAGAGCGAACATCAAAAACTGCTTTTGTACTGATTCTATCCGGTTTGCATGCGTTGCTGAAAAAGGCGACCAAACTATACTACAATATTCTAGTGTTGAACGCACATAGGCCACATATAATGTTTTTATTGTGTAGGGATCTTGGAAATTATATCTGAAGCGTTTAATAAAACCTAGTGTGCTGTTTGCTTTGTTAATTATTGTGTTATAATGATCTATGAATGTTATTTTGGAATCTATAATAACTCCTAGATCTCTTTCTTTCTACTCAATGTTATGGAATTACAATTTTTTACATTCAGTTTCAGAAGGCTTTTATTACACCATGTATAAATATATTTACTTCGTTTTGAAATGTCTAAAAGTCTTCACCATTTCTTATTTCTAGAAATAGTTTCATATCATCAGCATATATAAGAACTATTACATTTTTTAGAATGAAGGAAATGTCGTTAACAAATAAAATAAAGAATAGCGGGCCCAAATGAGACCCTTGAGGGACTCCTGATGTAACTTGAATTGGGATTGATTTTATCCCTTTAAATCTAACAGCTTGTTCACGATTTGTAAGATATGATTGTACCCATGTAAGAAGTCCTGGAGTATAGTCATCTTGAGATCTTAGAAGTAAAAGTAGACGCTTTTGGAGGTGTTCTGGTTTCAAGTCCATTGACGTTGTCACGAACGGGAACTCTGCTTTCAAAACGAGCAATTTGCCTACCAAATGACGTATGTTTTGGCAAACTTAGATATCTGCTTTCTAACTTCCTCAAGGATGCCGAACTAATCACGAACAGTGAAGATAGTATTCTGCGTTCATAGCAATTCGGCTTGAAAGAGGTACTACATAAACTGGAAAATTGTATCATCAATAATTTCAGAACTTGTGTATTCACGTATACGAAAGAGTTCTAAGCGAGAAAATACAATCAGGTATTTCTCCGTTAAGGAAGGCGGACAGGAAGTAAAATGACAAACAAATGCAAATAAATCAAACCCAACCCCTAATGGCGTTTTCGTTTTTTCTTGGTGCTACACCGGTGTAGTGCAAAGAAAGAGATAGACTGATTACACCCAAGTTTGAATGAGTGTAGCACCGACTACACCGGTGTAGTGCACTGTCAAAAACGAATATGCCATAAGAAAACAGAAGTTCTCCCTAAGTATTCATGCTGAAATCGAGAGCTGGTCAATGCTCCCATTCCCCATGCATAATCGAGCAATTCGTGGAAATCGGTTGAACTTGAAGCTTCTTGTGCGCCCGCGTTCGAATTCCACCGCCACCAGCACTCATTAATTCAAGAGAAGCTTCCATATGGCCGCGCACGGCCTAACTACATACATATCGGGAGGGGAAACCATAGTCATGACAAGCTTTTCCCTGTGCGCGCAATTGCACATGCGGAGAAATCACGCTGCGCATAAATTATCAAGTCTTAATCCAAACCCAGATGTAAGTGTAACCGGCACATACCAACCGACATGCCTAAGAGTGTGTAGGCAGTTCAATCCGAATGACAGCTCAATGTACGAAACCGGCAGCGAAAGTCAACTTGATTCTAATTAGCAGGCGATGGCGCGTCCAGTTAGCTCGAAGATTGCCGGTTTTTTCCCGTCCCTGTCCCGGTCCCGATCGCGACATTTCACTTTCGGCGGAATTTCGTCCGGACGCTCCACGCCGTGTCTTCTGTTTTCCCTCCTCAAATTGCGAAGGTGAACCTGACATTCAAATTGCGAAAGTTGTGTGCGGTTATGTGCTGCTCCAGGGGGCCATTGATCTTTCCGTTGCACTCGTGGTCCCGCGTTGTCGTGGTCGTCGTCATCGATTGCAAAAAAGGGACTAGCTACACGAATGCAAGCCAAGGTCTGAATTACTGATTGGAGCCAGTAACCGGTACCGTGCCGAAGTTTGGTTGGCCGGCTTACGGTTGGCGTCTCGCTGTTTATGCTAATACATGTCGATTAGCTGCATACATAATGTAAACAAATAAATCTGGTATCGTGATACCGGAACGTACCGAGAAGTTTAATTCCGATTTTTTGTGCTTGAAGAAGAGATACATCAAAGGTGGTTTTGGACTTTCTCTGCAGTCATTCAACCAATCAATTGGAATTATGTCAGAAAATTGGCATTAATTACGTATCAGAAGTGAGCGGTGATTATAGCAGACTTAAGCCTGGGGTAGGTTTATGTAATTTACAAGCAAAAAAATCATAAACATAAATGGAAACATGCATCTCAATTACTGATTACTTCACACTTGCACTGCCCATCAACTTGAAGCATGTTGTTTGTTTGTGCATCGAACGTTTTATGCTTCCTGACTGTGTTAATTGAAATAAAAGTGGTTGCTCTTATTACCGTAGCTGTACTTTATAGCTTGTTTCATTCGTGTAATGATTTTTTTTATGTCGTTTGCTAGGATAACGAATTTATTTTGACTTGAAGGCAAAGAAAGGAATTAGTTGTTGCATATTTTTAAAGTATGTTGAACTGCCTGCACTGTTCGTATCCGGTTTGAGCTATTGGCAGGGTTAAACAACTGGATTGCAAAATAACATATATATATATATATATATATATATATATATATATATATATATATATATATATATATATATATATATATATATATATATATATATATATATATATATATATATATATATATATATATATATATATATATATATATATATATATATATATATATATATATATATATATATATATATATATATATATATATATATATATATATATATATATATATATATATATATATATATATATATATATTTAGTAGGCGGCGAATAAAGACGTTAGGAGCTGTTCATATACTACGTGCATTTTCAGCCCACCAGGAGGGTCTGCACCAAATTTGAACCAAATCGGACAAGTCTACCTACCGGACGAATGTGTTCGAAGTTAGTGTGGGATTTTTCGTCAAATTACATGGAGAAGGCGCACTAAGTTGTAGTTTTACCGCTAGGCGGCACAAGTGAAAATAAGATTGGTAATTTTATTACCCACAACTTTGTTGAAGACTGCAAACCAATCCAACTTCCTTAGGAGAAGTTATTAAGCTTCTAATAAAGTTATGATTGAGTTAGTTTTGCATGGGGTATAACAGCACATGGTGGTAAATCAGTAGTTGATTGCCACGAACTTTGTTCTTTTGCGAAATAATGGTTGTATTATCAGGGAGGGCTTAAAAATTTAACGCATGATTTAGCAAGTTGGAAAGACTTGAGATGACTGACCAAATTGTAGCTGAAGATTGCATGAAATTACGTAAGCGCTACCCAAATATGTCAATCCAGGCTGACACACTCGAAAAACCTAGCTGTCAGACTGTTTTGTCTAGATAGCTATTAAACGGTTTGGACTACATGTTAAGAAGTACAGAAGGCAAATTAAAACGGAAACCTGGGCCTGAAAACCATACACGCAGTTGCGCACTCAATCATATTGCATCGTAAAGGATGACGAATCCTTCGTTTAGGATGGTATCTATCAAAGCTTTCCATTTCAGAGCATATTTAAAAGAAGAAAATGTTGAAATTAGGCAAAAAATTTCTGATCTGGCAGGCCATCGGTAGATGTGGCAAAATTAGTGCTCCCCTCATCACTTGTGGAACAATAATCAGATATATAAAACAGTGTATTTCAAAAGCCACTACTACCATTTATAAGAAAGCAAAACGGTTGTAACAATTCATCCTCTGCAGGTTGAGAATTATTGCAAACGCAATGGCTTAAGCGCTACTCTGAGAGATCACTGCTTGTGTTCGATATAGTTACCTGACTAAGTTTTTTTAGTATTACTGTGCTTCGTAAAAAAAGGTCAGAGGTAAATGAACTGAATAATGTGCTCCGTCATGGTAGCGATTCACTGATCTAGGGGTGCGACATGCGATGATTTTATCGTCACAGTGGCATTGCTGGATTTGCTACTGGAAAGGGAGCCCGAAGCTTCGGGGTCAAAAATTGAACTTAAGAAAAAAAAGCAAAGAACAATGATTGTTTTCTAATTTATATATATTAAGCTTTGTGACGTAGTCAATGGTTATTCCAAGAAAAACTTGCTCTTGCTGCGTGGATGAACGCGATGGCATGTTCAGATCATTGCGAAGGCCTCGAGCGTTGGTATGTTAACGTATTCGATCACGAAGGCGTGTACCATGTGGGTATGTAACTACGCGCGTATAAATTCGAATTTATAACCGTGTGGTCATTCACATATTCGCGTGAATCTGATATTTAATTTTCGGTGTACGGTTCAGGTGCTAGAAGAGAGTGAGTTCCAACACATCACTAGATTTCCCGGTCATGTCACCGTGCAACATGTTGTCTAGTTAATGTTAAAGCCATTTTATTCTTTTTTTATTGGATTGTGTCAACTAAAAGCATGCACCTAGATTGCTCGGACCGAGGGTAACCCGAGCAAACGAAAGGCCCATAATTTCCTTATGATCATAGTCCAAGTTCACCACCAATGCGTGATGTTTTGATAGTGTTTGAAATGGGTTCAACCCATGAAAACGTCATCACCACGGTCCGGACGGTTCCATATAAAACCACATTTTAGTTTTTAAAAACATTTTATGGATTGTATGGTATTTGAACTAATGCGAATTCGGTCGGAAGAGAATCAGCGTCTATAAGTTTATAAGTGCCAAAACGTTAATTTAATCACCAAGATGTTTTCATGTTTGCGAGATCGCAAGATAAAGTGTGCAAGGATAATCAAGAAGGATTCGAGCGATTGTACGTTAACGTGTTTAATCGCGTGGACGCTTGTATGTCGTGCGTGCTAGTGTGTACGTCACTTCATGTGTATAAATTTGAATGTATAATCGTGTTATCATATTCGCGTGGATTCTTGAATATTCGCGCGGACCACGAGCCTGATGTTTAATTTTGAATATACGGCTCAGATGATAGAGCTGAAGGCATGGACCTAGGGTATTAGGACCAAGGGCTTTCAGGCGTGACGTTCGTATAATTGCACTTGAGATCGCGTTTATAAATTGTAGTTATTAAAACGTTCACTTGGTCGCAAGGGCGTAGTTTTGCGTGGGTGATCGCAATTGCATGTTCGAGTTTGTGATTAGGGATGTATTATCGCGCAGGACTCCCGCATTTGTATGTGAACGGGTTTGATCACGTTGACGTGTACATCTCGTGCATGTAACTTCGCGTGTTTTATACCCGTGTAACCACTGCATATTCGCATTAAATGTTCACGCGAATTGAAAATTTGAGCATGCGGTTAGATCTAGAAGCGAGAGAGTTCTCCCATATCACTAGAGTATCCGGTCTTGGCGCCCTGAGTCTTTCTAGTGTACCTGGGTTTGTTTTTTTGTTGAGACCAAGATTGAAGGCATGAACCTAGGACCAAATGTGGAGGCTTCCGGACATTGCCGATTAATTTTCGTGTGGGAATGAGCGTCGGTATAATTGCCTTTCACACGCCGTTTACAAATTCGTGAGTGCTAACATATTGACTTGATCTTTATGAATGCGAGATCGCAAAAGCAGACATGTGCAGATAATTGCGATTACATGATCGTATGCGTAACCAGGGGTGACATTGCACATCTCGAAACGAAAGGTTTATTGTATGCAAGCTTATATGAAAAAGTTGATTCGAAATGGTAGCATAATGTGGCTCCAGACTTGTATTATCGCGAAGAGCACGAGCGTTTCTATGTTAAAGTGTTTGATCGCGTGGGCATTTTTATATCGCGTATGGTAGCTTGTTTATACCTTCGTGAGTTTGAATTCGTTTATGTAGCCGTGTAGCCTTTTGCATATTTCAATGTTAGAACGAGCCGTTACTCTGATGTTCAGTTTTGGGTGTAGCAGCATGTCTGGCAAAATCTGTCACTTGACAGCGACCTCAAAATCAACGAAATTTGACATACATTTTAGTTTCCATAAAACGTGCATCTATCAATTGTTGTTAAATTTGGGAAAATGTGACCCAAATTTCCAAAATTTTTGTGTAACAACTTCTATAACTTAAAAATTTGGCAAAATGAGAGGTTTGTCTTTTTGTCTGGAAGCGATGAAAAACTCTGGCTGTGCCACATAAATCTGGCATAATAGCATCCCTGGTGTACAGTTCAATTGAAGGTAGAAAATTGAGCTCCCCCGTCTCACTGGGATCAACGAAGGCGCTCTGAGATTTATTGTCTAGTGTATAAAGTACCGTATTTTAGAGTGGGAGCTCTCTGACGAGTATATTTCATGATCGCGCGAGAAAGGGCGTTTGCATGTTAGCCCATGAAATCGCGTTTAATCGACTTAATTACCAGGACGTTCACATAATTGCGACGATCGAGCGTTTGTATGTTGTTGTGCGCGTTCTTTTAATCGTATGGGATTTGAATTATTTTTTTTTTTGTTTTTGTGTACCCGTATTGTTTTGAGCATCACCGAGAAAGACGAACGCATTAATTCTGGACAAAATTTGTAATAGGACGTAAGTGACATTGAGAGCCTCTCTTTGTTTACTTTCTTCTTCGATTATTACGACGTCACTATAACACTTTGCACTAATTTTCTAGTACATATCATAAGCCGATGGTTTTACTAGAATATTATGCAAAGAGTTGAGCACTAAATGTTGAAACGACTGAGTAATGAACAGAAGAGAAAGACCCCCATTATTGGACGTAAGTAAGTATTTCAAATTTTCTCCAGAATTAAACTTTCATTCAGTAACGATTAGATGGTCTCACGACTCGTATACTACAATGCATTAGAAAAATATTAGATATTGTGACAATCATACGTAAAACGGCAAAAAAAGAAATAGAAATGAAATGTGAGCACATGAATGAGAAGAACATTAGTATTCACACTTCCTTTCGATCTTGTCCATATGAGCCAACCTAGTCCTAGTCTTCCGTTAGAAGTTTTACCATCTTTCAATTTCATAGCTTTCGGTATGCTTAGTCTTAAACTTGCCGAAAATAGCAAACAAAACCAATACAGGAAAAATTTGTTACGCAACCTAAACCGTTCCTCAAGGAAACCACATTACTCTTTGCAAATGACAAAACTCGGCTTTGGACTGACTTCTCGAACAGCTTGAAAAGGGAAGGGAGACAGCTGATAGGCCTAAGTAGATGGATATTTCCCCAGTTTCAAAACTGGAATGTCATCAGCATATCCGCAGTGGCTGTCGATCAACTTCGGCTATTACGCCCTCATTAAGGTCGCTTTTGTGCCGACTATTTATGCTCTGTCTGAAAGTGTGAGAATACTGAAATTGTCATACCCCAATACTCATTTCAGGGTTTGCTATAGACGATTATTAGCCAATGTGTTTGGTATTTGGTTGGGATAGCAAAAGAATAACCGGAAGCAGTTATGTGAAAAAGTTTCCTCCTAGAGGCAGGATTCGAACCTGCAACCCTTGGGACTCCGGACCAATGCACGAACCCTTGTGCTGTCCCTGGGCTATATTGACGTCCCAGAAAGAAAATATGATTATCGCACTGGAGACAGTGATCGTACCAGCCTCTAGAGTGAGATCATACACAACCGTAGCTAGCAACCACCACATTTGATCTGTTTAATTTCCCTGCTGGGATACCAAGGCCTGGGTTTTTATTACCGTCTGATGTCTGATTTTTGGTTCATTACCGATTGTATTTCGGTGGATGACAGAGCTAATGAAGACTGACGATTTCTGGTCCCTTTCCTAGTTAACAGAGCTATGATGAAAGTGAACCCCCGTTCCAATGAAACATTTGGTTCATTTTTTGGGTGACAATATCTTATTTAAAGCTTTTTAGGTTGTTTCCAACGAAGAAAAACTTAAATTAAATAGCTCAAATGTATTGGGTGGCAGGGGCGGTTGTGAGTGATCTCGCTCTAGAGGCAGTGTTACGATCACTGTCGCCAATGCAATACCCTTGTGTTTCTCCTAAGTCGTCATCATAGCCTAAATGAAAGCATAACGCTTCGTGCATTGGACCGGAGTCCAAAGGTTTGCAGGTTTGAATCCTGCCTTCGGGGGAAATTTTTTCACACAATTGAAAAAATAACCTAAGCGTAAAACAACTACGAATTCACTTGTGCAGGAAGGAAAAGCTTCCTTAAATTTGGTGCAAGAACCGCATTTATACAAAGTAAGCTTCTATCTTGGAAACCTAATTAACCCCGGCTTTGTAGCTTGCAACATGACATGCCAAATCCACGTGAAATACCCCATGCATGTGTACTTGCGAGTAGTGTCTTATATCTGAACTCACAACTCGCGATATTTGTGCTTTCCCAGTCGGTATAACTGTTGATAACATAGACAAAATAAACTGGCGATTTAAAAAGTTGATTCTGTGGTTGATTCATAAATGGGCTTTCACTGATAATCGGCAACGATGCAAACGCTCATCACATTATTTGGGGCATCCCAGGTACTAATTAGCAGCACTAATCTGTATATACTCAATGCTGAAAATCACCCAACATTTGCACGATCTGTTATGGAAGGGGTGTTAAATGTAATTCTCTGCTCCGACAGTATTACGTACGCGATGCAAAGTGGCTTGTACCGAACGAGTTCTAACCGTCGTTATCTGATCATAAACTCATAATCAATAATCATATAAACGTCCCGCTAGATATCGTCACTAATCGTAATACCATGTCTCTGGAATAGGACATTTACGAAGCTGGCTTGGCGACCAGCTTTTGTAGGTCTTTTCCAACGATTGAATCGTCATGTAACTTGGGTGAGGTAGCAATGTACGAAGATATTGTGGCTGTAGGATGACTACCGCAAAAAAAAATTAATGGAGGGCCTCCAGACGAAGGTTGCCACAGCCGCTATTTTGATAAAATACTATGTTCGAAATGAAAAAGTAAAGTTTAGACATGTATCTTAATGAACACCAAAGTCCACTTTGATGTGGCATTGTTTTCTTGTTCAAATTTTTGCCGAAAGTTGCCAATTTGCGAAATTTTCCATAGGGTGTCAAAATTTTAAGTCTAGAACTGAGCCATAGCAATTCTAAACGAGTTTCAAATGAAGAATAATGCCAGCGTGTACCAGTTTTAAAGTTCGAAATAATATAACAAACCGCTCCGCTGGGGATGTAATTGTTTCCGTTCTAGTTCTACTTTGCATCGACTATATAAAATACTACGCTGCTGATTGATATAAAATAGAAATGATTGAAAACCTGTGATAAAAATTAAAACCGATCGCTGTTTTCTCGATCGTTACTTTTAGATTGAATACCAAAAATAGGTTAATATCCGATATGAGCAGAAGAAAGGTTAGTTCCAGTCGGACAATGCGAGCCTTTGGCTTCGACCTTTTAAGGAAACATGAACACTGTTTTATATAAAAAAAATCACTAAGAAATAAAAGTCAATGACGTTTTCATATGAAAAAAAAAATTCTTTCTCCAGAAAAAGGTCATTATCAAAGGTTAGGCAGAGATTGACCATCGTTTTGCTTTTTAACCATTTTAGCAGATTATACAAACCAATTCAAGGACTTCGTTTTTGGGAAAACTTCTTCCAGCTTCCTTTTGCTTCCTACCGGGAAAATGATGAGACGGCGGTAAAACGTAAACCTGCGAATTACAAGGGAACGTTCCAATCGAGCCGATATATTATGATTCCTGCCGTTGGAAGAGATCTCTTTTATCCTTCGTTCGCCACTCCAAGGTTTGCACAAGGCGTCTACAATCAATAAACTGTGCACGTTTAAGTAGCTTTTGATGCACTCGATAATCGATTTTAGATCGAATTTGAATAAATCTGCTACGGCTAAACTTCAAGCCCAAAAAGGTTCCTTTTCCTTTTGAAAGTCTAACGAATTAACTTCAAATATCTTTTTTTGGCAAACCTCTAATTAAAATCTCATTTCGACAGCCTACAACCCGGAACTAAACCGTCTTCACTCGGAAACCGGTGATGGTGGTAACAGCAGCAAAACACAACCAGTGCTACAATAAAAAAAACAAAACCCGCTAAAAATTTCAAACCAGTAGCTTTAAATAACAGTTATTCTTTACCCTAATTTCGGCCAAGCGTTTTTTTTTTATTGCACTCATTTGTTCGCTACCGATATGCCAATTAGAAAACAAATGCAACAATTACAAGCAAACATCTATAAAAAAAAATATCCCCCATCGTGAAAAGATCTTTCAACAAACACCGCCGTACGGTGAGCGTGAAATGCTGCGATTGTTCAAATTTGAATGCCCTAAAATTAGTGCTGCGCGATAATCGCAGCCAGCCGTGCCATCCCATCACATCTCTCGCGGCGACTCCTCGTTTATAGGCGGTGATCCATTTCTCTTCCAATTTATGATAATTCATCCAGCCTACTATGCATAATTAAAGCTTGCGCAGCTCGGTGACTGCGGCGATAATTACGGTTATTGGCGCGGGGGGCACTTGGCCATCATCGGGCAACCGTCCGCCGGGTAGGGCAGGGCATTGTTTTGTAGTCGTTGATCTATGCCACGCTTACGCGTGGTTCGTCCGATTTTTATCTGAACTGTTTTTTTGTTTCGGTCAGTATCTAGTACGAAGAATCGTTTACAGTAGAAAACTGCATAACCTATATTCTGCATCATCACATTAGAAATTCGTCTTGGAAGTCGGTCAATTTCGTTGCGCATGACAATAAGGAATCTACTTTTTTTTATAACACAGCCTATACACGTTCCTGCAAAACCGCACGCATAAATTATCATCAAAGTATTTTATCAGCAGTGTTCATCACCAGAAGTAATTTACCGCCTCACCTCTCGGTGAAGAATGAAAGAGAAAAAAACCTCTTTCTCGTACATTGTCGGTAATTTTTAGCAAGCGTGACCGAAGCTGTGCTTCTTTACAAGCGTCTTTAATTAGAGCATATTCGCATTTCTGTTCGTCTCATGGTATGGTTTATGGGCTAGCAGCTTTTTACCGCCTGATTTTGGAATTAAAAAGGGCGTATCTGGGTTTTTTCCGCTCTTTACATACTGACCAAACACGCAGAATCTCCTAATTAATTTCTGACAGCTCATTTACAACCATTGAGATATCTGACGTTTAAAATACGCGCACTGAGATCTCGCATTTTTATACTAAGCTTAGAAGCGGTTTGTTTTCCTCCCAATTCGCCGTGTTAACGATTTGTTTACCTCCCAATTCAAATGTCAAAACGGCACAATTCCAACGCAGCTGGATAAGGCTATAGAGTACTTGACAATCTGTAACTGTATTAGTAGGTTAAACAATTTGTTTTCCTCCACCTGTCATAGGTGGAGGAAAACAAATCAAAAATAGCTTTTCGGTCGGATTATTTTCATCATGGAACCTGACCAACCGGTATTGTGCATGTCCGGAATAAGTATTACAGTGTCATAGAGTATTTCAAAACCATTATAAATACTTTAGGCGAGCTATTTCAAATGTTCAAATTGACTGACAGTTTTATATATGATAACCTGGAGGAAAGCAAACCCCCAATTAGTGTGTGTGATATGATTTGCATAGAACTCTATAGACAAGTCAAAGGAGTTTGCTTTGTTTTCATCACGAAATACCTAACCTCAACCGCTTTTTGCAGTGCAAAATATTTTGTTTTCATTACGAAATAATTCAGCGCCTTCTCTTTTTAACGGGAACAGAAAGGTCAATAAATATTCGACATTAGCATCTTTTGTTTACCATTTATTAATAAGTGTCACTCTAATAAAGCACGAGACCTGTCAAAATCATTCAATACGAAAAAACTTTCTCGCAAGTTTTTTGAATAGGATCAAAAAGCATACTGTCACAATTCACATTCACACAATTTACATATATGTATACGCGATGTTTACGATTCGCCACCTGATTTAACCTCATTTGGCAAAAATTCCACTCGATTTAACCTCAATCTCGCACAACTGCGCATGGATCAGTCAATTGTCCGGTCTTGTCTTCGATTGTAATGACACTGATAGCACAGAGAATAGACGTCCATCTTCAGCATTCAACTTGTGTAAAATCTCCAGCCCGGGGACAACTTGACAGATAGTGCTTGTTTCATATATGTACCACTAATTTGATGGTGGCGCTAGTATGCCTTCTCCGTACGAGTACCACGAACAACGAAACGAAATAGTTTCAAGAGAAAAGCGTGTTTCGTTACGTGTGTTATGAACGCCGTCAATGCAACAAGAACAACATTTAGAAAAAGCGTATTCCAAAATGTGGATAAAGAAAACAATTATTAGAGAAAAAATTATCCCTAACTGAAAACTGTCAGCAAGGTACATAAATCTTATTATAAATTTAGCTGGAAGTCGTTGTTTTTTTTTTTGGTTTTATTGTTGTGTGAAGTGTGTAAGCAGTGCTTTTTGTCCGAGAAATATGAATGAAAATCATTTTGGCCAATGAAAGTAAATCATGAAGCCAAACAATTCGTGAACATATGACATCTTGTTTCAAATTAATAAAGAACGTCAAGAATTCTAGAATGTTGTTTGGGAATATAAACGAAATATGTAGGATTTTCTACACAGTTAGCAAAATTTGTGCGCTTTTACCAGAATTCTGTCAGCAAACCGGTAGTGCCCGGTTTTAGCAAGATGGCTGCCAGAAATATACAATTATGTTCGACTCCTGCCAGAGTTTTGTTTGACTTTTGCAATAATTCTGTTCAAAAGATTTTGCGATGGTTTGGGACGGATCCCTTCAGAATTCATTTCGCATATTACTCAGCTCCAGTCCGACAGAAAACTAATTGAACGGCGTCTACAGGAGGATTTCATGTTGGTTCGATTCTGAAGATTTTCGGAAATTTCAAAATAAGTGGAAGTGGCTCGATTTTGAAACCCATCTTCTTGTATTTCTGAAAATCGATTTATTTTTCTTGGATTATTTAGATCCAAAATGGAATATATGTTTCTGTTAAGGTATGGACAGTTTCTAATTTGAACAGTGAAATAAATTTGGTGATAGAAATGCTTAAATTGTTCATTTTTTACAGATATAGAAAATAATAGATGGGATGCGCCTTTTTTAAATTTTGTTCCATTCGAGCCGCCATGACATCACCAAATCACCACAAAATTTGCTTATGAGTTGAATATATGGAAGCTGTCAAGTTGTCCCCGGGCTGAAAATCTCTAACGATTTCGAAGGTAGTTGGGATATCCAAACCAGGTGCGCTACTGTCGTCATGTTTTTTTGTGGCTGAGTTCGACAGAATTGACAGCGGTTATTCCTCTACCCAGTCAAACTAGTCCGGAACCGGTTCGGACTTCCAGCATGAATTCCAACTCAAATGCATTAACCGGTAGAGTCGGAATCGGTTGTTTTCTTTGAGCAAGATTCCATACTGAATCCATTCAGGATTTCGAACCGGTTCCGGAATGGATGATAGTTGGGATAGGTTGGTGTGGCGGCGCTAGTGTTTATCGTATATTAATTCAAATGTTTACACGTTTTTTTAAATATTTTTGTTCGAACATGGATGTCTGTTTTCTGTGCTGATAGATACATAGTAAACAAAAAATAGAGATATTCAGCCATTACTAAGAGAATCAGTATCGCTGACACTGACAGCAAATGGTTGGAAAAAGGTCTACACGCTTATCCTCAGCTACTCATTGCAACTAAAACGCTTTTACTCAAAAATGAGTAAAATTTGTTTGGTAGTTCAATATGATGTCTGAACGAAGAAGGTCATATCCATCCGACATCGGTACTACATCATTTCGACTACTCTCACCTACTTTTACTCATTTTTGACAAGGTACGGTTTTTGTCAGAAACGCGTCCAATCTACTCATTTGTGAAAAAACCGTACCTTGTCAAAAATGAGTAAAAGTATGTGAGAGTAGTCGAAATGATGTAGTACCGATGTCGGATTTAGATGACCTACTTCGATCAGACATCAAATTGAACTTTCAAACAAATTTTACTCATTTTTGAGTAAAAGAGTTTTAGTTGCAATGAGTAGCTGAGGATAAGCGTGTAAACTCTCGTGCGAAATCAAACTGTCATTACGACCCATTTATTATCAGCATAATATTCATGACTTTTTGGTTGAGCCATATTCCAAGATCTCACAATCGGTACTATTTTAACTTTCCAATATTCGTTCGGCAGACATTTTTCCGAACATTGAAAACCTGTCGAGACACAGGTGCAGGGTGCGCAAGCATCTTATAAATTTTCAAACATGCGTTTCTTGGAATTGCTTATAGTATGAAATGTGCGACGATTCAGAAAAGGTAGATATTAGAAGAAACGTTCAAAGAGCCAGAAAACTTAAAAGACAACAATAACATTTAAAAGAGAAATAAGTGTCAGAAAATCGGACGATGCAGAAGGGCCGAAAGATTTCAAAAAAGACCAAAGATACAGAACGGTCGGAAACACCAAACTAGCTAGAAGAGTTGGAAAAGTCAGAAGTAATTGAAGTCGGAGAATATATAGATTCAGAATATTTAAAATTAAAAAAGAGGCATCAGAGGAGTACTTACTCTTTACTCTTTACTCTTTACTCTTTACTCTTTACTCTTTACTCTTTACTCTTTACTCTTTACTCTTTACTCTTTACTCTTTACTCTTTACTCTTTACTCTTTACTCTTTACTCTTTACTCTTTACTCTTTACTCTTTACTCTTTACTCTTTACTCTTTACTCTTTACTCTTTACTCTTTACTCTTTACTCTTTACTCTTTACTCTTTACTCCTTACTCTTTACTCTTTACTCTTTACTCTTTACTCTTTACTCTTTACTCTTTACTCTTTACTCTTTACTCTTTACTCTTTACTCTTTACTCTTTACTCTTTACTCTTTACTCTTTACTCTTTACTCTTTACTCTTTACTCTTTACTCTTTACTCTTTACTCTTTACTCTTTACTCTTTACTCTTTACTCTTTACTCTTTACTCTTTACTCTTTACTCTTTACTCTTTACTCTTTACTCTTTACTCTTTACTCTTTACTCTTTACTCTTTACTCTTTACTCTTTACTCTTTACTCTTTACTCTTTACTCTTTACTCTTTACTCTTTACTCTTTACTCTTTACTCTTTACTCTTTACTCTTTACTCTTTACTCTTTACTCTTTACTCTTTACTCTTTACTCTTTACTCTTTACTCTTTACTCTTTACTCTTTACTCTTTACTCTTTACTCTTTACTCTTTACTCTTTACTCTTTACTCTTTACTCTTTACTCTTTACTCTTTACTCTTTACTCTTTACTCTTTACTCTTTACTCTTTACTCTTTACTCTTTACTCTTTACTCTTTACTCTTTACTCTTTACTCTTTACTCTTTACTCTTTACTCTTTACTCTTTACTCTTTACTCTTTACTCTTTACTCTTTACTCTTTACTCTTTACTCTTTACTCTTTACTCTTTACTCTTTACTCTTTACTCTTTACTCTTTACTCTTTACTCTTTACTCTTTACTCTTTACTCTTTACTCTTTACTCTTTACTCTTTACTCTTTACTCTTTACTCTTTACTCTTTACTCTTTACTCTTTACTCTTTACTCTTTACTCTTTACTCTTTACTCTTTACTCTTTACTCTTTACTCTTTACTCTTTACTCTTTACTCTTTACTCTTTACTCTTTACTCTTTACTCTTTACTCTTTACTCTTTACTCTTTACTCTTTACTCTTTACTCTTTACTCTTTACTCTTTACTCTTTACTCTTTACTCTTTACTCTTTACTCTTTACTCTTTACTCTTTACTCTTTACTCTTTACTATTTACAGTTTTTTTTATTTCACTCTTTCCGAAATAAATTATTCATTTTTACACATCGCTTTCCACTATTACTTCTGTGCTGCAACTCTTTTTTTGAATAAAATCTAACCGGAACCCGATTAATTAGAAATATATGTAGTGCAACGGGCAATGTCCCAGATCCAGGCCAATTAATTAACCGATTGCCAGCCAGCGATCATCCAGCCCACGTTCTCGAAAAAAATGCGACCGCCGATTCGAATCTGGCGTCCATAAATCTTCATCGTCGAATTGAGCAATTATTCACTCGAATCACTTCAGATCTCAGATCCTCCTACACACGTGCCATCGGAGCCGTGGTGGCCAGCCGGTGGCAGAAGTGGTGCAATAAAAGCGAAATAAAACTTAACTTTATCTCGTCATCTAACCGCACTAACTGATCCGGCAGTAAATCCGCCGGCCATTCGTAAGCGAAGCCACCATCCACTTATGCTAATTTGCCCAGACAGTAGGCGATCGTATCAACGTTACACATATCTATGTAGGAATGTATGAAGTCAGTGAGGTGTTCCCAGCCCCGCAAGAGGAAACTTTTCCTTCGCATTCCATTTTTTTTATTCCAGTTCCTGAGTGCATTCGCGAGTGAAAAGTTCCAGGTGCAATGGACTCCAGCTATTACTGCATATGTATGCATATTTTTTGCCGCCTGCTGATAAGCATACTGGCAACAACAAGGTGTTGGATGCTCTCGATCGGAAGGATTTTGTTTTCGAATGTCACTTTGATGATAACACAATAACAATACAATTCAAGCTACACAGCATCGCTAATTTTCCACGAGATTTGAACCATATTTGCGCCTACTATGCTTCATTGAAAGTCGAGTTTATAACCCCTCTCAACGTCAAGAATCACGACATTCAAGTGTCAAGCATGGAAATCGTGAAGACAACAAAGTGTAATGCTAATTTTCACCCTTCCGTCTTGCACGCTTTTTTCCACACACCTTGCAACGGGGCTGCGCGGGGGTAACCCATCTTACAGCCACTGGCAGCCGTATCTGTTATTGTTGTTCTACCTTGCACTTCCTAAGTTGCATACGAAGAAACTAAAGGAGCATGTTGCAAGACAACCAAAGCAAATCCCACGTTCGACACGGAAAGCTTATGTTTTCCGTACTGGAATGAAGTCGCCGACCGACAACAACGCCACCCATTGAATCCGAACCGAAGACAATAGTCGAGGTGAAAGAGATCGTCATGGCAGACTCTGGGTCAGGCCAGACCAACCAACCAACCGACCCAACAGCGAGAGGCAACCGCATCTATCGATGTTTGATTTATTGAATATCAAAGCAAGTTGTTTTCTTTTTTTTACCACGGTGATTGTTCCGTTTATCCTGTGAATCTATAGGATGATGAGCCCGGCCGCTTCCGATTAGATCTGTGCCCCGATGTATATTGTTGATCAGCCGCAGCACAAAGGAAATTTGAACCCGGTGGCGGTTTTACGCCGATGGTAACTTTCGGCGGCAGATCGATTCGGCGTGGAGGGATTCGACTTCAAAAAAGTGTTCATGATTTGGGAATTCCCTTTTTGATTTGGAGCTGGAAACTGCTCAAGAATACTTTACATTGAAATTTGTTATGGTGATGCTTTACTGACATCTGTACTGTCTATTAATGCTGTAAGTAGGGCTCTCCTGAATTTCGGATTTTCACACATAAACAAAAAAAGGTAAACAAACAAAATAAATTTACCGACTTTTATTTCCTCTGCTGTACTGTTAACTGCTGGATCTCGCCGATCTGCTGCTACTGTTGGTGGGAATACGATCGGTTCCTTCCGACCGGCCGGGACTACAACGGCCAGGTTCTCCTTCGTCGTGTTTATTCACTGCTCCGGCAGCAGTCCTTGGTGGTTAGTTGGGTGGGTGAGCAAGGATCATTTGTTGGAATCTCCTTAGTGACGGTACCGAAATAACTTCGGATCGTCTAGTCGCCGTAAACGATCCCGGAAGTCACCGCAATGATCTTCTCAGGGGGAACTTTTGTCCGCCTTACTTCTTTCTCCTGTGGAGGAGAACTAGGCTCGCTCGACTGATCCTCCATAGTGAGGCATCTCGATTTCTTAGTATTTGGCCGGGGCAATGAAAACACTCCATGTCGTTTAGCTGACCCCTAACAGCGAACCGATACCGCATTTTTCACAAATGCCCGAGTCACAAACCAGCACTTTTGACGGGTTTAACTTGCCGTTGCACGCTCTCTCTCTTAGCAGTATGTTATAGTTTCTCTTCGAAATCAATCAAACGCAATTTAGCAATTTTGTTGAACGTATGCTTATTATAATCATTGGCAGTTGCAAGATTGTGAACTAAGAGATCTTCTCTTCATTCTCCATGACATATAAAATTAACTATTAACACTATACTCGTCACGAAAGGGGCATGTTGTTTACGCAATTTACTGTTATAATGAAAATGTTGATAAAAGGCCGTATTTGAAAGAATTGTAAAACGAATCTTTTTTCCATCCCTGGCCTCTTTGCTAGGGGTAGTCTAAAATCGACGAAAAAAGCTACGTCATTTGAGTATGACCCCTTTACCAAAATGTTTCGGTATCATCTCGTATCTTAATATGATTTTTTATAGATTTTGTATCAATGAACGGCAAACCAAATATATTAAATTTTAAATTTAAATTGTTGGAATAATTTCGAATTCTTTTGGATATCAAGAGTTTTTGATGACTCAGTTGACCAATTGAGCTCTCAAATAGAGGTAGGTTTACCGCCTCTTATGGTACTTTGACCAGCAGAATTTTACTGAGCAGGGGATAGACTTCAAGAGACACATGGGTATGCGTTGAAATCAATTAGAATTTCGAATTAAAGTGACCACTCGACAGAATTTTGGAGCGCTTCCATTGCTATTTATTGTATAAAACGCTTCAAAACAAATAAATATGCACTGTTTTATTTCTTACTAGCTAATACCCATCGCGCGTTGCTGCGATATTCAACGAAATAGGAAGAAAACACCATTTGTTCCGAAGCGCCATATGGCGGACAGATAATCCCCAACTAATAGCACACAAACACGCTCCATAACAAATGCTTACTATGTGCAAATTTTTACAGCAATCGGTTAAGCCGTTTGGGAGACTATAAATCATATACATACAAACATTGACTTTTATATAGATAAACTAGCTAATACCCATCGCGCGTTGCTGCGACACTCTGCGAAATAGGAGGAAAACACAATTTGTTCCAAAGCGCCATCTGGCGGGCAGATAATCTCCAACTAATAGCACACAAACACGCCCTATACCAAATAGCTACTGTATGCAAATTTTTACGGAAATCGGTTAAGCCGTTTGGGAGTCTATAAATCATATACATACAAACTTTGACTTTTATATATATATAGATAGATAGATAGATAGATAGATAGATAGATAGATAGAAGATAGATAGATAGATGTAGCTCGTAGCACTAGGAGGAAAAATATCTTATTTTCTTCACATTCACCGTAGAGTGTAATGTTTTGGTAAAGCACTCCACCTTTCTGTGCCGTTCACATTTAGTTGTATGTTTTTGCAATGGGGTTACCAAATGGGCTGAAAGCGAAATAAGGACAATGAATTTTGATCGAGACTAACAAATTTTACTCATTTTTGACTAAAATGTGTTTGTGGTGGTTTGTGTGGGATTTCCAATATTTTTTTTAGAACAGCGCTTTTTTGTTCTTCTGGGGTCCTAAGAAACTATGCAGAATATTAGGTCGTGGCATCCCGCGTTGCATTTAAAATTTGTATGGATATTAGTACGTGAACTCCTATTTTTTTTCATTTTCATTTCCAAAATTCAAAGTTTTTCCTTAAGTATAGAACTAATTGATTAAAGGACTTCGATCGCAGTAGGCGACGATGACGGATGAAATTTTTTCTTTGCTTCGCGTGTGAAAACTTTGCGAGTGGAAAATAATAATTTATTTAATTGTCACCATGTGAATAGAATACATAAATGTTTTAATATTACGACATGTAATATCATGTGAATTCGAGAATACGTCTGCGTCTGAAGATGAATAAATTTATCGTATCATTATTTTGTTGCCGGGTGGCGTAGCACTGAACTAGCGGTCGTGTGGTGAAAGTTTAATTGAATTAAAAGAACTATTTTGCTAAAAGCAGAAATACGCTTTTGTGATAAGTTGCATAATACATAAGTGAATTGATATAAGTGCCCTCCTATACTAAGAAGAAGGCTTTGACCTAAGGTGAACGTGTTTTCTCGCAAAAAAGTTCTTGGTGCTGCAATTCTCGGCTTTTTTTTCTCGCGTTGAGGAAATTTGAAAACTGTGCTGTACTCTTGCACATTCGAATCTGTTGTGTTTTGCTGTCTCCATAACAGTATACAGCTCGGTATTGGTCTGTTAGTGGTTTGCCATCAAAACCAAAACCAAAACCCATCATCGATGCTTTCTTCGTCAACTTCATCTGAGACTTTTTATTGTTGCGATATTCCATCTAAGCGGAATGCTCGGAAAAAGTAGTATAACGATGGTTCCTGAAGCTGTTACAGATCAGCCAAGTGAATTTGGTGAGATCAATCTAATTTATAATTAATTTTTATTATCTACTTACTTGAATATTATATAAATCACTCCAAACCCAATCCCATTTTCCTGCCCTACTAACCAATTCTAACATCCGTAATGCCTATGAAGATTGCGTGGGTTTCCCGCATCTTCTTAAGTAGGTATTCAACTAACATTTCCTTCCTTTTGGCGATCGTAAGGACATGGCCAGGTGTGCAGTGAACTATACTGTATTGTATAAACAGATTTCACTGTATCAGCCACCCATGATGAGTGCGGTCGTTTTTGCTATGCTATGCTAAGCTATGCTAGGGCGTTTGATGTACGTGGGGAGTACGCATGGTCTTGTTTAAATGGAGTGATGACTATTAAATCGAGTGCGAGGGATAAATTCGTGAGAAGGATCAGGAACCAATTACCAGTTTGCGGCAGCCATGACTGCACGAAAAACGAATGTTTCATTGTCATGTTCATTGGTTTTCTTTTGGTCGGTTAAATCATGTTCATTATAATAGTTGTTCTCATTGTGTTAAGTGCTTTCATATACTTTTGAGTAGTGCATGCGGTATATTACTGATTGACATATTAACCATATTTCGTCATAAGCATAATAATGTTGAAGTTCGAGTATTGACGCCAAAGAGAACCAAATTTCATTTCTTGCACCTTCTGCTTTTTCTGATTTTGGCATATTGCGGTTTTAAATTGGTTGATTGGTTTCTTTTCGTTCTAATAATCTTGTTCTAGTTAAGATTTTAGTAGTTAGTATAAAAACACGCGCGCGTCACCGGTTGTAGTTCTACATATAAAAGTCGGTCGTTTCAGGTACTTAGGTACATAGTACTGTATTTGTACCGCTCAAAATGCACTTAAGTTAACATAACAACGCGCGCGAATAATGATAACATATTAGCTCACATCATATCAAATTATTTATGGAGAATAAAACTAATACGTAATTATCATTTCATTTCTTATAACAAACACCAAAGTTTACACGCGGTTTATAATGCTTGTATTACGAACTCTTCAAGTTATTAGCATTTTTTTCGATAAATGTCTCGAGGCAGTAAAGGTAATCGCTTTTCATTACATCGTATTGTTCTTGGAATGTCGCGTTTCGCCGGATTACAGAAACAAAGCATAATAAAATCGTTGACGGTTGATTCAATTAAACATAAGCAACACTCCCGACAGTCGGCTGTCCGGAGTTTAAGTTGCATTCTTTACAAACCAAGCATTTCCAAATAAATTCAATAAACGATAAATCTACCATGAATTCTCGGCAGCCGGCTGCCCAGATCAATAATCACATGATAACAGTTCTGAGAATGACAGATCGTATCACTTATCAAGGTGAATCCAGATTTTGCCTAACTCCATACCCCACCCTACTAACAAAAACACCTTCCCGTGACAAACGTGGAGATGCAGAGGTATACATGGTCTCCATAACAACGTTTGTTACACTAACATTCCTTCCCATACCCGATGACTGTAAGGACGTGGCCGGCGCCGTTATTGGCATTTCAAAGTATAGAACTCTCGAAACGTGCACATTGAGGATGGATATCTACTCCCAGGCCCCATTCGTTGATTCTCTGTTCAATTTCGCTTGTTCTGGTCAATCACGGAGTAGCAACTACGAATTGTACGGTCATCATGCTCATGCTCATGCTCAAGTATAGAACTAATTGATTAAAGTCCATGAAGTAACTAAGAAATTTGCCGACTGTGCTATAAAGAGTGATAGCTGTTTAAAATACGATGGTTCGAAATAGAGGACAAATCGTTTTTTTGTGTTAGCGCTCAACACGATGAGAAACATGAAAAGTATTAATTTGTAACTTTTCTTCAAGCAATAAAATTAATCAATGTTTTTGAATCATTAATCTGATTATAACAAATCAAAAGACGATAAGGAATTGAACAACTATAATGGCGAGTAAAATATTTCATTCGCTTGAGTGAATTTAATCTAATTGATTTCAAATATAACATGGATTGAGATTAAAACTAAGGACATTTGAAGTAAAATTAAGGACTCTTTCCCAAATCATCGAAATTAAGGACATGTCCTTTAAAATAAGGACCATTGGTAACCCTAGTTATCAGTTTTGTTGATTTAGTTGGATGTAGTGATTCGCTTTCTCGGATATTCACAAAGAATCCAAAAGCACCAACCACTCTCGCTGTGAACGATAACCCGAGCGAGCTTTGCTCTGCTCCTCAGGAAACAAACACGGGGTGTGAAATCACACTTCAGTTTCCTTCGAGAATCTTTGTGAGGAACATTAATCCGTTGAAGTGAAGGTTCAATGGGTCAAAGTAAACCCAAATGACACTTTTAAAATAATATTTGTCAACGCCAAGAAGGGCCTTCCTTAACAAATAGGGCCTGCAACCCGAGGGTGATGTTTATGAGGACTGGGTGCTTGGCAATTCCTGGTAAAGAAAAGAGCAACGCAAAATCGCAAAATAATCCAATGGATTCTTCCGGGCGAATTCGGATTTACCTGAACGAAGACACGGAATTCGCCTCCAAAAACCGATGTGGCACCGATTTTTCTTTCAATAATTACTTTCGATACTAATCCAGCGCTTTCGAAGATTGGAAATTCAATATATCAAAAAATTGATTTCAAATTGCCGAAATTTGAAGACAACCTCATGACTTCTAATCAAACCATTTAATTGTTTAACCCTTACAAGCCTGATCATATTTTTGTTTCGATTATATGCATTTTAACCTTAAGATCATTCGCTTCTTCATTCAGGTTAGGAATTTTCTTACAACAAATCTCTATTCCTGTGTGCGGAGTTGGGATTCGAACCCAGGTGAGCTGCGTACATGATATTCAATGTACAAATTCCGCTATGCCCGCTCGAGCCTGATCTTGTTTCGATGCGAGAATTAGGTTGGTATAAACATAGTTGATTCCAAATATGCAGTAGTTTAAAATTTTCGCTATTCTAGTTACCTCATACACAACGTATTGAATTTTTAATTGTATTCTCAAATAAATTTTTGTCGAAAAAGCATTTGTCAAAATTTTATTTTCTGTTAAAAATCCGGGCCCCTTCAAAAGTCCGGGCCCGGGGGAAACACTCCGGTCCCCCCACCCTCTCGGCGGCCCTGGTTAGAGGTAATCACTCAGCCGCCTTAGAACTGCTGGCGGCCCTACAAATGTAAATAATGACACGACTACCGAAGGGATATAAAAAAGATTGCAGTCATTCTTTAAATAAATACCATCCAATCAGCTATAAACAATTAGGAAAATTGGTTATTTTTGCAATCAGCTTCTCGATATGTTCAATGACCGCTGGTATGAAACGCACTTCATAAAAAAATAGTTTTATTACCTTTATAAATGATAGTTAAGCTCAAAGGACTGCAGTCAATCATTTATTGTTCTAAACATTTTTTTTATTTTCCCATCAACGCCAACGGAAGCAAAAGGCAAGCATAAAAAAGCTCATTTCCACATTCTATTTCATTTACAATCAAAAGACCGCGGCATGTTTATTGACTAGTACAGCCCTTAATCAACTAAGCACTAAACTTACCGATCGAGGATCAGGTTATGATTAGAAGGGACCAAACGACCATGCCTTTTCCTCTCGTGGACATTGTCGACTAACTCGTTGGTTGTAACTTCGTTCCTGCAAGTTTTCATTCATTTAAAATTGTACACATAGACTAGAGTCGTAAATTAGTAACTATCTATAATAACCACAATGACAGTGGCGTAGTAAGAAAATTTTTCGGGGGGGGATATGAATTTTTTTTTGTATATATATATGAAAAAATGTTCAAAAACATTCTGAGCAGGAAAAAAATGTTCAAAACCAACAACTCAGGGAACGGGTTTGGGTAGTCAAGGTAGGAAAGCTAGCTGTTGGTATAGAATTAATGCTCTTCCCCTACGAGGACAATCTGGGCGGCAAACTTCAGACTGTCTAATTTACTGAGCCCTTCAGTTCCCTTGTGCAATTCAGTACCACTTCTTCGTTGAGCTTCCGACTGGTTCGCGAACTACTCGGTCTAGTCCCCGACGATAGATCTAGCCTACTCCGACGAAAAGTTCCCTGGCGAGAGAAGTTCGAAAGCGAGCCAACCAGCCAGGCGATTCCGGTAGAGTAGGGCATCCGGTTTGCTGGAGCCCCGGCGCGGCTGGTGGTGGTGTATCGTCGCGATCTACGCGGTCTCGTTCCCGGCGGTGAATCTGACTGTACGCTGACGGAGAGGTCCCAGACGAAATAAGTTCTCCCGATACCGATTCTTCAGTACTACAACTTCTTGAGCCCTTTGGCTCCGTGACTGGTGCCATTTAGCACCGCAACTCCTTTAAGCCCTTTAGTTCTCTTCTTGGGCCATTTAGCACTACTTCCTTGATGATCCATTCAGCTCCTCGACTTGTTCGCGAACAACTAGGTCTAGTCCCCGACGATGGACCTGACCTACTCCGACAGAGAATTCCCCGGCGAGAGAAGTTCTCCCGAGATCGAGCTAATCAGCTAGGTGCCGAGGTCAGTTCGGCGATTCTGGTGAAGCAGGGTGTCCGGTGCACTGGTGCGCCGATGACCCGCGACTAGTGGTGTTTCGTCGCTGTCTACTCAGTCTAGTCCCCAGCGGTGAATATAGCTTACGCTAACGGAGAGTTCCCTGGCGAAAAAAGTTCTCCCAATATCGATTCTTCTTTGGCTTTCGCTATTTTTCTATCGGAACAACCGGTGGGGTGCCGTGGTCGGTCTGACGAATCCACATGGAGCTTTCGTCCGGTTCGCTGGCGTTTCGACGACTCATACTCGCTGCTCTGTTGCAGTCTACTCGACTAGTCATCGGCGGTGAATCTAGCTTATTCCTGCGGAGAGTTCCCTGGCGGTGATTGCTCTCCCGAAACCGTTGTTCGATGCTCATTACGTTGTAAGACGGTCATGATCTACATCAGCGGTTCTCAACCTTTTTCGTACCACGGACTCCTTAGATATCACACTGGGTTGCTGTGGACCCCCATAGATAAACATCAATTTTGTATGCTATCAATATGTTATTTTCAATTTGTTAGGAAACATGGCTTTAAATTTCAATATGCATTCGGAAAATATATTTTTCTTCGCGGACTCCCAGAAATGACTCCGCGGCCCCCTAGGGGTCCGCGGACCCCAGGTTGAGAATCACTGATCTACATCATATCTCTGTTTACTGTGTTCCACGTCTTTAAGTCGCTTGTTATTCTGTAGGCTACATTATCCGGGTTGATGTCCGGTCCTCCCGTTTTAAGTAGCTCCCTGCACCTCACTTCAAACCTCGGACATTCAAAGACTCTCCTCGGACATTCAAAGACTTCAAACCTCGGACGTTTAAAGACGCTCCGGTGTCTCCTCGACGATCTCACACTCCAAGCACAGTGTTGACGTTGCGTATCCACACCGATGAAGATACTCCTTAAGCAGCCGTGGCTCGGTAGGAGCTGTTTCAGGGGGAAGGTCATCTCTCCGTACTTTCTATTGACGCACGCCGACAGGTTTGGATGAGCCGGTAGGTCAATTTTCCTTTCTCCGTATTGTCACATTCCTGCTGCCACGTCACCATCGAATCGATTCTCATCATCTTCCTCACGTTTCTGGCGTTTCATTGTTTGTAGCACTTGATATCCTCCGTCAGGGTAATGTAGATGGGGATCATCTCGGCGACAAAGCATACTGCCTCCGGTACACAATCGCAACTCGTACGACCAGCAGTCGAAGCGTCCTGTTCAGCTTTTCGCGGTTTCATTGTCTCCGTCACCGACACCTCCATTTCTTCAAGTGTCTCACCGTTAGTGACACATCGTCCACGAAACCAACGATTTTCACTTTCCTGGGAAGCCGCAGTGTTAAGACCCCATCGTACATCTCATTCCAAAGTGTTGGACAGAGAATGGAGCCCTG
Organism: Topomyia yanbarensis; assembly: GCF_030247195.1. Lineage (NCBI taxonomy): Eukaryota > Metazoa > Arthropoda > Insecta > Diptera > Culicidae > Topomyia > Topomyia yanbarensis. The sequence goes on along the minus strand of NC_080671.1, from coordinate 427,531,078 downwards.
AGGAACGCCCGCTGTGACTCGCATTGCCTATTGCCCGTTTGTTCGTCTGGTACATCAGTGCTCTACTATGGAAGTAGCTCTTCAGGATCTTGCTCATTCTTTTATGCCACGCTGCGGCATTGGTCTATTCGAGGTTGCATGGCTCGGTGGCTTCCCACACTTTGGCAGAAACATCAGTTTCTGCACCTTCCTCATTTCGGGGATTACCATCATCTAAAGACTTCAGCAGTAGCATCCTGAACATATCCGGATACGCCAGGATCGCAGCTTTCAGCGCCACGGCTCGTATTCCATCCGGACCGGGGGTTTTCTTTGATTTTAGTCACATCGACGCTTCTTTGAGCTCGTCGTTAGTCACTTACCACTCGGCTGTGTTACCTCCTTCTTCTTCGTCGTACGGTGTCGGTGACCAGGTAGTTGAATCGTGATTCGGGAAGAGTCTTCATCATGACGACTCAGTACGCGTCCCCCAGGGATTGGCGTTTATTTCTCAGCACAGCTACTTATGGCAATTGGCTTGCTAAGCTTGATTTCCCATTTTAAAGAGTCCCTACCTTCTCGAAACGTCGCTTGTGCACCTCTCTCACTCTCCGATCTTACGCTCTGAGCCCGTTTTCTGGATCTAAGACAAGCAGCGTGTAGCGTACTGAGCTACTCATTTAACCCGTAATCTGCACGCCGTCTACTGCATGGCCCTAGTTTTCGTGACATTGTAACGTCACAAGCCGTCCCAATCCTTCTTGCGCATCAACGTACTTGATTCCGTTGTTCGCCGAAGTAACTCAACAAAGAGGTTTTCGTTAAAGGCCTTCGTCTTCCACTTTAGCTTGCGGCCCGTCCTTCTTCGTGCTGCAGAATCGCCTGGTGGTCTCTATGGGGATACTTCTCTCACACTCTCCAGTCCATGTTCGCCGTCAGTCAAGGACTACAGAATGTGGTGAAATTTCTCTCGGTACCGATATCCGTTTCGTGAACCAATAAGCTCCCAGCTCCTCGCTTCGCCGCGATCTACTTGTTATAGTCCTCGGCGGTTGAGCTAGCCTCCACAACGTGCCGTCAGGTAGGTGACGAGTCTGCAGCCAATTTTAATTACAAGGAAATATTTTCACAAGATAACTTTTGCAAATGAAACTTTCATTTCATTTAAAATTTTAGGCATATTTTTGTTTAACATATTGATTTTTTTAAAAATTCATCAAAATATTTCGGGGGGGTATCGTCTCCAAACCCCCCCCCCCCCCCCGCTACTACGCCACTGCACAATGACAATCATAAAAACTGGCAGCCCGGATGATCGCATATACACTTAAGTTCCATTATCTACTAGTAGGTAAATTAAATATACCGTTTTTATTCCTCTACCGTTAAGCAACAACCGTAAAATGAGCCGGAATGCTGGTTGGTTCTAGTTAGTACAATCATGACTCGATGGTTGGCCACTTTTTACCTGGACCGCATTTTAGTTTCGACCATTGTCCAACTAAAAAGTATCCGAAAACCAAAATCTCATGTCAAATTCACTTTGACAAGCAAACTGACAACAGTTAGAGATGTGATCATACGCATTGTAACGACTAACATCCCCTTGTACCAGTATTTGACATTTGTCAGTTGTTCCAACCAGCGAATCGAATTCCTTAGTTGGACAGAGACTGAGGCCCAACCAGCGAATCACGACTGTACTCCGGCTCCAGTGACACAACCGATTCTAGAACCAGCGAAAATTCCGGCTCATTTCCGGCTGAACTTACTGGAATGGAGTGGGAGTAAATAATTTACCCAAATGGGATCAAGTGCAATTGGTTCTAGCGAGGTAAGATTGAGTAAACTTTAATAGAGCACTGGGTAAAATTGAGCCCCTTCTCTTTTGTTTTTCATTGAAGAATGCACGTAATTCATTCCTCCTTTCCCCCTCATCGGACACTTTTTGACAGCTCGTTTAACTGCAGTAAACTAACCTCCGCAAGTCTGTGTAGTAAAGTGTCTGCAATTTTTACAGTCGTTAGCCACACCGCGGTACAAACAAAAACCCCTTCGCCGGACAGGCCATTAGAAGGGTTTAACCTATAACCAAACGCAGCGGTGACGATCAAGACACGCAGATAAAGAAAAGTGTGAAAAGGAAGTCCAAGCAAAATAAAACAAACCGTCACGTCTGGCCACGCTGGCTAATGGCTGCATCGTGCTGGATCCTTTGACACGCAGATGAAGGTGATAAAGGCCGAGCATCGTTAAACTTTGTCACCCCATGCTGCTAGGAGCGGGGTTCATGGACCCAATCCGTCCAATTAGATAACCGCCTTCAACCATGACCTATTCTCGTGGGAATGTTCGAACGGTTCAAGTTCACAGATGCTTCTTCCATATATTTTAACACAAAAAAATACTCCGCCGGAACTTATACCGCCGATGACACCGATCTTGCATGCGAGATATGACGGTAGCTTCGTGTTGTCGCCGCCGGTTTGCTTTTTGGGAACTCTGGGCGGTGCAAAAGCAAGGCACACTCCAACGAAGAAATCGAACAAAATGGAACAAGTCGCCCAGATCTGCACAAGTTGGCCATTATTACCGCTTGCTTTGTTCGTTATATAATAATGGGTCGTGAGGCGCATCGCGAAAGTAAACCACGATGACGACGATGAGCCAAAGGAACAAAACGGCACTAATGACCTAAAAAACTAGTTTTGTTTTTAATACCATACCGGCGTTATTATTATGCCTTCATTCGTTTGTTTTTGTTGGAGATATTTTCGCTACTGATCTGTTCATATGTTTGAACCTTCGTGTACTTTTAGAACTGGGATTGTGCTCTTTTTGCTGACCTATCATCTGACTGCTTCTATGCAATGCCTAACTAAAAGGAACTCGCTAAGTATGTTTGCATGTCAATGTTGATTTCGAACGGAACGTTGAAATGATATGGATGGTAAAAATTGAGCAAATAAAGGCTCAAAGGATGTATAAGGAATGAATTAATGTTTAACGAAATCAGAAATGTACTCAAATAATATTCTAATGAATCTTACAGAACGTTCAGTCTGGAATACCTTCTCGCTACGTCCCGACATAATCGCGTCTTGAAGACTTTATGAATTCTGATTTTTGTATTTCGACTTTGACTCATCAGTAGCTAACACACCGTCTTGACCGTCGTCAGTGTCTACCGTTCGTTTAAACCGTACACACTTAATTTTTTCTTCCGAATCTCAGCATTTTTGCATCTTTTGCCTAACTCTCAACAGCTGACAATTTTTTGCTGAGATATCAGTAGAATTGACGTTTAATAACTGAGACTCGGATAATATTTCGCTGAAAATTAGTAAACAAGAGTCACTTCACTGAGATATCAGTTTCCAAATTTACTGACTACGCGGCTGTTGGGGAATTACCGAACTGGATTGAGTTTGTACACACATGTCACATTTTCGGATTTAGTGTCTAGCTGATGGCCAGGTCGGGCTGTCAGATACTGGTGAGATGAAGTCGAAAATCAAAATACCGATTTAAGTTGGGCCTTCATGCTTCGATTGTGTTTGATAAAGTTTGCTCCTTTTTGAGAAATAACATTAATAAAATCGTACAATATTTTTTAAGTTTATCAAAACAAACCACTTCAAAAATCGCTTTACCGGAGACAAAGTTAACACAGTTTTGAACAGGGGTTTCGGAAATCTAGGGTATTAAAGAAGGCAAATATATTGCATCGGATACTTTTCATTAACAACTTTTTAAAGAGCTACGTGAAGAGTTGAAAACAACGACACCACACTTGAGATCATAAAATCAAGGTTAACCGGTCTATTCAACACTGATATTCACTTTCATTTGAAAGATAAAAACGAAGATATGAGGCCTACTTCAACTTCAACAGAGATCCGCAGCTACACGGTTTCAATACTCGACACTCGACAGGAAACAGGAGGGGAAAACTCGAAATACTTAAATAAGCCATCGTTTCGCGGCGGAAAAGCAACAACCGAAATGACAACTTTGTAGACATGCTCTTATAGAGAGCGAAAACAGCGTAGTATATTTGCATGTATAGCAGCAGCCCCCTTGCTTGTGATGTCGACGACGCCAGTCAGCATCGCTGATGTTGACTTCATTTACCACAGCAGGCCGGGGCAAAAGCAAAACTTAATAGAGCATGTTAATTTCACTATTTTTTCAAGTGCTCGAGTGTTTTCTTCTTCTTCTTTTCATCCAGTGTATTTGTGTTTATTAAAACCAGAACACTTGTTTTAATGCGGCCCATTGACTTTTTCTTCTTCCTGGCATTTTATTGGTTTACCGAAAAGAAAACTTAAGTTGTAAATATCCAGTTCGCCTACAGCGAGAGCTTTGCTCGATGGCACTAGTCGAGCGAGCATTGCGCTTCATTGACCGATTGAAAAAAGTGATAGGTGCGTGCTCACACGAGAAAAATGTCAATAATCTTCCAATATCGAATTTGCAAGCACTACTTGCTCCGAATTTAGAATTTAGCCGCACAAAATTTGTCATTACCTGAAGAACGAATAACATATTAAAACGTTAAGTATGTCATTTGAAGGTTTTTTTTTGTATAAACTATATAAAAAAAATCCAGGAAGCATAACCTTAGCTTTTCGGGTGAATTTTCGAACTATTTGCAGAATACTTTCCATCATTTCTTGAACAGTCGGCTACCCTTCTTCAACACTGTTAAAAATCGGATCATATTAGTTCAGTTTATTGAATTGATTGAGTAGCACATTCCATTGTGAAGTTGTTGATTAACTGGCACTCTAGTAACGAAATCCTTGCTTTTCTTTCTAAAACTGAGGATACCTTGCCAAATCAGCAACTTGTGAGCAGTTTCTCCAGCTTTGCTAGATTATGCGCTAGTCCCAACGCAGCGATAAGTACCATAACGGGTTGGAATAAAACGAACCAAGCTCTTCCTGGCTGATACGGTGCAGATAGGGGAAACCGGGTGGAGTTAAAACGTAAAACCAACCTAATCCACCTAGCAGTGAGATGAAACATTTCTTACACATGCAGAACTCTTTTATTAGTTTGCAGTTTCTGGCCCTGCACAAATAAAACCTCAAATAAACTGAATAGAATATAGAAAATCAATTAAACGAACCAAATAAAAAAATAAAGCAAAAAATTCAAAACAAAATGTTTTCAAATTCATAAAATGAGTACAATGATTTGTATAAATCAAATTAATAAAATACATAAATCAAATTGGATTAGCTCATTAAATGAAAAATTAGACATTATTTAAAAATAGTTATAAATTTAATTAAGTAAATTAAATTGACTCAAACTAACAAATTGAATAAAATAAATAAGTGGAATGACTGATTATGAAATATTAAAATTAAAGAAATGAACAAAATGAATCAAACGAATCAATTAAATCAAATGAATCCTATGAAACAAATCAAATGGATAGAACGAATTTAATGAATCCAGTGAAAATAATGAATCAAATGAATGAAATGAATAAAATAATTGGAATGAATGAAAAGAATAAAAATAATAAAAGAGTAAATGAATTGAATAAAATGAAGAAAAAAACAAACGAATCAAATAACCGAAACGAATAGAATTGATTAAATGAATAAAAAGAAGAAGAAAATGAATTGATTAAAATGAAAAATAAGGCGATGTTAAAAAGTTATAAATAAATTGAAAAAAATAAATTATGTCAAATAAATAATTTGGATGAAATAAATAAATCTGAAAAATAGTCAAATTATTAAAATGAAGAAACTAAAAACATGAATGAACTGAAAAAAGCAAAGAGAATGCATAGAAGGAAAACAATGAATAAAATAAGTTAAATGAATGATATGAATAAAATGCACAAAAAAAAAATAAACTGATCAGAGTGAATCCAAAGAATGTAATGAATAAAATAGATTAAATGAACCCAAATAAACAAAATGAATAAAAATAATGCTGAATGAAATAAATAATTAAAATGCAAAAATCACACACTTAAAACTAGTCAAATATTAATAATGAATAAAATAAACAAGACGAATAAATCCATGAAATGAAGAAACTGAAAAATTGACTATTTAAAATGAAATTAAAAACCATTTTTGAATAAAGTAAATGAATAAACCGGATTGCACGAATTTGAGAACTATTTTATCAGAAAGTTATAAATTGTTTTTGATAATCCCATCATCTGAAAAATGGCAATATGCAATCAACTTTCTAAAGTTTTCATTCTTTTTTGTTTTAACCTTTTTGTTTTCGTTGTTCTTTTCTTGGCGGCGTCGTTTACGATTATCTGGTATTTCTACTTTATTAATGAACCTTAATTAGTTATCAGGAACCTGGAACGTTCAATTTGTTTTGGAATTCAAAGTTGTCATTTTGGTTACATATTCCCAAAAAAAAAAGATTTTTCTGCAGAATACGTAAATATCCGCAATTGGAAATAGCAAAGTAAGACAAGGTCACATATGCTTTCAAACCTCTTAAACTGAGAGCGACAGGAAAAGAATGCAATTCGTGAACGAGACAGGTAGAATTTTCAAAATTTTCATTTATATTGATGTAAATAGTGTGAAGTTTCTAGGCTATGTCGATAGCACAAAAGCCGTGCATTCAGTAGATAATAATGTACTCTCTTTGAAGTCATCCTTATAGCGTGTATATTGTTTCGTTCGGAATTCTCGTTCAGGAAATATGGATAAATGAATCCTATACAAACCAATACTACGAAAAATAAATAGTTCTAATTTTCAATGTTCATTTGTTGTTACACAGTAATGTGTATGACTCTCTAATAATTGTGACTGAAACATCAATTGATTTACTTAGTATAGAGCAAAAATGGACAATGATAAGTTAGAAGAAACATTATACTTGTATCCCCCATCGAGAATGGGGTCTTTAGGAGACTTATTTTCCCGGATCTAATTCGTGAATATTTTTGGGCTTTGATCCGTTATTCTTCATAATAGTTCATACCAATGCAATGAATATATATTTTCAATAATAGCATTACAAAAAAGATATTCTTACTTTTCACATGACATATTTTAGCATATGATTCATTCAAAATTCAATTCAGGAACGAAAAGATTACATGAGGCATGTGGAATGTCTCTTATTAAAATTTTCATCTTCAAACATCTATATTAGCCAGTTAAATTAAATATTTTTCTAGAGAACCATGAATTTCCTTAATTATAGTGTATATAAAAGCTCTGAATAGAACTGAATTAAATTGGAGTTGATGTAGTTTACGAATTTTGGTCGCCTACCAACTCATAATTCAACATTTCGGAGGGATACACCTTTCATCTTGAGGGTATGAACATTTGTAAATAGTTATAGTTTTCTCATAATAATTTTCTCAGGACTATAAGGTAATTTACTTACCAAGTAGGATGTAAAATTAAGCTTTTTTCATACACTAAAATGCACAAATCTATGTACAGAGTAACGGCAGACAAAAAATAGTATTGTCTTCTCAAACCTCCACAATTACATCGCACGCATGATTGGGCATTAATAAATGTTTCAGATTATCAGAAGATCTTATCACACAACTTAGAAATGGATTGAGAAACAGCAAGAAATATGTGATTCGTGACAGTTACCAGGAACACGAATAAAGGGAGAGAGTGAGAGAATGAGTGAGAGTGAGAAAGGGAGAGAAGGCGCATGAGAAATGGAAAATGATGTTTAGTGCCGTGACCTTATATTTAAAGGTATATTATGCGATATATTGATTCCTTACATCCTTATTATAAATAATGTAAGTAGTAATTTTTACGCCAGGACCAATATAAACAACATAAATCTTGCAAAAGAGCTCAAATTTCGCTAGAGCTTTGGGATTCAAAAATACGATTGCTTTCGGTGATGCCGCGAGTATAATTATATGAGAAATCTTTTATTTCACTACTAGGTGAATTACTTGATGTTTTATGTATTAATATACCATCAACATTTACCTCACGATTGAATGCAATGGCTAATCCAAGGGATAATTACATGAGCTCTAGAAAAATTTCACTATGAACGCATTATTTTGTTTTATAAATGAACTTACATATTTTTGAGACAACTTACAATTTTTGAGAAGTAGTTCATTTATTATAAAGGTAATTCACAATTTTTTTCAATATCGAATTCCTTGAATCAAGTAGATGTGTTTTCATACCCCGATATTCAAAATCGGTTTAGCTTTGCCCCTAAAATATCAGTAAAGCAATACTCTGTATGAAAAGGTCTCCTTTTTAATTAGTGAAAATTAGTAAGGGAGGAATAAAAATACAAAATGTTTAATATCTCCGCCGCTCGTGAACGGATTTTGACAATCTATAGCTTGTTAGAAAGGTATTATCATAAGCTTTTCAATTCTATCTAGTTTGTGTGATGTTATTGCTTTGTTCGAAAGTTATTTGCTTAAAACCCGTCTTCTTTTGACAAGATCACCCATATCTCAGAAAGTAAACGACATATCGAAAAACAAAAATAATAGTGTCAAATAGTAACATTAGGCCTTTTATTTGAAACTAGTTTCGTTAAGATCGGTTCATCCATTACTGAAATAATTACATGACATTTTGTACATACATACATACACACACATACAGACATTGTCTCAATTTGTTGAGCTGAATCGATTGGTATATGAGACTCGGCCCTCCGGGCCTCGGAAAAAGTTTTCAAAGTTTGAGCGAATCCTATACATTTCTTTTGTAAGAAATGCAAAAAATAAAAGTGTTTCAATAGAACTACGAATGATTCATCGTATGTACGAAAAATTCGTGTATTTTATGAAAATTTTGTGTACGAATCTAATTCGTAGCGATTTACGAATATATTCTATCAGTGTAAACATCTTCAGCCACTGCAGATGTCTACAGATCTTCTTTTCTTCGGCACTTGTGTTCAATGGGGAGGTATACAGCATGATGTACTCACTGGAAGTTGCGGCCTTCATTAAGAAAGATTATCCCGAAGGACGATGTAGTGCTCTGACAAGATCTGGCCTGGAAACATTACGCAAAGTGATCGTTGGAGAAAATGAAGTGTTTGAAGATCCCAGTCGCCCCCAAGAACGCCAACCCCCATAACGTCCCCCAGCTACGCCCAATTGAAAATTTCTGGGCGAATCTGAAGCGGAGAATCTATTCGAACCATCTCGTATCGCAAACCATAAAGAAACTAATCAATAAAGCGATCAGAGAGGTGGCAGCTTGCGCTTCCGACACGGCCGGCTTCGACTTCCGCTTCCTCATGACGATATCCCTATTGGCGAAAAACTGGTTGACCGTATGGCCGGTTGCACCGACCTCCCGGTTCATGGCGCGGGGAGGATTTCATTACCTAATCTCTCGTCTTCGCGCTTCTGCGCTTGCTGCACTTTTCGGTCGCGCAAAACTGTCTGACGGCTGGAACCCGGCTTACGCTCGATGCTCCCACCTTTCTCCAGAAGCGCCAGGAGCTTGCATTTGGGCACTCGACTGTATCCGGCAAACACGAAGTGCTTCGAGATGGAGTAAGCGGTAATTACAAACCATCGAGCGTAGTTGCTTCACTGCTGTCGCCATGGCTGCTGTGAGCGAACCGAAGCCAGTTATCGAAATTCTTCTGTATATAGCCTACTTATATTTATTGAAGATTCACCGCTGGACCCACCAGCTGGTGGCAGTATAATTAAATTTCCAGGAGAGTCCAGTCTCGAAAACATCGAGTGCCTTGCAGATCGCAAGCTCTAGAATCTCGTTTGCTCTAATATCATCTGCAGACTCGAGTTGCACTTCAAAATACTGGAGTGACGTTGCGCATCACGAAACGAAAGGTTTATTGTTTACACACTTGTATCGAAAAGTCGTTTCGACTTGGTTGCATAATGTTGTGACCGCTGCGTCACGCAACACACGGTTCCTAAACTGTTCTTCTTTCGTGTGGACGTTGAGCTGTACGACCGCTGTAGACTCTCCATCTTGTCTACCGTACACAGCTAAAAAAAATTCATGTGAAATTATGCTAAATATACTGCACATAAAGGGAACGCGACTAATAGTGTAAAATTATGCGAGTGATTAATTTTACATTGGCCACAAATCGTACTATAAATAACTTGCGTATGTATTGGTGACGATACCGACATCAAAAAACATCCGTTAAATAATACTACCAAGACTTGAACCGACAACCATTGACTCACCAGAGACAACCCCTTATGGACTAGGCTAAAGCGACACATAACAACGTGACTGCAAAGTGGCGTACATAACCTTCGCTTGAGCGTGAACGATCCGAGAGCATTGAGTTGCGGCCCGTGCAGGTATGTGTATGACGCAGTTAGTTTTTCGCTCTGCTCAACACCGTTTCGTATAAAATCGTATAAAAATAAAATATTTTACCTGAACGTTGAATAAATAGCGCGCAAGTCTCGAGCAGAATAATGTAAATTTCCATAGGAACATACAGATTTGCACGATTCTCAGGGGTCATTTTATGTGCATGATATATGGCGTAAATTTATTCGTGAAACATAATTACACGAATAGTTTTTCTGCGATATCATGAAATACGCTTAAGTTAATTTTCATATTTTTTTGCTGTGTACACGCACCAACCCTGTTGTGTCTTCGAGGTCCGCTGTTCGTTTCTTCTCCCTTCACGCACTATCAAACTCTTAACAGTTGTGCATATTCGCAGGTGGGGATACTGTTGAGATCCTTTCTTATTTATTATTGTGTTACTTATTTATTAGGGCTTTAACTCCGAGGGTCGTTTGCCTTTTTGAACATAATATCCATTATTCATATTCTACAAAATCCATTAAATAAATAATTGAATATTATTTCTGTTGGCTATCCTGGGCGCACTGCTTTCAGCTCTTTGCGCTCATCTTTTTCCTTAGTGGTGGTAAATGGTTAGGTTTACACTCCGCCGCTTACTGATCATTACGTCTTCCAGCTCGTGCTTTCGTCTGTTTCGTCGTCGTTAGAGCTTTGATGTTCGTTGTTAGATGTTTGGGGCTTTCTGTGTCTGATTATAGGCACGTGGGGCAGGACTGTAACCATACCTAGGGTATGTGCATAGGATTCTTTGTATGTAACAAACATCATGAGATGATCTGCTCTCAAAAGTCGAGGTATCGGTTAGTTAAGTCGCGATCGCGCCATCCGAATACCATTGAGAATGCCAGGGAAACAGTATCTCCAAATGTCGTTTGCGAAGGATTTCACATCTTCAGACTTCGACATGGATCTTTTGATATAATCCGTGGTAGTACGTGTGGGTGAATTTCCGGCAGATCAAGTCCCATATATACGGGGATCTTGGTTTTGATGTTTTCATATCGACGTCGTTTTGCATGTTGCTCTTCGCTACGAAACTTTCTACCTTGGCTAAGGAGTTGAATGATATTAGTACAACTTATTTAGTATAATGTATTTATTTTGTAAGCACAACTTCCATTTTCATCTTGATGAACTGTTCCACCTCGCGCACTGTAGGTCTAAAACGGGTTTGCGAAAAGTGAATCGCGATTGTGTTCTCCCGCAGTGGGCGAAAACTATTTTGTAATTCATTCTTTTCATTCGCAGTTAGGGTCAACGGGACTTCGCTGTTCAACAGTAAACGCTATCGCGAACCGGTCCCTAATAAATATACGAACTTTAACCCGTATAGTGCAACAATTCCACATATTATTTCGATGATACCCTGAACAGGTCGTTAGACGATGTGTATTAGGTATTTTTTTGTTAACGTGCTGTTCACAAGCGATGTGTTTTTTGACTTCTGATCTGTACGAGATAAGGAAGCAGGCTGATGCTGATTTCGTTTTTAGATCAGAGCTGCTCAGTTCTTTAGAGACCGTAAATATGTTTGTTCAATGATTCATTATCAGACATTTTTGTTGTTAACTATTTAGTTTTGACAATTTTTCTATAAAAGTTCGTTAAAAATCAGTTCTAGGCCATTTTGTTTTCTTTGGAGACTCTAAGTGACGAAGGATTCATGAGGTTCCACAATCGAGTCGGGGGTTTAGAGTGCCCATGATCTTTCAAGCATACTATTCAGCTAAACCCAACTATTTTTGTCATAAAAATGACGTAATTGGCACCCAACCGCTGTTAGGCCTTGTAAATATTTTTTTTTAAATAGCATTTTCGAAAACTTTGGTGAAGATATTAAATCTTTGTTGTTAAATTTGTTTGATGAGTTATATTTTTTATAATTACTTCTAAGAAGATTGACCGCCAAAATTATTTTATTAGATGAGATCCAGCTTTTTGTTGCAATATTCTTCAAAGACATCCAAAGTTGACAGTTTCGGAATGCTGTGATCGTGACCGTAAAAAATGTTTTCGAGCATAAATTTTACATTTCTTAACTATTAAAGGTCACAACTCCAGAACTCATATGGCTAAGTTTATCACACCGTTCAATTCAACACTCAAATATACACAATTAATAGTCACTACCCAAGTAACCAATAAGCCTTTTAACGTAGCCTAATATCTGCTTTAGATCTACATATAAGGCAGTCTTGAAGAGCCGTGAAGCCCTTAATACTGATATAATGATGGTATTATGCCCGAAAAGGCGATATATAGTGCTATTACTGTAAAGAGATTGACAGCTCGTTTCTGCAGTACTAAAACCATTTCTTATGTCTCCTTTCCGTATGGTGAGCAAAAAGGAAAACTTTAAAAAAACGTTCTGTTTAAATCCGTAATTGACCCTCTCTTCTAATGCATTGTAATGAATATCCTTAATGGGTTTTTTGTTCTCACATGATATTAATGTTTTACGGAAATTACCTTAGTAAGTCTCGAACTGAGGTACCTTGCCTCGTCCTTCACGGTAAGTGAGCTAGGTTTGCTGCCTCTGCAGTGCATTTGTGCATTATTAATGCTAATACAGAGCTTTATTGCATTGTTAATGCTGTAATAGAGTTTCTATGCAACATTAGTGCAAATGTATAGCCCATATAGTGCAATGTCTTTATGCTTATAATTACTTGGGTAACTTGAAGTATTTTGAATTTTTTATTATTTCCAATCCAATGTCCATTAAAAACTGATCGTAACCTGCTAAAGACAAACGGACGTTTTTCATCATTTTCCTTCTACTTTGAAAAATATTATTGTCGTTGTTATTCACACTGAGTTTTGTCTCAACTGTACGCAAATATATTTTTATCAAATATTGAATTGTATGCAATTTTTCGGTAAGCAGATTATGTTTATTAATATCAAACTGCTCTTCCCATACGAAGCATTGTCGCTAATCAATATTTCGGAGCATTTCTTCAAAAAAAGCTCATGATAATTTGACAACTATGGGACCGCAGCTAAGAGATCAGTTACAAGATCCAATTCCCACAAGTTTCCAAACGTCACCATGATGCTTAAAACAATACGTTCTCAATGTAGTGATCAGGCAATATACTTCCAAAATTCATATTGTGCAATGTTTAATTGAAATAGCATCAATTAATTTGGTTTTTCTTCAATCCAACTAATTTTATTTTAGGAGAGGGGGGGTTAACCCTCAAACCACCCACACGCCACTGAGCGAACTCATTCAGCAATAATATCAGTCCATGAAACGTTCACGGCTGATTTTGCATGTACTGATAGATGTCACCAAATTAAACTTAATGGAACGACATATTCGCCATGATTCGATGCAAAAAGAAGTGACAAAAACAACACCCTGAACATGTTTCACTTCGTTTATTTGACACAGCTCTTAATGAAGCTGCAAGTCTTTGATATATTTACAGCATGTAAACAAATAGTAATGAATGGCTTGCGTCCAAAAGTGGGTACCCACAATTCACATGTCCTGTCCTTATTTTTCGTTTTGGAGTTATGGTGCCTTTGGCAAAGTTGTTGTGTGACATCTAACGCTTTATTTGATCATTTCATATTAGTTCGGAATTCAGACGCTAGGGTAGCGCTGTTATCAACTGTTTAATGGAACGCGATAGAAATATGGTGTCTACGACAAAGTTGTACGTCAGGTAATTATAAGTATATCTTGTGAAAATACCAACTTTGTAGGTCCTACAAGTCTTTAAATATGGCGCATTTTGAAAAAATAATCTGTAAGTAAATGTTTTAACTAAAACCTTCTCTATCTCGGAACAAACACGACCTACAAAGTTTGCATCTTCAAAAGTGCTGTTTAAATGATAAAACCCACAACTTTCCCGAAGACACCACATTTCTATCTAGCTTCATTGAAAGTTGATAACAGCACTGTCCTAGTGACTGAATTCCGAACTAGTATGCTTTAACCAAATAAAGCGCTAAGTACAATACAGTAACTTTTCCGAAGACACCATAACTCTATAACGAAAGATAATAATTTATTCCGCGTTTATTAACTTCAATGTACCGTTTTTCTCTTAATCCCTTATTATTCGGTCAACTTTCAATATAGAAACATGACACTTTCACTGGAATTTTCAAAAAAATGCGCTCAATAATATACATTTGTGCAAGAAATATATATTAGATAGAAAATAGCGATACATAGCAAGTGTGTTAGCGACCTTCACCTTCAAGAACGACTGCTTGGGCCGAAACATCAACGTACAATGCAATCCAACTAAAAACAATATTATATCGAGTTCACCGATATGTAAGCTACAACATAAAATTCACTGATTGCGAACCGATGGACTACTTGTCTTAAAATCTCGGAATACGAACGAGAAAACTCGAATTTGCATAAGACTCAATGTCGAGTTAGCCCCTTTTGGACGCCAGCCATTCATATGAAGATTCGACACGATTTGATGCAAAAAGAAGTGACGAAAACAACTCCCTGAACTCGCTTCGTTTCAAACTTCGAAATCCTGTTTACTCAATTATGAATAAGATATACTTTTTTAAATTCGTTTAGTGACACGGCTCATAGCGGTAGCTCAACGGAGCCATGGGTCTTTGATATACAAGTCGGACTTGATTATCCGGGGATTTCAAAAAAATCTCACCCCGGATAACTGAGTCAAACTTTTTTTATGGGATTATTTTATGAATTTAAGCTTCATTCGCGAAGAAATTATAAATAAAATTATCAGGGTAAGTTTTCCTATTATGGTAAATGTAAATCTACCTATTTTGGCCCTAGTCGATTTTTCAGAATTTCAAGGTGTGATTTGTATGGTATTTGTATTTATCTATCTCTCTTTATACATATAAGTCAATGTTTGTATTATATAATTTATGGATTCCCAAACGGCTGAACCGATTGCCGTTAAAATTTATCCATAGTAGGCATTTGTTATGGAGCGTGCTTGTGTGCTATTGGTTAGGGATTCTCTGCCCGTCAGATGGTGCTTCGAAACAAATTGTGTTTTCCTCATAATTCGTTGAAAGTCGCAGCAACGCGCGATGGGTATTAGCTAGTTATTTCTATTGGTAACCAGTTAACGTTGTTTATAGCTATTTGTGCAAAAAATCAAAAAAATCAATTGTGCAAAGACCCGGGGCTTCGATTTTTCGGGGTAAATGATTCGATTACTGGAATACTAGAAAACATAAAGTAAGTAAGTAAGCTGGAGGTCGTCTGTTTCTTGACTCCAGTTTAATTTAGGTGGTGGTGTCACATATCACAGCTAACGTTTCTTTTAAATCTCATTCTAAGTAGTTGACCAATGTCGTACCGGATTGTCAGGTGATCACTACACACGTAGTCTTCGCAAATTCTCCCTATCATGTTAGTCATGAGCGAAGGACTACCAAAGGTTACGTAGATGATAAGTTCCCAGCCGCCTCAGCGAGAAGTCCCAGTAAAAGAAAAGGGCAGCTAGGCGGGTTGAACTAGATGCTGGCGATCGGTAGGCTATTGAATCTTTGTTCTAGGCTACCCTCTGTAACTTACCATTTACTGCAACTGTGGAGTACTGCTGGCGCCCTCATCACATAGCCCAACATCCATTTTTGCTTGAGCGACCCGAGACTTGAAATCGCCTCTAGTGACAGCCGGGTCTCTTATCTTGTTAACGCTTTCTTGACCTTTTTGCCTTTCTCATATAGAAAGGTTATGCAATCACTCTGAAAAACGTCAACCTAATCCCGGCCCGGAGGGCCGAGTGTCATATCCCATTCGACTCAGTTCGTCGAGATCGGAAAAAGTCTGTATGTGTGTGTGTACGTGTGTGTGTGTATGTATGTGCGTATGTGTCAAATAATGTCACTCATTTTTCTCAGAGATGGCTGGACCGATTTGCCCAAACCTAGTCTCAAATGAAAGGTGCAACCTTCCCATCGGCTGCTATTGAATTTTGGATCGATCGGAATTCTGGTTCCGGAATTACGGGTTTCAGAGTGCGGCCACACAGAAATTTCTCATAAAAACTATAGGAAAAATTAAAAATAGAATTTTTATTTTTGATGCTAAATGTATTCAAGGTGCATAAAACGTCGAGATTTGATGCAAACACGAAAAAAAATTTGACGAAGATTCACTTTTTTGGATTTTGCACATTTTTGCCTTTCTCATATAGAAAGGTTATGCAATCACTCTGAAAAATCGTCAACCTAATCCCTAATTTTTTTTTCGACTAGCATAAGGTTTCTGGATTTTAACAGGGGCGTAGTTGATGGTTTACGGAGAGGGGTTACACCCCCCCCTCTACTGTCCACTCCCCTCCTTTAAAAATCTCCTTAAATCACCCCTCAGACCACCACCTCATACCCCTCCCTTTCAACCCCATCATCTTTAAACCACCACTATATTACAAAGCATACCAATTTAAGCTGGGGAGTCGTTCGTTCATGGGACTTTCGCCCTCCTCACATGCCCATCCCCGCATGACAAAATGAGTTAGCAAGCAGATAACATTGATCTAATGCTGATTAGGCGAATGGAGTATGATATTTTTTTGTTTCAAGTGTTTCACCGTCGACACGTAGCTCACCAAGTTCGTGGCTGGCATGCCATTGTGTATAAGTGCAAAGTGTACTAAGAATGTAATGGACATTTCCACAATTATGTTGAACATAAAAAGCCTCCGTGCCATAGTTTCGAGAAATGAGAAAGGCACAATTGCACCGCTAGGTGGATTAAAACAGGTTTTTTTCCTTAGAACTGTTAGCGTCATGAACCACGAAAAACCTGGTTTAACAAAGATAGGTGCTCCTTTCGCAGTGCTAGAAGCTGCTTAATATTTACCTTTCGATCTAGTCCCATTGCTTGAAAGAGATAATTGAAGGCAGTTTAAACTAGAAAGATTCATCAGTTTTCAAGAATATTGCCAGGCAACGAACATATTCCCAAATTCCATTTTCACCATTAACAGAAATTATCCCTGGCAGCACTGCTTCAGCGAAACCCAATTAAATTATAACTGTTGGTGGTAGTTATGAGTCCCAGTTGTTAGCCTTACTTTTCGTTGTAAACATACATTGTCCAAACCAAAAGTTATAGTCGTTTAGAAACGAGGTTGTTTATCACCAACATATCATTGGAATTCTGAGCAGGAATCAATTGTTGAAGGAGATAATAGGAGAAGAGAAATTTTGTGACAAAGTCAACTGGAGCTCAGAGCAGAATATTCAACAGGATTTCATTGAAAATAGGAACATGATTCTATCAGCAACTTGAATAAATCTTAATCTTAGATCAGAATGCTGGAAAGTATCCAAACAGAATCGTGAGAAGCATATCATCATTATCCGAAGAGAGTGACTGAACAAAGTAGGTATAATGACATTTTATGTGTCAAAGGGGTCTGCAGTAGCCGATGTGTGTATTAGGATTAGCAAAATGTACTTTTAGTTTAAAACTAAAAAGTTTCATATTTGGCAACACTGCCGTTAAAAACTGCTATTTTTTATAAATTCCATGAAACAATCTTTCAAAAACCATCTCGCTAATAGGTTCTAGAGCAAACAGTACTAGAGATATATCAGAAGAAAAACCATTTCTTTAAACAATTGATTAAAATTAAGAGTATTCTCATGGACAGAGGGGCGGTTCACGCGACACAATAATAAAGGTTATTATATATTGGCTTTAGATGAACATTTTTTTCAAAACTGGTTCCAATTCGTGAAGGTCGATTCCAAGTTTTGGTTTTTTTGTCACTTTACGCGGAATAACCCATATATAAGCGATTTTTGAGGTGGGCCAAAATTTGAGAGGACCCTAGACCCCCCTTCCCATTCCACAATAAAATGTTCTATTGACTGCAATGATCCAATTAGCACTATAATCAGACATCTAGTTAAAATTTGAATTTTCAGAAACACCCGGATAATCGAATCATTTTTTCCTGGATAATCGAATCCCGGATAATCGAATCCCCGGATAATCGAGTGCGATCTGTAACTATGTGTTTGGGGGCGGGCATAGCGTAGTTGGTAAATCGATTACCTTATACGTAGCTCACTTCGGTTCGATTCCCTAACCCGCAGATATGAATAAAAATTATTCCATCGAGACTTTTTCTAACCCAAAAAAAGACGCGAGAGACCTCTATAATTGAAATAACAAAAATAATATATGTAAAAAATTTAAATGAACACAAACATTATTGGTTGTCCAATGGATCTCATGCGCATAACATTCTATTGCGCGCGGAGACTTCTTTTCGCAGTGGTAAAAACATTTGTCTGCATATAATGGGGGACATTTTCTTCTCTCTCTCTCGCCAAAGCCATCAGCCGTAAGTTTCGAATTGACTACTCAAGTAGGAGGGAATTGGTCTTTTGATTCAGAAAAAAGTTTCTTCAAGCATAATGTTTAACGAATTTCACTTCTCCGTATGGCAATATACATTTTGCAATTAGCTCATGAGGGGTACGCGGTGACACGTCATGTATTATACATACATTATTACCTCTCCATTGTCATGTTCCATATATGAGAAAAATTCAATTCTAACGCTGCTACTTTCAACCACATTTTCTATGTTGTTCTACAAAACGAATTATTCTGCTTGGGCCAATGTATTAAATGATATTAGTGCTGCGTTGCGAAAGTGATGATACAGAATATATTCGGTTCCGTAAGCCTAAGCTCGTTCGTATAGAACAAAATTTAAAGTGAACAACCGCAACGTTGGGTCGGAGCAGCGCTTTCTCGTCAACTTTACTCATGACGGCAAGAATAAGTACAGTATTTCCTTTGTTATCGAGACAATGCACACTCTATCAAGAGGCTGCTATAATTTCGTTCACTTTGCTCAATTGTAGGTCTAAAAATATAAAGCAGACATGCTTGGTCGGGAATGCGTGTCACCTAATAACAAAAAACATGGTGAACATTTTGTTTTAAAGAGGTAATAATTAGATAAGTTTTCACAGTGTGGTCGAACTTGTACAACTTGTAGTCACAAAAATAGAATTTCACAATTCACATGGATTGTGAAGAAATAGGTCAAGTTTCTTTCAGAAGATATACACCCAACAAAGCAATTATAAGTTTAGTAAAATTTTGTTAGCCAAACTTGTAAGTTGTAAATCCTGTAGGATTGTAGAACATTTAACCTTTAATGAATTTCAAACCTAATCGAACAATTGTTCATAGCATTCGCAAACATTCGTAAGTGCATAACTGAGAGGCACAGTTCTAGGTATTGAGTTACCCATCTGTGTACGATGTAAGATCCTGAACTACCGCATTCTATGTCTTCAGGCTTCGCAATATATATTTAACGTGGTAGCACATTTTTTTAATCTGTCACACTAAGCCCAAGGTGTTCGATATCATAAAAGTTGGTTTAAATTCATCCCATCAAAGCATGTTCTACAGATTATAATTCCATTTAATGAATACTAAACTAATCATTACTTTTTCTCCTCATTTCAGGTTCGTATGCCATCAAACCGATACCGGAAAGGTAACTAATTCTCCCCCTCTCCATACTAACCATCACCATAACAGAGCAACCACGATTTTCCCCGTCGTCGCTTTCGTTTACCCCGCAGAACAAGAAAGTGAACACCTTTTTCTGCACTCTTGAAAATCAACAGATAACATTTATTGCTTAATGAATACCGATCAGCGGCAAACCAAACCAGATTCCTGCCAGGCAACTCACAAACGGAGATAAAACGGAACATGCCACAATAATCTGAATCATCCGCGCCGGCCAGCCACGCCTGCCAGTTCCAGTTCGAAAACGCGCCAAGCTCGCCGCGCTCGGATGCCACTCCAGCGCCGCCAATTAGATCATTACGCGTACACTTAAATACCACCTTCGTTGCTACTGGACAGATACAGAAAGAGCAATAAACTTGTGCGTATCTGCAACTGTCAGAACCCGTTTACGGCACTGTCAATAATGTACAAATCATAATTGAAGTTACTGCAGTGATTCACCATCGAGAAACCTGATCAATCGATCTTTCGTGGACCAGCATCGCAGATTCCTGTTATGTTTCCCGCCTGCTGCGACCAGATCCAGTTTTTACTGGGATCAGTTAATGATATTAATTTTCAATTTATGTATCTCCATCTAATAATAACTCAACAGGAAATCATGTTCCAAGGTGCTGAAGTAGAGAAGTGTCCCAGCAAGTTACGGTTGCCGTTGCGCATAAATCATAACGAACTGGACGCGCCTGACGGTTATTATTGGATTATGCCGGCACGTGTTGAGAGCAAAATCCAGCTAGCTGCGGACATACCCGTTACATGGCATATCAAATCGAAAGTGACGGATTGTCTTTAACTCCACTCACTTTCATCGGCTGAGCTGAGCTTGGAATCGTTGACCGCGTCCAGTCCAGGTCGGATTAGATCTGTCAAAGTGTCTCCTACGGTGGTGCTTGTCTGTCGGTTTCAATCGAAAAGTCCAATTCCATAATTATTTTCCACGCATTACCACGCTTGCACCTGAGGGAAAAAAAGAAAATAAACAGCACCGAAGAGACTCTCTGAACATGACAACAGCCCACCACAGTGAGGAAAAATGGAAAGTGAAACGAATTATCGACAGATTATGTGAGGACGTGTCTCGTTGCAATCTGTGGCGTGGAGCATTATTATTATAATGAGAAGCCACCGACTGTCCTTACGTGATTGTCTTTGCTACAGCCAACCACCGGCCCCAGTCAACCATCCGTCGTTCCGGTGACTGAAGAAAGTGAGCTGCAGGGCGGCAGCATACCTAACTGTAGTCATCATTTGAATAATATAGTCATGGGAAAGCGCCGGGTAATTGAAACTGAAATGTGAGAACTTACACACCACTTGCCGGTCGGAATTTGCGGTACGGAGGCACTATGGATCCCGGAATGAAAAAGACACACACGGCTTCCTGCCTCCCCCGCCCCCCTAAGGTATGGTCGTCATTTGTGTTAATTAAGGGCCGAACGGAGGGCATTGCTTTGGAGTGTTGTTGTCAATTCCGCGAGTGTGTTGGGCTCATTTTCGCATTATTCCTATTAACATTCTATTTGAAATCGTTGATTGGAGTAACGTCGATTGGAATTGGTTCAAATGGTTTGGCAAACATTGGGGCACTCGAATTTGACTTTCGCTTACACAAGTAAATATCGCAATGTTATGGTATCATTTGTTATTACACGTGATGAATTTTGCAGTAAGTTCCGTATAGCAATTTCCCATGTTTGCGGATTATGATTCAGGCATATTTGGTAACTCACTGAATAGCTCTTTCTGTCAGGTGGTAGATGTAAATAAACAGTGTTGATTAGTCGTATAGATGTCGACACAGAAGAACAATCGCTCAGCCATTGTCTCATTACACGCCGGAACACGCGCAAAGGACATAGTTCGGTCAGTAAATGTTTTGGAAACAACAAGGTATTATCTAGTCTAGTCTAGTCTTCACATACACTGCCAACAGATGTAGGAATCCTGTAACATCGCCTACAATTTTTCTTGTGAATATTAATGTTTATGGCACAAATGGTATGTGACACAATTGTTAAAGCGGCCAGGATAGCTTTGCAGCGAAATTAGGTAGAAAATGATTCAAATCAACGGCAATCAAATTATTCATTTAAAGAAGAATTTAACCAACGAATCGTTTTGAACCTTGAATAAGGAAGAAACGTGGACAACCGTACCGACCTTTCAATTTAAAGGTGTTAGGTTAATCATTAGGAGTGGCGTGGCTAAAAAGGTTAACGTCACTCCTTTGGTCCTAACATATTGGGATGGGACAATGGCACTTACATCGTGTCCTGGATGTTTAGCCAAGGTTTTTCAGAAATTGTTGCCGCTATTAATTAAAATCGGTTGGTGTATAATGAAATATAAGTCATCCCTTTCTATTCAAAGTTATTTGCCAACTAAATCAAATTTTCGTGCTTCTACTTACTTCTATCTATGTTTTGATAAAATAATATCAATTGTCCTTCATAATTTGTAGTTGAAATTAATTACAATCGATTGGTGTATAAGAAAGAATATGTCATCCTTTTTAATTCGACATTATTTGCCAATTAAACGAAATATCCATATGTCTACATATTTTTGTCTATTTTTTGAGAAAATACAAAAAGTGGCACCAAAATGAAATATTTTTGTCTACTTTAGAGAAAATATAAAATTGTTTTTCAACAAATAGTAGCCAAAACCAATTACAATCGATTGGTGTATAAGGAACTATAAGACATCCTTTTGAATTCGACGTTATTTACCAACGAAATGAAATTTCCGCACTTCTACGTATTTTTGTCCATTTTTTGAGAAAATATAAAAAATGCTCTGTCAAAAACTATAGGCGCCATTAATTACAATCGATTCGTGTATAAAAAGTATAGGTCTTTGTAATAAAATTAAAAACTATTTGCAGATTTTTTTTTAATTGTGCCTATCACACACTATTATTTTGTAACTTACATACAATATTGCGTCTCTCTACGCCTGCACGAACATTTTGATATATTAATATCCATATGTCAAACATAAATCTATTAAGTAAACATGAAACTTTTTGTGGGGAATGATTTCAAACGTACAAACGCTCGTGGCCTTCGTGATAACACAAACCTGGCCGCAAACACGAGCATGCAATTGTAATCATCCACACATATTTATGCCCGCGATCTCGCCAACATTAAAAACTGCCATGTGCCCTGCCATGATCTGCTTTTTCATCATTTCCCTGATGGGAAGGATTGGGGAAGTGGTAAAAAAAATAACGACACAAAACAATTAAAACAGAGCATTCGGCACCCCCGGAAGGATGCTGAACGATCTACAGGTGCAACAATGGCACAAATAAAACTCGCGGAGGGATTTAGAATTTTTATTCAAACAGTAAGCGGATATATCAACACCCCCAAGGGGATATTGCGATAACAGTTCGACAACGCCCCCGAAAAGATATTGTCATTCAAATATAGCTTGAACTATAGCTCTTTACCACACTAGGTTAGGAACAATAGCATATCCACGAGTTTTAGCTCTCTATACATAGGTTCATCTACGTATGTAAAACCAAAAATCCGGATATGCAATTTCATTGCTGCAGGGCAGTTACATATCAAATGATATGAAGCTATGTAATCCAATTCACAAAGATCACACGAATAATGCTCAGCACGCTGAGTAGCCATGTGATAATTGAGCTTGCAATGTCCAGTGCCCTGACTATAATACTGCAATTATGCTAGGAAAAATGCAGCAAATTATTTGACATTTTCGCTCAGACATCCGGCAGAAAAGTCGTTGTTTGCACCCAAGTTTGCAAGCTACGTCAATGGTTGGCATGTTCGGATGCACCCAAGAGCGATTCTTGTGCTTTATACAACTTACCGAAAGTGGTAAAACTGGTTCGTTAGTCGGTCGCTGCGCCCGCTCAAGCCAATTCGTTTGCCCATTCACTTCCAGCAATACCGGAATGACCGTGTACCCATAGAAGGTAGATATCATAAAAATACAATTGAGTACTGCATCTTCGACACACGAATATTCACTATTAGCAGTTCTAATCGAACTGACCTGAAAGTCTTTCGATTTCGAAAGCAACTTATTTAATCTGCTAGTCTCTTTGAGACTTGACACATTTGTGCCGAGGCTTTTCCAACCACTTCGCTCAGAGGATCGATGAGCATTTATGTATGCTTTGCGAGCCAACTTAAATGCCTCCGACCCGTCCCTGCGTCTGCGATTCCAAGCTCTTCTACATAACTTTTTGAGTCGAACAAATTCGCTATTCCACCAAGAGATTCCTCTGGAAGTACGCATAATTCGAAGCGGACAAGCCTCTTGGTATGCTGCTACTATGAATGAGTTTGTTTTATCCAGGACCACTTATCACTTGGAGATTCAATCGTCGGAAAATACCTCTAAAACCTAGTCGCCAAGCTCTCTTCGTAGAGGCCCTAGTTCGTAGATGTGGGGTTACGAAATGTAATGGTAACTAGCGAGACGTTTAAATGATCAAAGATGATGTAACGACGATTCAATCTCGTTGAGTATGAACCAGTTTGCCAACTCATGCATAAAACCATCAAAGCATAGAGTTACATCTAATACCTCTTGCTTGCTAGATCGTGCAAACGTTGGGCGATTTTATACATTGTGTATGCATTATTCGTGCTACTTAATAATTCCATCAATTCGGTGCCTCTCGAAATGGTTTCTGAGCAGTCCCAAATTATGAGGTGGGCATTTGCATCAGTTGAAATCATTAGAAGATTTATTCATATTGCGGCGAATATGGTGAACAATAGATGTATTTTCTGTCTATTTTATCAACATTCATATTGACAGTGACAGTACAAATATCGCGAGTTGTGAGGTCGGATAGAAGACATGCAACAATAGCACTATTCGCAAGTATACATGCACGAGGCATTTCACGTGGATTTGTCGTGGATTCTAGAACCAAAGTTGTGGAAACGTTTCCTTTCTTCACAAGGCGGGTTATATTCAAAGTTTCTGTACGTTTATGCGAAAGTTTAATTTTCAGCGAAAACTTTGTGCTTTGAACATGACTGACTCGTATAGGATGTAATATCCTAAGAGGATGCAGTTTCGATGCACGCTTCATCTATCTCGATATGCATTTTCGAAATAAGCAACATAATGCAAGATTGGACGGAGTAGAATTGGCTGAAAATCGACTACTGTTGTGTTAAAATAACATTGTCTTTGACCAATTTCTCTCGGTCTCAACACACGACTCAATACCACGAAGAGGCATAGTTGATATTTGGTGATGCTCTTGAATTGTAGTTTGCAGACTAATTCTGTTTGCAACTGAACCAAACACAAAGTGAATGCAAACTGGTATTCAAAGTAAAGCCCTTTGAATAAACAGTTTACACGAAATCAGATTATGGGTTTATTTCCCTCCAAGTGGCATGAGAAAACACTTGACTGATTAGTTCCATTTTCAACATTTTAGAGTCGCAGTTTGATACAACAACGAAACCAACAGAAATATTGACATATTCGAAAATGTTTTCACATATTTTTGGAGGTCTTTAAAATTATTTAAGGACTTCGTGAATATAGTCACAAGCTGGTAGCTAAAATGGTCGTTTCTGCTTCTTCTTTTTATTTCATTGTCCAAATCAAAACAGTTCATTGGCGCGCAAGAAATCGTTTCTAACTTGAATGTCTTATCTCAGATTGCTTAGAAATTGTATCACTGTATGTAAGTATATTAGCATATGCAGAGGAATAGATTCTCTTCACGGAAATCCGCTTCGTTTAGGAAATTTGTACCTTGTTGATTTTCAAAACAAATGAAATACGTGGTAAAAAGTCAGTCAGCTGATTGCTGAACGATACGCTTGTGTGTAGGGTTCGTCGCGGTTGCGGTAATTACCGCAATCGCGCGGTATCTCCGCACCCGCACCGCAAAAACTGCGGTGCGGGGAGACACCTTTTCTCGCGGATGCGGTGCGGGAAATGAGCTTTTACCGCGCGGTATTACCGCAACCGCGCTTAAAAAAATAATTGATAAAATTTGCAGTCTGCATTAAAAAGTGAATTAAAACTTTGACTTTTACCATTTAAGAACGACGCAAATTATTACCTTACAATAGGGAAACATAATAAACATTAAATTGCACTAATTTGACATGGACTTGACAATGATTTGAAAAGAAATCCGAATATAATCTGTGTTCGACCTCTCGTTACTTGATTTTTTACAATTTGTTTATTCTAATATGATAAAACATTCTATTATTAAGAAATAAAATCTATAAGCTGTGTCCAATATAATTTGGCATAATTATTTTTACGACATATTTTGAACAGTTTGAAAAATTTACAAACGAACCTTTTCAAATACATAAAATGCACAATTCAATCATTGAAAAACAATTGAATTGTACTGTCAAATGAAAATTAAAAATGCATAATTTCTCCCGATTCCTCTTGGCAATCGTGAAATTATGAATCGTTTACGATGACATTTTCTCAATTGTGATTAATTTGGAGAACTTAAAGATGAACTTAAAAAAGTCTTAAGACTTAAAAACAACCCAAAGAATGAAATTATCGTCATCAAAACAAACGAATTTGGAGGAATCAGCAGTAAGGGAGACAAATGTTTGAAAAGCGTACAAAATAAGGAGGGGACCAAATTAGGCTGATAACCTTATCATTCGTTCTTCAATATCTTATTTCTATCTCTTTTGGTTTCTGTGTAAATTCGCAATGAATTTTCCTGCAATTCGTTTTTAAGACTCCTTCCACATAACTTTTTCTCGCATACGTCCATTGTTCGTCCAACTGGGAATATTTTCTACCAAACTAACAACTAATATTTTTCAGTTAGGAGTATTTTGTATCTTTTTGAAATTAAAGCTTTCGAAGTTAGTGTAGGGTATTTCGATTTTTTTGTGTTTCTCAAA